>NC_091473.1:28284495-28595189 GCF_036971445.1 Narcine bancroftii | reverse complement strand
AACAAGTTACTCTCTTTTACAATAGATAACCTTTCCTTTAGAGAATGGGAGAAAAAAGGGATTAAAAGAATAGAAAATTGTTTTTCAGGAAATAGATAATTATCCTTTGAACAAATGAAAGATAAATACAATATAACTCAAGATACAGCGCTGGCATATTACCAATTGAGATCCTACTTGAAGGATATATTAGGAAGCAGTTTGAGTTTGCCAGAGGGAAGTAACTTTGAATATGTGATTACAGATACAATGATAATCAAAAGATTTATAACAAATATGTATATTAAACTGCAAGAAAAGGAGAATGAGGAAACAAATGGTAAAACTAAACAAAAATGGGAACAAGATTTAAATATAAAGATAAAAAAGGAAACATGGGAGAAGTTATGCTCTGGAACGATGAGAAATACAATAAATACGAGGTTACGTATGATACAATATAACTGGATACACAGGCTATACATTACACCTCAAAAGTTAAATAAATGGGACCCAACAGTATCTGATAGATGTTTTCGATGTAAAAAAGAAATGGGAACAACAATTCATGCAATCTGGACATGTGAGAAAGTAGAAAAATTTTGGGAAGATCTAAATCAGATATTAAATAAAATAACAGAAAACAATATACCAAAGAATCCAGAGATCTTCCTCCTAAGTAACATAAAAAACAAAGAATTTGGAATTGATTTGGAGGATGCACAAAAAAGATTTGTTAAGATAGCTCTAGCCGTAGCAAAAAAATGTATTATGTCAACCTGGAAATTGGAAGATAATTTGAAAATACAACAATGGTATATAGAAATGAATAAATGTATTCCATTAGAAAAAATAACATATAGTTTAAGAAATAATATCGAAATATTCGAACAAATATGGGAGCCTTACATGAAACACAATAGCGAAAACCTACCGGGGACAATCACTACCTAAGTTAACGGAAGGAAAAGGAAATGAAAAGAATGGACTCAGTGGAATTTCTTGTGTATTTTTATTGAATGACAACATTGTTTGACTGGTTTAATGTATCCTAGATTTTGTACTTTAAATGGACGGGAGGGGGGAGGTAGGGAGGGTGGGATGGGAGGAGGGAGGGGGGGAGAAAATGGCATTGTATATGTGTGAAAAGGAAAAAGTGTGTATCATGGTTAATGTGATTTATGGTGTGAAAAATAAAAAATTGAAAAAAAGTCCCTCTACTCTGGGATTCTTTACTCATGTTCCTTTTCTCTTTATAAATCACGGTTCTCTGGGATTCTTTACTCATGTTCTTTTTCTCTTTATAAGTCCCCGTACTTTGGGATTCTTTACTCGTATTCCTCTTCTCTTTGTAAGTAATCACAGAGCACCGATGGCATAGGGATTACTTAAAGTGGTATGTGAGTGGAAAGAAAAATGTTGAGAACCACTGTTTTAGACCAGACAATTAAGCCTCTTGTTCTACAGAAGGTAGGAAATTAAATACAAACGATTGCTTTCAAATACTGTACTTTGCAAAATGCTCCACCTGGTGGTTATTTTTGCACCACAACCACAAAAGTGATTTGAATTATCGCATTTACCAACATAATGAACAAGATGCATAACAGATCCCCAGATAAAACACACTAGAGTCCTATTTTGAATATCTTACCACCTGAACAAGAGGAAAATAAAGATGGAAAATGAGGCAATCAATTGGTTAAAAAAAGTATTGAAGAGAAAGATGCTGAAGAATACCAGAGACTGGATATATCCTAAAAAATAAGATACTACTCCATAAAATTTTCCTTATCTATTACAAATAGATATATTAGTTATATTTGTACATCTTCAATACCAATTTTGAGACTTTATATTAATCATATTTTTGCATAAATATATATCAGCATTTAAATAATTTTATACATTTAGCCCACATTATCAAACCCTCCTCATAATTCTGATGCAATCCTGCAAAATCAAATGGATAACACTGGGCAATGAAGATTTTTTTCTTCCTGAACACTTTTTGGTGTATTTCATAGATTTTGAGCTGTTGATCACAAAAATCAACTTAAAATATTCCTATCACATACCCTTTTTAAAAAAGATACAACATATTTTTATGATTTCCTGTCCTCTTTTAAGTCTACCTCAAGCAGACAAAACCATGAAATGCAACTTTTCATTGAAAATTCATTTTCTGCATTCGCACTGGACTTCTTCTCTGCTGATCTTGAACATGGCAAAAGGTTTCACCAGGATATTGAGACCATGGAAAAGCAGCAACTAGAATCAATCAATGCTGGCCGACTATTGTTAGACACTATCACGAGAGCAAATACTGAGTACAATCAAAAATAAATGGCAAAACATCTTTAGATCAGTTAAAGTAACGCAATGTGTCAGCATCATGATGCGATCAAACATGCCAAGTTCAAAAAAAGTTAACTTAATGTTTCTCCAACTTCCTACATGATACAGCAAATCTGAAATCATCTTTTGTGTTCAGCTTGAAGTTGTTTAACATAATTCCCAATTTGTTTTCAGGAAGAAAACCTTATGAAGATAATTGTTGTCTAGTGTAATTGAAAACCAATGCATAAAACGCGCCACTCATATGCATGGTCCACTTCTTTCATACGATCTCATTGGATCAAAGATGTAAGCTGCAGGAACGTTTACAGGGGCAGATACTTAACACAAGTCAACAGCATTAAAATCTAACCTGCAGTCTTTTGAATACTCCTGATCTTAGATTTCCAAAACCGTAGGAAAAGCTAGAGTTTAATACATTTCTTCCTAATTCCACATGGGGTGTTTGTTCAATTTCCCAGTCAAATTCTTCCTCTTCAATTTCAGCATTGACAGATTGTCCTGTGAAAACAATTGTGCAATTATTCATTCAGATCACTCTAAGAATTGTGTACAAATATGGAATATCAATTGCAACTTGTTAAAGAGCTAGAACATTCTGCCAGTGGCAGGTTGCCTGTCCAGGGTCTTCACAAAAACCTTCACAGAAATGAGAACCAATGACTGCATCTTCCAGATTCAAAGTGCAGATGTGGTTCAAGCGCTGAACTACATAGGTTCTGTGTGGCAGCTGGACTTTGAGCAACACAACACAAACACATTGTTTCACCTAAAGCCTTTGCAAGCCATTTGAACAAACAGGTGGAAAAAAAAATCTGTTCACAGCCAAGGCTCAGATGGCTGCTATTTTGAATATTTCTGAATATCCCTGATATCAGAAATGTTCAGAACTATTATTATTATTATAATTTAATAAAATGTTTTTACATTTTATAAGATACCAAATTGTGACCAAACATTGTATCCATTACACAATGGAATAAAAAGACTGTAGATTAGCTTGCCCTCACAGCCATTCGTCTCCATTGAAATGAATCCTCATTCTTCCCGCCTCTGATGTCGTGCGCCGCAAGTTCTGTTATAAATTTCCCAGTGTAAGCACAAGGAAAATATCGCAACTTTGCCCTGAACCACTGAACCGAATGAGGCATCCAAAATTAAAACATAATAACAGTAAAACTCCTGGTATCCAGCACCTGTGGGGATTGGTAGATGCAAGATAAGTGAATTTTCTGGTTGCATGTTTTAGAATTGGTGAACTAATGGCAAGGCACACCAATTTTAAACTTTCATATTTTTTAATGTAATTATTTTCTGCGATTTTTTTGCTTGTTGCTTGAGGCTACCAGTTGCTTGTATTCAGGGTAACAGGGGTTTCACTGTAAAAAAAAATAAATTCACAAAAAATGCAGGAGAAACTCAGCAAACCATGAACCATTCTTTACATAGCAATGATAAATGCTGCATGACATGCTGAGCTTCTCCAGCAATTTTGTGTCAACTATAATCATAGCATTTACAGATTTTCATGTTTAACTCAATTATCTTCACACAATTACTTCAAAAAATGTAATTTGGAAGAACTTGCTCAACACCTTCATTGAAATGAATGGAGTCACTGAACTGCTTTCAGAACTTATTGGCTAAAAAATCCAAGGTCAACTGCTGGGAAAATACACTTCGTTGACATCCCAAGTGTCCAAAGTCCGTTGAAAAGATGCGTGGAGAACCTTGCAAGAATCTTGGTATTTGCATGTTCAAATGTGTAACTTGCAGAAATGACTCCTATTGTTGATCTGTCCCTCTCAATAAAATTGGTGTGCATCAGCAAGAATAATGGATTGAACATTCTGATATCAAGTTTGAACAGAATCAGAGTGTGTTGCAGCTGGAAAATAGGCCCTGCAGCCCACTGACACTGCAATGACTTTCCATTTGCAAAGTAAATTCAAGGGATTGATATAGGCTTGTTTCTATTAAACATTCATGGGGCTATCATTCCACAGATAGAAAACATACCAGCAATTATTGCATTTAAATTGGAAATTTTTGAACAGTTTGATGAAGGTAACTGGTAATTTAAAAAATCTTAAATGTGCTCTCAGAATTCAAGGACATCACAATGAGAAAAGAAAACAGTACAGCACAGGAACAGATTCTGTTGCCTGCATTTGATACATCCTTCCATCCCCTTCTTAAGTGCTGCTATTATACCTGATTCCACCGCTACTGCTGGTATCCTATTCCAGGCACTCTCCAAGTAAAAAATCCACCCAGCACATCAGCCTTAAACTTCCTCCCCTCACCTTGAAGAGAAATCCCCTAGTGTGTGACACTTTTAACCTAGGGAACAGATTCAGATGCTCCACTCTTTAAATGTCTCTCATCATTTTATAAATGTATATTATGGCACTCTTCAGTCTCCTACACTCCAGAGTGAACAATCCAAGTTTGTTCAACATCTCCCCATAACTCATACCCTCTAAATCAGGCAATAACCTGGTGAACCCATTTCCAAACTTTCCACATCCTTTCTATAATGGGACAACCAAAATTGCACGCAGTATTCAAAATGTAGCCTCACCAAAATTTTGTGCAGCTGCAACATGACTTCCTTACTTTTGTACTCAACGCCCTGCCCAATGAAGGATAGATACCTGCCTATCGTCTTGTGTGGCCAATTTCAATGAGCTATGCACCTGAATCTCCAGGTCCCTCTGCACATCAAAGCTTTTCAGAGTCCTGCCATGAACTGTATATGTTCCCGTTACATGTGACCTTCCAAAACTCCATCTGCCATTTCTATGCCCACAACCGTATATGATCTGTATCTATTTTTATTCTTTGATAGGTCTCTCCAGTGTCCACTACTTGATCAACCTTAGTGTCAACAAAAATGACTAATCCATCCACTTTCTTCAACCAAGCTATTTACATACATCACAAACAACTGGGGTCCCGGCACCGATCCCTAGGGACACCACTGGAAGGATTAATTTTAACATAGCCTCAGCATGAACTATTCTATCAACATTAAAATAATTTCATCAATAATTTTGAGACCACAATGATAAATTAAATTTTATTTTGAGGTCTGAAACTTTAGAATGTGGGCTAAATGTTTTTTTTAAATTTTGGAAGGCTAAATTTACTATAAAAACTTTTAACTCTAGCCACCAAAGATAAAGCAAAGCTGAAATCAGCAAAAACAGAATCATCTATCAGCATTAAAGTCAACCCTATCCTTTTACTTCTTATCCTGATGGTACAATTTTGAATTCTAATCAGGCTTCGATCACCAGAAGCCAATTTTAAATTAAATAAAACTCCTCAAAATTCAGTAAGTTACACAGAACTCAAAGGCCAGCAACAAGCAATTCATCAGGAGCACCTCTCGGATCCAGCTGATTTCGACATATCCGACAACACAAACAAAAATGTCACGAGAAACAATTGGCATCACAAATGGACCATTTTCCCAATGCCAGAAATGAGAGTTCAAAACCCATCATCTTCAACTAACTTGCATTTTTATTGAAATTTCAATCACTTCAGCTCAAAAAGCTTACACTTGGAAATAAGTGCAGGGAAAAGTCAAGGGGCAAACTCCATGAAGGCAAAAAAATTACCGAGCTCTTCCACAAGTGGCTTTGCAGATCTTGAACCCTTTGGTGCCAGAAGTGTAGTCAGCATATCCAATCCCTCAAAATATTCTTCAGGAGTTTCTTTTGGAATTTTTATGGTGAAGATTCCTGCAAACAAAATCACACAGAAAATTAATAAATATTTTTGGTGTCAAATAAACAAATGAGATTCTCCACTGTCATATTAACTGGACCACCTGAATCAACATACTCACCTTAGAGGAGCTAAAGAATTATATCTTTCTTTACTCAGGATATTATGCTTCAACTGCCTCAACTAGCTCTCCTCACAACTCCCTCTGTTCCAAAGAAAACAACCTCGTTATTCTCGTCCACCCACACAACACAGAATGCAGATGAGGTGATCATTTTGCAGAACACCCGCACTCCGCCACCTGGCCAACTGAATCTCCCAGTTGCATAGCATTTCAACCCCCTTCCCAATTCCACCAGAGTGAGGATCAGCACAAACTGGAAGAACACCACCTCACATTCCTATATGGGTAGCCAATAACCCAATGGTAGAAATATTGAATTTTCCCATTTCACAAATGTTCTTTCTCTCTTCCTCCAATCCACCCTTGGTCCAACCACATTTTCTCCCTTTCTTAATACCCATCCTGCCCCGCCACACAAATTTTCTGCTCCTTCTACCTCCTTGTTCCATCCAGCTACCTCCAATACACTTCACCCACTAGATCCCTACCCACATCTGATTCAATTTGTGCATCTCTTCCTCAAATGGTTGTATGACCTTTTATTTATCAGATACCATCCCTTGTTGTCTTCATGTCCTTGCTCATCACCCTCCAGCTCCTGACTTGACCTCCCCTCCTGGTCCCATTGGTCTTCCCTTTCCCCTCCCCCCCCTTATCTGCTTCCACCTGGTTGTCTCCCAACCCACCCCCTTCTGGCTTCATCTCCTCACCCCTCTTCAATCTACCCATCTCTAACCTGTCCCGCTCCCCTTTTTCCTGGCTACCCCCAACATTTTCACTCTCAGTCCGAAGACATTGACAATTCCTTTCTTTCAATGGGTACTGCTCAACCTGCTAAGTTCCTCCAAATGTTCCTTGCTTCTCCATGATCTTCTGCACTTTAATTAATCTTTTCTGGACCACATCTGCTCCAAGGGGAGCAACCTCCACTGTAATGTTACAATCATTCCAGTTAATCTTTCTTCCATCATCTCTGTCCACTTCGCATGGTTCCAAAAGATGGGAGAGTGGAATTGGATTCAAAGTCGTGGCCAAACCAATGTTTTATTGAGGTTCAGTGTAACTGACCCATTTTTGTACTCTCTAACTTTAGAAATCTCATGATCCAATTGCATTTAGTTACCATTCTCTGAACAATCCCTGCCACTTGAATACAACGATGCATATAAAAATCCAGGTCCTTCTGTTTCTGCACCACCTTTAAAAGTGGATCCTTGGCCCACAGTGTCCATCTTTATTCCTTCTGTTAAAGCATACTTCTTCAAATTGTTTAAACAGTCACTGGAATTTCATTCAGTCTATAATTTCTTCTTGGAAGCTGTAATACCTTCCACATTGTTTACCACATTTCTATATTTTGTGTCATTACAAACTTGGAAATTATTGACCAAAACACTCATGTTTAAGTCATCAACAAACATCAATACAATTACAAGCATTTAAAAATATTTTACTGAAGAGCAAAGCCAATGAAAGTCAACACTTGATATCCATACCTGCATCTGCATCATATGAAGCTTTCTCTCTTCCATTCTCCACTATTTTTCCCGGCAGTGTCAATCTATTTTCCAAAAGAAAGAGATGTATGAAGCTATAAAGACCAAAGCAACATGCCAATGTGGTCAGAAATGAAGGCAAATGGGCTTTCTGATATAATGTTGCAAAATATAACACCATTACTGAAATTACCAGCAGGACTGAGGCAATTCTGCAAGTTTTTAAGAGAGACCTGCACATGGAAAGATTTCCTGCCTTAACTAACCAGAAAACAGAGACGTATACAAGTCAACCACACTGGTTTCATTTCACTATGTTTAGATCTACATGAAAGTTTGGAGATGCTGTGATTATAGTAAAAACACAGAAATGCTGGAGGAACTCAGCAGGTTTCAGTGTCCATAGGAGGTAAAGGCCTAAATCGTTCTTCAAGGTATGAGTAAAAAGCAGGAAGGCACCTTATTTAAATAGCTGGGGAGGGAGGAATGAGCAGCGCTTGGATTTCAGACCAACAGACAAAAGGTATTAATTGGGTATGGATGGGACACAGAAGAAAGGTGAGAATTTACTTGGGGGTAGTTTGTTTGGGGCACTGTGGAAGCAGAGCTAGGGGAAGGGAGACATGGGGAAAGATTGGCAGGTGGGGAGCGGAGATGGGTGAAGGGGGAGAACAGAAACTGGAGAAGTTGATGTTAATGCCTGTCTTGGGTAAACCTATACCTCTCATTTTGTTCGTTTTAGATTGGTCACAGTGTTTGAGCTACCGAAAGAAAATAGACACACACACCAAGAGCAGTTCAGTTTATACAAATGTTTATTACAAATTCAAAAGCTGATTTCACACTACAATATGCAAGCCCTTCCCAACTATACTTATCAACGCTTGGACTGGTCCCAACTGCCGAAGCGAGGCAACGACTGCACACTTGTAGTAGGTTGTCAGGGCGCCGGTAGCAGCTTCTCCACCTCCCCTGACCGGGACGTTGGCTGGACTCCAGAAGTTCTTCTTCTTGCTGAGAGATGTTGCCACCTCTCGGAGAGTCTCAAACTTCAGCAGTGGGACCATGGCTTATATTACCCAAAAACTGCTTACCCAAGCACCTATTCCCAGCCCAGCAAGAAAGATAAGCAAGCAAGCTAGCATGCTAGGCTATTAACGAATAACATAATTTTCAGCTTATCACTTTGAATACAATGGTTTATTCTACATCAAGGCTAGGCCTCTGACAGTCTGTGACCAAAACAAGCAGAAAGATTAAATGTTTTCGGTACACAGATGTCCTTTCTTCAAATAACAGCATCTCTGGCCCATCGGTGGAATTTTGCTTATGTCTGCTGATTCTAAAAACAATTGGGTTCTCAGCCTTGCAGAACCCAAAGCTGCAAGTTTTAAAAAAAAGGTTCTCAGCTCTGTAGAACCAAGAGCTGGAAATTAAGAAAAACAGGTTAAAAAAATAGGTTAGAATCTTCCATTACAATGCCATCCAGTTGGAGGTAGCCAAGACGGAAAACGAGGTGTTGTTCTTCCAATCTGAATCATATACAGGCCAGGTAAGATGAGAACGGCAGATCTTCTTCAGTGAAGACTGCGAGTGAACTAGATGTGTATTTAGTGGTCATCATTATAAATATTGCCAGATTGTTTCCCCAATTAAATTTAGATTTAATTATTTGAATGTATATTACCTTGCAGCCCCCCCCACCCCCATGGATTAATGGTCCACGTTTCTGGAATTACTGTACATAGTTATTTTGCCACAATGCTACTGGAGTAAAGGAGTGAAAATGCAAAACATATTTGGTTTGTGAAATAAAAAGTCAGAAGAATAATTTTAAAAAGATGAAAGACTGAAAAATGCTGTTTTTCATTTGGATCTTCTCGTCCATTCACAAGAATGGGGCCAGAATATATCACAAACCTCACCTCAGCAATTCATTGAACATTCCTAGAATCAATGGCAAGCCCAGCAGAGGAGAAAGGAGTCACTTGTCCATGCAGAAAATACTTTTATCATCATCCAACGCAAAGAGGCCTGCTCACAATTTCCTCTCGGTAGAGGTCATCTAATTCGCCGGGTGTTTTCAGAATTTTGTGTTTATATTTTATCAAAAAGAAAATGGAGTATACAAGAAAAGGTGTCTTGATAAAATGATAATAAAGCACACCAGAGGTACTATGTACAAGTTTTATCTACTCAAGGAAGATTAAACCTCTCAGAGGATTGTGATAGAGATTTTGGACAAATTTCTGGTCAAAGTGGATTGAGATTCCAAGATGATCAAACACTTGATCCACATTCCCAGAAAGGAAACTTAGTGAAACACAAATTTGTTTTGCCTGCCTGTGGAATTTAGTGTTTGGAATTGAAGTCTTATATCAAAGGAATGGCCATTTAGATCTGCTGCAATTGAAATTCTCTGGGGTTGATCATGGATGACCAGTAGCTTAATATATTAAAGATGTGAATTGTTTTGTTTTTCATGTCTTTAAGTACGCTCAAAAAACCCAAAGCACGTTGCAGTCAAGTGGAATCATTGCCACAATGCAGAAAAGACAGCTGCTCATTTATACATGAGAAGATTTCCCCCCCCACCCCACCAAAAAAAAAACAACCAATAAAAACATCTAGCTTGGAGACTGATTGTCAGAGAAAAACCAAAGATTTGATGTAGCTACAGCCTATTGCTTTTTCTGATTTCTAATGTTATTTTTCCAATTGCAACCATAATCTAAAGCAGCCATCCTCAACAGGGACCCTACAGCCTCATTTAAGTAAAAGCCTTATTTTCTTTTCACTTACATAACAAAAATATTTTTAATGTAGTTAGTAGGAGAAAGTATAGAAGAAACCAAAACTTGACTGCTTCACAGGGAAAGGGGGCCAATAAACTTTGAGCAGATTCCAAAGTGGGCCATAGCTGAATAAAAAAGGTTGAGAATGGCTGGTCTAAAGCACATTACTATTGTACTTACCTTAAGAAGTATGGCTTGACATAAAATTTGAAGTCCACTCCATCAATGTACAAGTCAACTTCATTAACTTTTGCATATGGGACATGGATTATAATCGTGAGAAAGTTAGCATCTTGACTTAATTCGAAAGCAGGAGTGATCATGTTTACTCCAAATGAATGAGGGAAACAGCAAATCCTGCAAGAAATCACACCATTATATTAAATTACATTGAGAGTTGAAGTGCACAAGAATTAATCTTTAAATGAAGAAACTATGATTTTATCAATACCAAAGTGCAATGAGCCATTAAAATGCTATAGCAAAGATAAGTGAAAAATTATTAAAGTGGAGGAAACAAAGTATATTGTGTAATCTTAAGGCATTACATGAAACTCCCCCTCAACCCAAAATCAAGAATGTCTACGGGGAATGCTGCTGTTGGAGAGCAGCAGCAATCCTCAAGGATCCACATCACACAGCGCACACTCTGTTCTCACTGCTACTGTCAGAAAAGAAGTTTCAGTGTCACAAGATTTGCACCACCAGGTTCAGAAACAGCTGCTACCCCTCCATTATCAGATTCCTCAGTTACAAACTCCATCAGGGACTCGTTTATGGACTCCTACTTTTGCATTTTTTTCCCTCTGTATTGCAGTTTGTTTACATTTCTTTATTTGTTTACATGCGTATATTGAGTACAGTTTTTTTGCACTACCAATAAGTGGTCATTCTGCCATGCCCGCAGGAAAAAGGATCTCAGGGTTGTATGTGATGTCATGCATATATTCTAACAATAAATTGGAAATCAAAATTTGCTTTAGGCGATTTTTTACCTTCGTCACTTTCAGAATGCATTTTGTTGAACAATCATTGGAGAGGCAAAAAAAAAAAAAAAATCCATGCCAATAGCATTACCTGAAACAGTCTTGTGAGACATGTTGCAGGCAAATGATAGGGCTTTGTTGTTCTTTAATTACTCTGTTGGTCACTACACCATCCATGAAACAGTGAACCATGCAGACCAAGGCAGTCAGGCTTCTGATCTGCAGTCAATGCCAAGGGAACAAGTCATTCAGAATGACACTGAAGTAAAACAAATGGTGGAAAAGAGGAATAAAAGATCAAAAGGCACTGATGGAAGAGCAGTATTAATACCTCATCTTTTAAATCACATTCATCCCTTACTTCAAATTAATGAAGTAGGCAGAAATGATCTCGCTGCCATTTATGGGAGATGATATCTTGCCGTTTATATTGATCATGATAGAGTGGATGTGCAGAAGATGTTTCCAGAAGTAGGAAACTCTAGAACCAGATGGCACAGCATCAGAATAAAAAGATATCCCTTTAGATCAGAGATAAAGCAAATACCTTTGGCCAGAAGGTGGTGAATCTGTGGAATCTGTTGTCACAGGCGGCTGTGGAAGCCAGGTCATTAGCTATATTTAAAGTGGGGTTTTTGATAAGGGGATCAATGGTACGAGGGAAAAGACTTGATGGGCTGAATGGATCATTCTGTTCAGACAAGGTCTTATGATTTTACCCTCAAACTGGTGAAAGGTTTTCTGCATTATACGGAGAATTTTGAAGTGTTTGGTTCAGTGTTTGGTATATTGTGTAATCTTAATGTGGCATTACATGAAACTCCCCCTCAACCCAAAATCAAGAATGTCTGCGGGGAATGCTGCTGTTGGAGAGCAGCATTTTGAAGTGTTTAGTTCATTGACATTGAGAGGCATTATAGTAAATTGAGTAGAAAAGTATGAGATGCTGTTTATTGGAGGAAGTAAGAGAAACCACAATAGTCCATGAAAAATATACAGTGTATATCCAAATGGAATTAAGGCATCCACAAATCTAGGAAACAGCTGGGAAAAATATGCACATTAACATTCTATTGAGAGTAAATTCTGACATCAATGGGGTCACTGACTGCATTGGAACCATTTTTTGGTGAAGGTGAAAAAGCTCCTTAAATCCATTAAAAAATGTACCCACACCTTCAATCAGCAGTCTGACTCACTAAATCTGACAATTCAAGTTTAATATAACAATTCTTAAAAGAAGCAAGCAAAGCGTCAAGTTCATTTCAAGAGGAATAGAGTTCAAAACTGTAGAAGCTACACTGATCTTACATTGAACTTTGGTTAGATCACACTTGACATGCTACAGATTTTGCTTTCAGCAAAAATATGTCAGACATATATAGGGCAGGACAAGAATGTGGGCCAGAATTACTAAATCCAATGCTAAATTCAGGAAGGTTACTTTGCCAGTCAGTTGTTTCAGAGTGGAATTTCCACAAGGATTAATGGAGATGAATGGTATAGATGTGTTCAAGAGACTGATGAACTCCCAGGGAGAAAGATGAAAAAAGTGTTGATGGACTTGTTTTGAGATTGCCATGTTAACTTTTGTCAGATGTTGACTATTTTAACTATGATAACTATAAAATATCCAAAATCCATTGGTAGATAGAGGACTGTTAGATATTAGCAGTGAAACTAAAAATAAGTGAGTGGTAACTAAATCCCAAGAGGATCCCATGCATGTATTATCATTCTCAAATGCTGGGATGCCAATCATATTGCTCCACAAGAAACCTGCTCAGAATAATCAGGTTTTTGATTAGTGATTAAATCTCAATTGAGTGTCACATTTCATCTCAAATTTCCACACCAGATACAGTCATGAAGGTTTTCTCTTGGGAAAATAGTTGATTGCCAACTCCCTCAACAGCCAAGAAAATGATGTGATTAGCAATGAAGTGGATACTTCACAGATATGAAATGAAACAGCTGATGGACCAATGCAAGGCATACATTTTTTTGACAGACGACCCAAGCGCAGTATCAATGGAAGACTTATCAATTAATTATGCTTGATTTCTTTTTTTAAAGCAAGTTATGTGGTAGGGTTAGAGAATCTGCCACAAGGATCTTCACAACTGACAATTTTTAAAGTGTACCAAATAAGTAGATAACAACCAAAATCACATTGCCTAACAAAAGGGTTATGGTTTTGCAAAGGATAAAAAGTGACTTATATCATACCCATTAAGCAAATGGCAGTGATGTGAATTGTTTGACATGGAATCCAAATCAATTCCAGAAAGTGAACACGAGTTCAGTTAAAGCACAAACACGCAAGATATGCATGCAATTAGCATAAGTAATTTGAAGTTGCTATAACACACTAGCACAAGTTAACAGCTTTAATTTTCAAGAAAGTAAATTTACACTCAGTCAGTACAAATATAAACTGCAGTAGCACTTTATGTCCTGTGGTATAAGATGAGGTCAAAATATTAGAGAATCACAACTTTATTAATAAGCATATCAGTGACCCAACCAGTTCCTTCTCAGTTTAATGATTTAAAATAAATTCAAAGGAACAAAGGATTTCTCACAGTATCCCGGATAAAGATGATAGAGGTTTCAATGAAGATAGAGCATGTGCAGGCTGCAAAATGGGAAACTAAACAGAACAGAATTGTAAGCATTAAGTTTGAAATGAAATAGTGATGCAGATTTTAAGAGAAAGTGGCAAAATGTCAGAAAGAGGGGGGCAATTATTATAGAAATGGAAGTTGGACACGGTCACAGTGGCGAAAATAGTGCCTTTGGCAAGGACCGAAATTGCGCCGCCCCCATTAAAACTTACTCACTTCAAACCTTCTCCCCGCAACCATCCCTTGCCACGTCATCCACTTCGCCTTTCCTACCTGTCCTCATCACTGTAGAACCCCAAAATAGTCATATCCAATGTTGTGCTCAATTTAATGAGATATTGGAAAATAATCTACACATTAAAAAACATGACAGTCGTTTCAATTAAAATAAACCCTCTGCCTACTTCAAAAAACAGCATTCATTGAATGAAAGCATGTTCTGGCATTCCTCGCAGGCACCCTCTATTATCTTCGGTGGGGCACCTGGTGGGAGAGTAGCAGGAGGAAGCTGAAGCCCACACTCAAACTCATCCTTCAGTGCACACCCTCCTCAGCCCTGGCTCCAACTGGGGAGGGTTTGGAATTGGGCGTCAGGAGCTCTGGTGTAGGCCAAGGGGAGGGTTCAGAGTCAGGAACTCCAGTGTAGACCAAGGGGAGGGTTCAGAGCATTGCTCGTCTCTGAACCTTCCCCTCGGCAGTTATAGTAAAGTACTAACACAAATTATTCTCTCGCTGGCCTGAAAAGTATTCTTGTTGAAAATAAATCAGACAAGGAGTGTTGGGGGGAGTCAGGCTTGGGGCAGGCGAATAATTTTCTGGTGTGTGTGCACCACAAATTACCAACTTTCAAATACTTGCTTGCCGAGCTCGGAGCACATTGTGTGATGGATGCTGATGGTCGTGATTCATTTATGTCTTTTTTTCTTTACACAGCTGCTGCATCCCAGGAAATTATTGCCATTTTCCCAGAAAGCTTCCTGTGTAAAAAGTAAAAATATTTTACCTCCTAGACCCCTAGAAAATTTCCCAGAATGCCTGCAGTCTAAAGTTAACTGGAGGCATTCCGTGAACAATAGGCTAATGAATAGCATGCACGATGACACGGATTGCAAGTCCCGCCTCTTTAATTACTGCACTTCCGGTATGCTGCTTAAACTCACGTAGGGAAATGGAGATTTCGAGTTTTGGTCACTCGTGTGTGAATGGCCAAAGCCGATACCTCCGGCATTCTTCTGACTGGTCACTCAAATGCTATATATATTAAAAAAAAACATACCTGTCCTCATGATATTCACTGTCGAACCATCTTATTCAGAATGGGACAATCAAGAGGTAGCAGGCAATTCAAGAGATTGCAATGTCATGGAACTGAGAATCAAACACTAGAACTTCAGCATTCAGACCTTTGAAGTCAAAGGAAAACATGGACAAATTATCTTGTCCAAATTTCTCAATGATAACAATGTTTTAAAAAAAAAATAGAACACTTCATGAATTTGCGTGTCATCCTTGCGCAGGGGCCATGCTAATCTTCTTTGTATCGTTCCAATTTTAGTAAATGTGTTGCCGAAGCGAGTACAATGATAACCATGTTACCGTCAATTGTACAGACAGCATCCATGGAGCGAAATGGAAAGTCAAATGTTAATCTTTTGTTCTGGCCACAAAGTTCTAAATTTAGTATGTGACATGACTCATGAATGAATCACTCAAATTTCAATTATTTCTGTTCCTGGCTCCTTTAAAAAAAAATTAGGACATGGAATCTCATTTCTACTTTGATAACAAAAGGTGCAACATAATTTGAACACATTACCATTCAAGCATTTGAAACCTTGCAATAATAGAGCTGCTTTCTGTCAGGATCATTGCACAGCTGTCATAGAGAATTTGTCTCCAATGGGACCAGCTTCTTTCTGAACTTGCACAATGACAGCAGATTTCATCTCACTTCTCCTGAGAATTAACATGGTTTCCATCTATGTGGAAAAACTTCCCAAGGGCAGCAATTAAGAGACACTAGCAAAGGAGTGACTGGACACAAAACTAATTACATTCTTTGTTACTTATTACTAGATAAAAATATCCAGTGTTTCTAACCATCTTGGTGAGGCTGCTGAGCCTATGGGGCACAAGTATTTCAGCTTTATGTGAAAATCTTGATTTTTATGTGGGAAGTTACAATGCCATAAATTTTTAGTTCTCTCTGAAACAGCAGAGATTAATCACCAACATTTTTTCTAGTTGAATTCAGCTTTTGCTACTGAATGGAATTGAATTGTTCATTGCCATGTGTTCGAAAATAAAGTGAAAAACATTGTTTTGCCTGCTTTGGAAGTCGATCCATACTTAAGCTCAGCAGGTTTTGCAATAATAAAACCAAAGAGCAAGGAGTAGCTACAGGAAGTCAAAGAGTGCAGGATAGTGTTATAAACAAGTGCAGAATACGAGGAAAGTACAGTTAGGACAGTGACAGGGTATCATCTTTTACCAATGAGAGGTTCATTAAGATTCTGATAATAGGAGGAAAGAAAATGGCCTAGAATCTGGTGGTTTGTGTTTTCAAACCTGCATTCAGGCAAAAGAATGCTTGAATATGATATGACTAATTCTTTCTTTTCTTTGGCTTGGCGGACGAAGGTTTATGGAGGGGTAATGTCCACGTCAGCTGCAGGCTCATTTGTGGCTGACAAGTCCGATGCGGGACAGGCAGACACAGTTGCAGGGGAAAATTGGTGGGTTGGGGTTGGGTGTTGGGTTTTTCCTCCTTTGTCTTTTGTCAGTGAGGTGGGCTCTGCAGTCTTCTTCAAAGGAGGTTGCTGCCCGCCGAACTGTGAGGCGCCAAGATGCACGGTTTGAGGCGATATCAGCCCACTGGCGGTGGTCAATGTGGCAGGCACCAAGAGATTTCTTTAGGCAGTCCTTGTATCTTAAATTACCAAATGGCTAATTACTGTATCTTAAATTACTAAATTTAAAACCAAATCCTCAAGGTCATAATGTGCAAACCAAGTTCCTGTTCAGTTCACTGGAATAGAGTCGAAGGGTAAACAGAAAGAGATCAGATTGATTTGATAAATTCTCATATTTCTTGGGTTAACCCAAATTTGTCCTGGGGAAACCTCAAACTCAAGGAGTACAGAGTTCCTCTCTGTTACTTAAGGTACTCTGATAATTCTTACACTCTTCCAGAATTTATTTTCATGCCCAGTCCAGGAAACTTTCTATTAACAAGGCTCACATACACTTTGAAGTAAAACATGGTCTTACTTGTAGTGATGGGGTTACAACAGGAATGGAAATGCTAATTACTCAGTTCTCTAATAAACTGATTTGTAGCTGTGACTCTGAGAATTTCAGTTTGTTCAGGCTTTAGCAGAAGTTAAAGTCAGTGGTTCACAAAACTAAAAAGAGCTTGACAGAGATATGAAGACAAAGACATACACGAACAGAGGTGTTGGGGCAAGTAAAATTTGGACATGGGGAAAAAAAAATCAGGCAAAAATCAAAAACCCATTAATTCTTTCCTGACACACTCAATCAAACATGCCAAATATCGACGACAAAAGGGCACAAATAGACTGATTATCATGATAAAATTGAATAAATTACAATCTTGTACAAAAAGAAAAGGAACCACAAGAATGAGTCATGAAAACTGCACAGTATACAGTTTTCATTTTGGATCAATAATTCTTTATATATGCATAGTTTACTCTCAATAAAATTCAGGTGGCAAATATAGCAAACAGATTTTAATGTATGTGTAAAGGGTTTAAATAATACTCAACATGAAATCAAATTTCGGTTGTGCAATAGAATCACAATGGGGTGTCCAAAGGCAATCTATTTTCCTTTTATTTTAATTGCCTCTTATGCAATCCCTTCAATGGTGATAGTTTCTCAGGTAATGGCAGATCTGCAGTCAGGTTGGCTCTTTAGACTGCCAAGTTGGGACCCGACTTTGATTTCAACAGATAGCCATTGTTCTCCTTGAAGCAAAAAAAAATCATGGTTGTTAACCAGAGGACATAGATTTCAGATACCTAGAAAAATAGCTGGAAGAGTGATGAGCATTTATCCTGTATCGCATTTTGTGATCTGCATTGGACAGAGCAAAGATTGCAGAAGCCAATTGAATACTTTCATTGGAGAATAGGGTAATTAGTTGAAAAAGTTTTTTTTAAAAACCCGTGGGTGTTTTGAGGAAAATAGTGGGAAATGGGCTATTTGGGTAATTCTTTTCAAAAGCCAACACAAAGGACTGAATAAGTCTATGGACTGGTCAGTAATTGAAGAGTTATCAATCCCACTGCAAGTGCAGCTTTCAAAACACAGCAAGTTAGAGACTGTCATATAATGCTGCCATTAGATTATTTCCTACACAAGATGAATTGTGCAGAGGATTCCTCATCTAAATTCTGAAAACATGAACTCTTTTCTGTCAGTCTAGGACAGTATCTCTTCAATTAACATTTGACTTGCAAAATTCATCAACCCATCTGAGTGCCAACAAATTGCAAGCTTTCAAAAATAGATGGATGTGTTACCCAAAGTAATAGGCACAAGTCAACAGTAAAAGATAATGTCTCAACCATAATGGGCATGTCACAACAATTTGCCTGCTCACAGACTGGAGAGAAACTCCTTGAGTGTTTTTTTTTTACTCTCACTTTGCTTACATTTACTTTCCCTTTTCATGTAATAGGCAGCTTTGACTCAATCAACAATGAAATGTTTCAATGGACGCATTTTCTGAAAGAGTTGGATAAATTTGTGTCAAACTATCCACGGGGTTCAAGATGCTAATGACGCTGAGAAAATGAATGGGAACATATCACAAAAAGACAAAAATAAATTTATTTGAGACGGGGTGTTGAATAGGAAGCAGAAATGAGGAAAATATAAAGTTGCAGGACACAAGTTTAGTGGTGAAGGACTCAGAAAGGGTGGAGCTGCTCTGGCATTATTATTGACTAGCAGGATACTTGGCGTTGCCCAGGAAATAAAACACTCAGCTTTTAGAAACATAGAAAATAGGTGCAGAAGTAGGCCATTTGGCCTACACCGCCATTCATTATGATCATGGCTAATCATCTATTCAGTACCTAGTACCTGCCCTCTTCCCATACCCCCTGATCACCTTAGCCACAAGAGCCAAATCCAACTTCCTCTTAAATATAGATAAAGAACTGGCTTCAACTACTTCCTGTGGCAAAGAATGCCACAGAATCACCACTCTCTGAGAGATTTTTTTTTTTTCTCATCCAAGTCCTAAAAGACATCCCTTATCCTTAAACTGTGTCCCCTGGTTCCGGTTTTCCCCAACATCAGGAACAACCTTCCTGTATCTAGCCTGTCCAATCCCTTAAGAATTTTATACATTTCTACAAGATCCCGCCTCAATCTTCTAAATTCCAGTGAGTATAAATAAGCTTAATCGATCCAGCCTTACTTCAGATGCAAGTCTGCCATCCTGGTATCAATGTAGTGAACCTTCTCTGCACTCCCTCCATAGCAAGGAAGTCTTTCCTCAGATAAGGAGGCCAAAACTCCACACAATACTCCTGGTGTGGTCTCACCAAGGCCCTGTACATCTGCAGTAGAATCTCTCTACTGTACTCGAATCTTCTTGCTATGAATGCCAACATACCATTCACTTTTCTCACTGCTTCTGTACCTGCATGCCACTTTCAATGACTAATGCACAGTGACACCCAGGTCTCGTTAGATCTCCTCTTTTCCTAAACGTATACCATTTAGGTAATAATCTTCTCTTCTGTTCTTGCCTCCAAAATCCACATTATATTGCATCTGCCATACCTTGGCCCACTCACCTAACTTGTCCAAATCATCCTGCATCCTCTACACAGCTAACCCTGCCACCCAACTTTGTGCCATCTGCAAACTTGGAGATGTTGCTCTCTATTCCCACATCTAAGTCACTAATATATATTGTTAATAACTGTGGTCCCAGCTCTGAGCCTTGCAGTACTCCACTAGTCACTGCCTGCCATTCTGAAAGAAAGTTTACTCCTACTCTTTGTTTTCTGTCTGTCAACCAATTCTCTATCCTTCTCAATATTATACCTCCTATACTGCGTGCTTTAAGTTTGTACACTAATCCCCTATGCAGGATCTTATCAAAAGCCATCTGAAAATCTAGATATACTACATCCACTGGTTCTTCGTTATCCACTCTACTAGTTACATCCTCAAAACATTCTATACGATTGGTCAGACATGATTTTCCCTTCATAAAACCATACTGACTCTATCTGATGATATCACCACTTTCCAAATGTGCTGCAATCGCATCTTTAATAACTGACACTAGCATTTTCCCCACCACAGATGTCAGGCTGTAGGTTTGGTTTGCATTGTTTGGAGTCTTTCTTGTTCTTCCTCACCAAACTCTTGTTGTCTGCTCATGGAATGCCTGGCGGCATCAGCACTGAGGCAGGCTTGGCATTGTTCCTCAGTTTCCTGCAACCTGCTCCTTGTTTTTCTTGAGGCCTGAGCACTGAGGCAGGCCTGGTGTTGCTGTTCTGTTACCCACTGCCC
Source organism: Narcine bancroftii (assembly GCF_036971445.1). Lineage (NCBI taxonomy): Eukaryota > Metazoa > Chordata > Chondrichthyes > Torpediniformes > Narcinidae > Narcine > Narcine bancroftii. The sequence goes on along the minus strand of NC_091473.1, from coordinate 28,574,522 downwards.
ACCCCTTGCCTGTCTGGAGGACTGAGCACTGAGACGGGAGTATCGCTGTTGTTCTGTTTCCTGCTGCCTGCTCCTTGCATGTCTGGAAGCATCAACAGTGAGGCAAGACTGACGTTCCTCTGCTGTCTCTTGCTTTCTCCTTTGTTTAACTCTTCAGGATTGTGAAGAGCTTCTGCCAATGTCGCTTTGCTTTTTTTGGCCCATATTGAACAGAGTTTAGCCACTTGTTTTCATTTTGAATGTACATTAATTCACAGCACTGTAACAAACTGAGGTGTCCCTGGTGCAAGTTCAATTTAAAAAAAACTTTATATGACCTTAAAGGTTAAATTCAATGTCGTCATGACATTCAACATCAAATGTTACCACAATTATACTAAACAGTAATACAAGTCAATACACGCTGGTCAAAAAACACTTTTGAACTTCATATGAGCTTCAATGTTAAATTCAATGTGGTTATCATATTCAGCAAATGTTACCACTGTTGAACCTCCTTGGACATTTCTTGAGTGCTCCATATTGATTTGCATGGAGAACAGACAAACAGACACACATGCACAAACATACATTAGATTTGTATTTAATTGCACCATTCCAATTGACATCATCTTGACAACAAGTTGCTTGAGAAAACAAATTTGAAAAACATTAACCTCTGCCAGACATCTTCAGGTTAAATCAAGTTCCTCAGAATTAACTATTATCTGCTTCATTACCTACAAACTTGCTGAAAATCTTAACTGGAATAAATGTTAAATAATTCAATCTATATTCAAAATAATCATTCTGCAGAAAAGTACATGCTCATTGTCACATTGAAAAACTGTTTCACATGCCGTCCAGGCAAGTCAACTCGTACTTTAGTTCAGCAGGTAGTCATACAGTCAAAGAGTGCAAGCCACAGTGTTGCAATGGTGAAGTGCAGGAAAAAAGAAAAATTCTGTTAAAACAGTGCAAGGGCATCATCTTCTACCAGTGAGAGGTCTGAGAGCAGTAGAAAAAAACCCCAGCTTGAACCTGGAGGCTCATGCATCTTCTTCCTGACAGAATGAGGTGGATAAGAGTATGAGTGGGGTAGAGATGGGACCGATAATATGTTGGCAGGTTAACAAAGACAGCTGAAGAGAAAGGCAGAGTTGGCGGAACAGAAATTGGTTTGGCGATAACCTGAGCTCATTGAAATGAATGTAATTTAGCATGTGGAAAAATAATATGGGAAATGGGAGCAGGAAAGCTATAAAATACAGAATCTCACAGCTCATGAAGGAGATGGAACAATCAATGGCAAATGAAGTGCTTTATTCAAACAAAATTGCAAATGCTCCTTTGGAGAGTTCGCAATAGCAATTCCCTTTTAACTTTTTGACAATGCGCCCACACACATACTGATAAATAATAATGATCTGAAAATTAATATGCTTTAAACCAGAGGCTAAAATCAACAAGATTACATGGCCAACTTTTAAAAAGGTGGCAGCACCACTGAACCTCAGACATAGTGGGATTAATAAATACACAGAAGTTTGAGAAGCAAATAGAAATGGTTCCAAGCTGTGACAGGAATTATCTTTCTTAATTTCTAGTCCACTGACAAGAGATTAAAAATATATCAAGGCTGACATTCTGGTTTACTTTAAGGTTTAGGTTCAAGTAATATATTTACAGAGCGACAGTGAGAAAGTTAGTTTTGTGAATAGCTGAGCTAAAATAGTATTCTACCTGACTAAAAGAAAACTTCGGCTACTTCAGAAGATACAAAAAAAATTCCATGAGACATATTTTTTTTTTAAAAAAACACATTTTTTTAAGCTTCTCAGTCAATATTGATCTCTCAGTCAACACCTGAAAGAAACTACCTGATCAATATTATGAGACTGTTTTTAAGGATACAGTCTTGGATAGTATGGCAGCCACATTTTCCAGAGGTTTTGAGGCTTCAAACACCAAAACATTAATTTACAAAAATTGCTCGTTTTGTTCAAGATCCTATTGAAAAATGTTAAAAATTCTTTAAATCTTTTTTCTTTCTTTCTTTGGCTTGGCTTCGCAGACGAAGATTTATGGAGGGGTATGTCCACGTCTGCTGCAGGCTCATTGGTGACTGACAAGTCCGATGCGGGACTGGCAGGCATGGCTGCAGCGGTTGCAAGGGAAAATTGGTGGGTTGGGGTTGGGTTTTTCCTCCTTGGTCTTTTGTCAGTGAGGTGAGCTCTGCGGACTTCTTCAAAGGAGGTTGCTGCCCGCCGAACTGTGAGGCGCCAAGATGCACGGTTGGAGGCGATATCAGCCCACTGGCGGTGGTCAATGTGGCAGGCACCAAGAGATTTCTTTAAGCAGTCCTTGTACCTCTTCTTTGGTGCACCTCTGTCTCGGTGGCCACTGGAGAGCTCACCATATAACATGATCTTGGGAAGGCGATGGTCCTCCTTTCTGGAGACGTGACCCACCCAGCACAGTTGGGTCTTCAGCAGCGTGGATTCGATGCTTGCGGACTCTGCCAGCTCGAGTACTTCGTTGTTGGTGATGAAGTCACTCCAATGAATGTTGAGGATGAAGCGGAGACAGCGCTGATGAAAGCATTTTAGGAGCCGTAGGTGATGCCGGTAGAGGACCCATGATTCGGAGCCGAACAGGAGCATGGGTATGACAACGGCTCTGTACACACTGATCTTTGTGTGTTTCTTCAGGTGGTTGTTTTTCCAGACTCTTGTGTAGTCTTCCAAAGGCGCTATTTGCCTTGGCGAGTCTGTTGTCTATCTCTTTGTCGATCCTTGCATCAGATGAAATGGTGCAGCCGAGGTAGGTAAACTGGTTGACCGTTTTGAGTTCTGTGTGCCCGATGGAGATGTGGGGGGGCTGGTAGTCATGGTGGGGAGCTGGCTGATGGAGGACCTCAGTTTTCTTCAGGCTGACTTCCAGGCTAAACATTTTGGCAGTTTCCGCAAAACAGGACGTCATGTGCTGGAGAGCTGGCTCTGAATTTTCTGACTGAAGACAAAGGGAAAATCTCACTGGCAGAAGACCAGCTGTGTAGGTCCAAGGAGGATAATTTTTGCTCAGGTTATCATCTACAAGACATCCTGGGTTCAAATTCTGGACAAGTCTCTCATTTCTTCAGAAGAGCACAACTCGTATAGCTAATCTCTAAAAATTCACAGGCCACTGTATCTTGCCTTGGTATGTATGCGAATGAAAGAATCTCAGGGGAGTTGATGGCTTATGGAGAGATAGATTACAGAGAAAATTAGTGGGGAAATTGAGAATACCTTTATGTTATTTTGGAAAATGTAGTCCATTCACAAACATTTTTTTGGCTATTCTCCCCCGCCCCCACCCAGCCTTGGACTTTCCTCAAAGTTTTTAGGCCCCTTCCCTGTGAAGCAGTCATGTTTAGTTGGTTTCTTTTCTACTTCTCTCCTAACAATGAGAGAAAAAAATGATTTTAGTTCTTGCCCCCTCCCTTAAATGAGCTGTGGCCTCCAGGAGGGCTTTGTGGCTGCTGTTAAGAATGGCTGGTCAAGAACATGGTGCATAATAGCTTTCTTCCTCCACCTTTACCAAATTCCACCTAGATTCCAATGGCTCAGCATTGTTTTGCAATAGATATTTTATTTGTTAAAAAAAAAATCAAAATTAAGTAATATAGAATGATAAAATGAACATTTTTATCCAAGATCATTATTTTCAAATTATTTTACATGAAGACGTTACCTATTATCTATTCATTTACAGCCTTAGTGCCACATACTAGTGAGGTTAGAAATATGAAGATAATGCAGCTTAATGTGGCTAAACACATGATGCAGGAGGGAGGGCTTCAGGTTTCTGGATCATTGGGCTCCCTTCCAAGGAAGGTGGGACCTGTTCCGACAGTAAAGTTTGCATCTGAACTGGAGGGGGCCTAATATCCTTGCAGATAGGTTTGCTAGTGCTGCTTCGGGGGGTTTAAATGAGAATTGCAGCGGGATGGGAACAACAGTGCCAGAGTAGATAGGGGAGTAGAGGAGGGAAAATTGCATGTAATGCTTGAGGTCAAAGGGTTGTACGTGGTGGAAATGTTCTCAGGTGCATCTATTTCAATGCAAAAAGTATTGTAGGAAAGGCAAACGGGCTTAGAGCGAGAATTGGCACGTGAAATTATGACATTGTGGCTATTAGTGAAACTTGGTTACAAGTCAATGTTCCAGACTTGCATTGTTTCAGATGCAATAGAGCAGGGGGAATGAAGATGGAGGAGTGCCATTACTCATCAGGGAAAATATCACAGTAACACAGCTATGCTCAGGCAGGTCAGACCAGAGGGTTTGTCTGCTGAAGAACAGGAAAGGTATGACCACACTCAAGGGGCTGTATTAACGACCACCCAATAATAAGCGAGAATTGAAGGAGCAAATCTGTAGAGAGACAGCAGACAGCTGCAGGAAACAAAGTTATGATAGTAGATTTTAACCTTCCCCATGTTGACTGGGATTCCCACACTGTAAAAGGGCTGGATGGATTGGAGTTTATCAAATATATTCAGGAAAGTTTTCTAAATCAATATAGATAGGTACCAACTAGAGAGAGTGCAATACTAGGGAATGAGACAGGACAGGTGACGGAGGTATGTGCAGGGGAACATTTTTGGTCCAGTGATCATAATACCATTAATTTCAAGTTAATTATGAAGGATAGGTCTGCACCTCAGGTTAAGATTCTAAAATGGAGAAAGGCCAATATCGAGGAAATGAGAAAAGACCTTGAATGCATTGACTGGGATAAGTTGTTTTCTGGCAAGGATATGCAAGGCATATCACCTTCAAAGGTGAAATTTTGAGTGTGCAGATGTCAAGATTAAAAGCAAAGTTAACAGGCATAGGGAACCTTGGTTTTCGAGGGACACTGTGGATCTGGTTCGAAAGGTATGTAATAGATATAAGCAACATGGAGCAAATAAGGTTCTTGAGAAGTGTAAAAAAAAGTGCAAGAAAACCTTCAAGAAACAAATTAGGAAGGCTAAAAGACACAAGTTTGCTTTGGTAGAGAATATGCAGGAAAATCCTAAGGGTTTCTACAGGTGTATTAAGACCAAAAGGATAGCAAGGAACAAAATGATCAGCTGTGTATGGAGCCAAGAGATAGGTGAGGGCTCAGAAGCAAGCAGTGAGGTCATGGAACTGATACAGATAAAAGAGGAGGGGGTGCTTGCTATCTTAAAGCAAATAAGGGTGGATAAATCATAGGCCCTGACAAGCTATTCCCTCAGACCTTCAGGGAGATGATTGTAGAAATTGCAGGGGCTCTGGTAGAAATATTTAAAATGTCTTAGCCACAGGTGAGGTGGTAGAGGATTGTGGGTAGCTCATGTTGTTCCATTGTTTAATAAGGACTCAAGAAGTAACCCTGGAAATGATAGGCTGGTGAGCTTGATGTCAGTAGTAGGTAATATTATTGGAAAGCATTCTATCAGATCAGATATACAAGTATTTGGATAGTCAAGAGCAGATTAGTGCTGGTCAACATGGCATTGTGTGTGGTAGGTCGTGTTTAACCAATCTGATGAGTTTTTTGAGGTTACCAGGAATGTTGATGAAGGCTGTGAATGTTGTCTATGTGGACTTTGGCAAGGCCTTTGACAAGGTCCCACATGGGAAGCTAGTCAGAAAGATTCAGATGCTTTGCATTCATGGTGATGGAGTAAACTGGATTCAACATTGTCTATGCAGCAGAATTCAGAGTGTGTTGGTGGATGTTTGTTTTTCAGACTGGAGACCTGTGACTAGTGGCGTGCCTCAGGGATTGGTGCTGGGACCTCTATTGCTTGTCATCTACATCAATGATTTTGATGATAATATGGTAAATTGGATCAGCAAGTTTGCAGATAACACAAAGATTGATGCGTTGTGGGCAGCAAGGACAGTTTTTAAAGCTTGCAGAGGGATCTGAACTAGCTGGGAAAAAATGGGCTGAAAAGTGACAGATAGAATTCAATGCAGACAAGTGTGAGATGTTGCATTTTGGAAGGACAAACCAGGAAAGGATATACACAGTAAATGATAGAGCACTGAGGAGTGCGGTCGAACAGAGGGATCTGGGGATACAGATACACAATTCCCTGAAAGTGGCTTCACAGGTAGATAGGGTCATAAAGAGAATTTTTGGCACATTGGCCTTCATAAATCAAAATATTGAGTATTGAAGTTGGGATGTTATGGAAAAGTTGGACAAGACATTGTTGAGGGCAAATTTGAAGTATTGGATGCAGCTTTGGTCACCTAACTGCAAGAAAGATATCAATAAGATAGAAAGTTCAAAGAAGATTTACCAGGATGTTGCCCAGACTTCTAAGTGTGTCATAGAAAGTGGGCAGATGAGCTACATCACAGCCTGGTATGGGGGCATTAATACTTCCAAGCAGAAAGCTTGGACACAGCCCAGTATATAGCAGGCAAAAACTCTCCACCATTGAGAGAATCTACATGGAACACTGATGTCAGAGAGAAGCAGCAATCATCAAGGATCCACAACACCCAGGACATACATTGTTCTCACTGCTGCCATCAGGAAAGAGGTTTAGATGCCACGTCTCATATCACCAGGTTCAGGAAAACTTGCTAGCCCTCAACCATCAGACTCCTAAACAAAAGACTCATTCAGAGATTCAAAGACTCATACTTCAGACATTAATTATTGCTGAATATTTTCTGTATTGGACAGTCAGCTGGTTTACAGTTTTTGTTTACATTTCTCTCTTTTGTATATGTATCTTTTCTTGAGTATAATTTATTGCTCTACCGATAATTAGACTCACAGGAAAAAGAATCTCAGGGTTGTGTGAAGTCATGCATATACTTTGACAATAAATCTGAACTTTGAACTTTGTCTACAATTTACCAATGTTTTTCAATTTAGAACACAAGCATTCTTAACCAATCTTACCTTCCTCATAAGCCCTTTTTCCACTGGCATCCCAGTTTATTGGCTGAGCAGTGTCCCAGGATAGGAAGCCCTTTGTGCAGTTTCCACTGGGCTTACCTTTAACTGGGACACCAATTGCTTTTCCACAGAACACACTCATCCCTGGGGATCAGAGGATTCTACCTTCAACTGGAAATGGGTGACTTTCTGCTGTCCCTTTTCCATTGGTTTTATCAGTATGCGGGCGTCAGCAAACACCGGGGATATGAGTAGGGGTCGAAGTGGTTAATCCCCAGTGGCAAATGATGTCATTTGATGCTGGTGTTCGGACAATGTTCCATTTCCACTGGACCAAGTCCCAGTAAATTCCTGAGAAAGGATGCCAGTGGAAAAGGGGCTATACGCTCTTAATCAATCCACACCTAATGCTGTATGTACTACTTCCCAGGTGCATTGTTTGTTCATCTTAATCATCACTTCCATTGCTCCATGCCCATTTCATCTTCTGCCAGTTTAATTTAAGCAATTATCCAACCACACAAGTTCACATCATTGCAAAACTAAAAGTTTAAGATGCAAAAACAAAACGATGGAATTGATGTTTGTTAATCATGATTCAATGAATCGCAATATGAAGAGCAAATCGCCAAGATATAGATTGGGGGTATTATTAAAGGAGAAGTCACATTTGATACAAGATGAGCATTTTTTCTTAATCATTATGAATATTTACTCCCAATTTTGGTCCTGTTATTTCCCCTTAACTTTTTTCTCAAGACGATGCACATGACACAATGTCATCCATCTGTCGGTACCACTTGATTCGCGACAGCCAGTATTCAATTTCACTTGCGGCGGTGTCATAAATCACCACGGAAACAGCCACGTGCTTCCTCTTGAAATGAGACCCAGAGGAAACGGTCACAAGTTACACTTACAAGTTACTCTTGCCTCTGCTCGTCCAAGAGACACCGAAGTTAATGAAGTCTGGCTTTTTTTGTGTGTGTGTGTGGTAACAGCATCCAAATAAAGCTGATTATCTCTGCTTGGCCCTCACAGATACTGCCTCGTATGGTGGGGTTTCATCCCACAAGTCATTTCCAATTTCCAGCATTCGCAGCGTTGTGCTTTCGGGCGTCTTTTAAGCTTAAAGCGCGTGAATACTGCCACTTTATGCCCTTTCCGCAGTGAAACCAGCAGTTGGTTAAAAAAAAAAACACTCTTCTCACATAACCCGTTTACTACATTACTCGCCCTTTAGAAGTCGTAGTTTCTATCAACGTGATCGTTCACCCAGGCCAGAAGGGTCACCGCGTGTAAAGAACCAACCGGCAATCTGTCCGTCAGCTTCAGTGTGGTCCGTCCGAAAGTTCCCTCCTGCAATTCCACTTCCCTTTGTCCTTCCGCCGAACGTTCCGCCCCCTCGCCGTTCCGCCGAACGTTCCGCCCCCTCGCCGTTCCGCCGAACGTTCCGCCCCCTCGGCGTTGGCCTTCCCCTGGGCACCTCGCGCGGGTTCTTTCAGTGTCACAGTGCTCGAACGCGGTCACCGCAATGTCTGGAGAAAGGCGACCGAGAGCCCCGAGGTTTTCTCTCCTTCCCTTTTGAAGGTGCTGAAAGCGACGTCCTGACGGTTGTCGGTCGCCGAACATCTCTTAACCAAGGCTTCGCTGAATCTGAAGGAGCGTGCAAGGGATTCGGAAGGACAACAAGGTGTTGAGAAGAGTTAGTGGATTGAATCTCCATAGGTCTCTCAGTATTGTATTTAAGTGCTACTTAATTATCTCACAATTGCAACGAATTATCAGAGTACAAAAGTAAAATAAAATAACATCGATGTCACAGCTCGAGAGACCCAGATTCAGTCCTGGCCTCCCGCTCTTAAGTGTGTGAAATCTGTGACAGTTCAGGTTCTCAGCAGGTCGCACAACATCCATGGAAGTAAAAAAGACTGGGCGTTTTGAGTCTGAACACCCCAGAAGAAGGGCTCAAGGCCTGAAACGTAGATGGAATTTTACTTCCTATTGGATGCGATGCAACATGCTGAGTTTCTCGAGTACTTCGTGAAGTGCATTTGACCCCAGCATCTGCAGATTTTATTGTTTATCGGCCACAATGCCATGTTCTGTTCAGGTGGGCCATAAGGTACCTATCACTTGCCTTAGCAGACAAGAGTGTACAGAGAGAAAAAAAATCTAGACCACAATTCAATTGGCCAGTGTTCTGCACAGAATGTCCTCAGGAGCATTGGGGCCAGGTGGTGGCAGATCCTGTTTGATGAAGGAGATGGTGGTTCCTTAAAAAAAGATTATCTAAGCCTCGCCCCAGAACACACAAGTGTGCACATACAGGTACTTTCTGACAAATGTTCATGATCCATTCTGGCTGACTGGTCATATTTTGGAATTTTGCAGATAGCATGTAGCAGGAATGAGCAGAGAGGGGTGGATATGAGGAGGGAAGGGAGGGGAGGAGGTGGGGGCAAACGAGTAGAAATTAACCAGGGCATACTGTGCTCTGGCGCTGTGATTGGGATACATGTCCACAGCTGCAGGCGGCTGTCATGGAACGGTCACTGCCCGGAGAACAGAACAGCAGCTGTTTGCAAAAAGCTGCAAGTTGAACAATCCTTGACAGAAGAGAAAGATGGGAGAACTTGACAAATTGATTTGCTTTCAGTAATACTTGCTTATGTTATTTAAAATAAAAACAGAAATGCTAGAAACATAAGAAAAGACTTTTTTTAGGGAGTAAATAACCCTCTCTTTTAGCTTTCACAAAGCCATTCTAAGCTTTATCCCTTGTTCTCACTTCCTTAATAAGCGTATGGATTCCTTTAAATTCACTACAGTTGCAATGTCCTCTATAAGACCACCTACTGATATATCCCTAAGAATTTTCAATAACTTTTAAAATTGACCTTGGCCATCTCTGGTGACCTGCGCTGCTGATCCTTGGACATTGATTTTCTGGGTGAAAGAGATTTGAAAGGGTATTGAATGGAAGTAGTCATAATTAAACAGCATAAAAATGGACCCTTCATCCAACTCCATGTTGGCCAATTTATCCAACTAAGTTTGTCTTATTTGTCTCCAAATCTTCCCTATCCATGTACCTTTGTAAATGTCTTAAATATTGGAATTGCACCTGTCACTTTCTCTGGGAGCTTATTCCACATACCTACAACCCTCTGTGTGAAAATGTAGCACTTTAAATGTTCCCTTCTAATCTTAAACATGTGCCCTCTAGTTTTAGGTCCCCTACTCTGAGAAAAAAAAATTGTCTCCTTTCACCTTAACTCTAACCCTTATCCTTTCACTCTCATGATTTTATAACATCCATAAGATCACTCCTCAGTCTCTTACACTCCAGAGAATATAGCTTCAGCCTCTTGATTCAATAACATTCTTGTGAACATTTCATGTGGTATCAATGAGCTGCAGGGGATATTCAAGTAAAAATAAGAATAACAGGAAAATATTGAATAAACTACATTTTGCACTTATGGGTTTTGAAAAGAACACATCACTTGCTGATCTTTGCACATCTTTGATATTTCTGTGGTGAATTGAGGTAATGTTTTGAAAATCCATTTTTTTTTCTTTCTCCAGTGCCTTGAAAATATTTCCATTCTGTTCATTATCAAATTAACTTTGCTTGATATCTGTAAGGCACTATCAGTAACCACCAAGACTAGGCTGAGGGAATGATAGGCTTTAATATACAGAAGAACCCTGCTGGCCCGGATCCAGGTATAGGAATGGAGGGAAAGGAGAGGTGGCTTGACCTTTATGGCCCAAGACCACAGGGGAGAAGTCAAAGGGTATGAGTCATCAGTGGGCGGGCCAGCTCCATATATACAGTAGCCAACAATAACTATATACAATGGAGGAAACATATCACGACACATTCACCCCTCCTTTTAAAACAGAACTCCCCCCCCCCTTAGTCTTCGAACATTTAAACAAACAAAAAAAAACTGCCAAGGCAACCGAATCTGGCGCACTGGTGATCTCCTCTGTCTACGGGACCTGCAGGGAGCAGGGATAGAGGTGGCCTGCTGTTCTGCTGGCTGGTAGTCTAGATAAGGGGCCACCAATTGACTACTTGGAGAGGGTGCTGTTTGTGTTGGAGTGATGTGAAAACGAAGGGTGATCAGGAGTGTATGGGATAGTTCTGAGCTCTCCGGCATGAATGACACATACCTCTTTGACCACCACCAGTCCCAAACGGCTGAGCCTGGTGAGTACCAACCCCTGTGGTATTAGTGAAAGCCTCTGAAACTGGAAAAATGACTACGGCATTTAATGTACGCGTTCGCTGGAAGGCCAGTATCTCAGAGGGGTGATCTACCAGCCTGGAGTCATGTTAAAGACAGGTGCACTTGCAATAGGTCGTAGAGTGATATTCTTCAGAGACACCTTATTCTCTGGAACAGTACATGATTCAATGATTGTGTCTTTTGTTTGGAACAAAGAGTCTGACTGGTTCAGTCAGGGACATGCCTTCACAGCAGGCAGTACAGGTGCAGGACGCTGCCTGCGGATTCTAGAATGCCATCTTGTATCAGACCCTGAAAGGGGTGGCCAGCATAGCGAATGCTTCTTTTGCAGCCTTTTCTACTTGCACAACCTGCCATCCCTTCAACTCGGTGGGAGTATACCAGCTCTCTCCCTGTTTTATGCAAGGCCCTCTGTTTCCAGAACCCAAACTGTATTTGAGCAAAATACCACTCGCATTTTGGCAAAGGACTGGGGGCTCGTTCCCATACACAGATGGATCCCAGTTGTACTGGGTTCCATCCTTGGCAGGGCCTGGTCTCAGAGGAGTTGATACTGCCCGTAGGTCTTGAGTTATCGGTACACTGGGCATTTTCAATCCTATTGTTTCCACCATGCTGTCCTCTGTTTTGGCCATAATCAGTGTGGCTTTGTCTGCGGGGAGACCTCCTCCATTCCGCAGTGTGGTTTTTCCCGACTGTACCTGCTCTGATTTGGAAGCATTTGCAACAGATGTTGCACAAACATTATCAGTAGCACCAGTCATACCTCTCTCAGTTACAGCTGTCATGCCTGCGGAGCCACTTTCGTCCGCGCTCGACAACTGTTCGGCCATGTCGATCTGCTTGTTCCCCATCACCAACCTCTCGTCACCGAGGCTCCGCTCTTGCCGGCAGGGGGACAAGGTCCACCGCTACAGCCACCAGAGTGCCGGAGGGCCGACATCCGCTGCCACCGTCGCAACCAGGGGGAGGTGGTGGACCGAGGTCTGCTGCCACTGCCAGGGGGCCCAATGTCCATTGTGCCACCGCCAGGGGGGTCCGAAATCTGCTACCGCCAGTGCTTCCAATGTCCATTGCTGCCGCTGCTGGGAATGGTCGAGATTTGATGCTGCAGCCAGGGGGGATCAAAGCCCGCTGCCGCTGCTAGGGGGAGGGGGGGTGATGTCCGTTGTTGCCACTGCCAGGGAGGGGGCTGAGATCCGCTGTTGCCGCCGGGGGGTCCGATGTCCATTTCCGCCGCCGCCGCTTGGTGGGGGTGTCAAGGTCCGTGAGTTGTGCGTTGTTTACCATGAGGGCCGGTTGAGAGCCTCTGAACACCATTGTCACACTCCTAAACTGGCTCTGGAAGTCAAGGCCTATGAGGATCGGCGCGCAGAGCTGGGGCATGACCAGTAAGGAGAAATTATTGTAGCATTCCTCTCCTACCATCAAAGACACCACACAGTACCCACTAATGTCCACTTTATGCTCTTTTGCTGCCAACAAGATGGAGCTGCTCATTGGTCAGACTGGGAGCGAGAGTCTGCAGACCACCTCAGGATGGATGAAGCTCTCCGTACTGTCACTATCGAAGAGACAGTTCATCCTCTGTCCATGCACCTTGATCTGCATCATGGAGTGGGCAATTGAATGAGGGCTGGCCTGGTTCAGTTTAATTGATGCCAGGATCGGATCGTCGTCTTCGTCATTAACTGGGAGGCCCAATACACAAGATGGCAGCATCCATGTTGACCACGCGATCATGGTTGAAAAGGTCGAGGAAGAAGGCGGAAGTGACATCAGCAAAGCGGGCTGCGACTGCGCAGTCCATGTAGAGGACGAGGGTGGCAGCAGGTAAGATGGTGCTCCTCTCACCGTGCACACAGTCGGCTCTGGAAGTGTGGACTTGTCGGTTGCACATGCCGCGCTGCTTCATGGGGAGGCTCTGGCCTTACATACCTGCAGATAATGTCCCTTTTTTCCGCAGCTGGAGCCACTAACATGCCTCGCAAGGCAGAGTTGTCGCTGGTGTTTCGTCTGCCCGCAGAAGTAGTACTTCTGAAATTCAATCGCAACCGCTGCTGTGGTTGGGTCGGCCGTCCCCGAGGCCATCTCCCAAGATGGGGGCATTTTTGGCGCACACATGGAGGGCCTGCTTTTGCTCGCGATCAATTCTGCATGATGCTGGGCTGAGTCTAGAGTCCTTACCAGCAGTATGGCTCACTTCAGTGGCAACTGGTCTTCCTTGAGTAGGCACTGCCTTATGTAGTCAGATCTCAACCCTGACACACAGGCATCCCAGGCCAGGTTTTCGACGCACTGGGCCACCAGTACGGGAGCCGTGGAACTATCCCTACAGTCTCTCCCCAGTACAAGCAGGGCACAAATTAATTCTTCTGCCGACTCAGCAGGCTGCTGTTTTCTGGACGCCAGGAGGTAACGTGAGTACACGTTGTTGACCCTTGGTTTGTAGAGGGCCCGATGTAAATAGCACTGCTCCTGATGGTTTGGAAAGCCCTCTGGCTGACTCTTGCTTGCAGAACTTTGAGCTTCTTTTCATCAAAGTCAATCAGTTCGGCAGCGGCCTCGAGGAAATTGCAGAAGCAGCTGATCCACTACTCTTACTGTTCAGACGCTCTTGGAGATTGGGGGGTCCACTTCTAACCGATCGGGGCGCAGCAGCCTCTCCATTACCGGAGGAAAAAAAATTTCTGTATATTAAATTGTAGAGCACTATCAGTAACCACCAAGACTAGGTTGAGGGAACGATAAGCTTTAATATACAAAACCTTGGTGGCCCGGATCCAGGTATAGGAATGGAGGGAAGCGAGAGGTGGTTCAACCTTTATGGCCCAAGACCACAAGGGAGGAGTCATAGGGTATGAGTCATCAGTGGGCGGGTCAGCTCCATATATACAGTAGCCAACAATAACTATACACAAGGGAGGAAACATATCACCACAATATCAAAGGCAGATGTTGGAACACCAGAAACAAAAGAATCTTAGGGTCATATGTGTTGTCATGTATGTACTCAATGTATGTGAAAAGCAGCCATTTATAGTGAACTTGTACAAGAGAATGCTGTGGAAATACAAAGGAGTGAAACACGAAAGTGTGCATATGTTGTGATTGTAGTAAAAACTGGAGGAACTCAGTCGGTCTCGCAGCATCCATAGGAAGTAAAGATATATGACCAACGTTTTGGGCCTGAGCTATTCTTCAAGGTATTAGCAAAAAGCAGGGAGGTGTCTGAATTAAAGACTGGAGAGAGAAAGGGGGAAGATTGGGAGGGGGTGGAGTCCAGGCCATCAGACAAAAAGTGTTAAACGGATATGATAAGAGGAAATGTGAGAATTAATTTTGGCTCTGTGAAAGGAGACACAGGGAAAATGGAAGAGGGAGAGAGTCAGAACTAGAGGAAAGGAGACACGGGGGTGGGGAGGGGGGGAGTGAAAGGGGAGTGGTGGGTAAGATTACCGGAAAGCAAAAAAAGTTTTTGTTTATGCCATCAGGTTGGAGGGTGCCCTGAGAGAAGATGAGGTGTTGTTCATCCAATTTGTGAGTGCTCACTCTGGCAGTGCATGAGACCATGGACAGACAAGGACAATGATTGTTAATTTCTGTGATGTAACAATTGAAACATACAATATTTTTCTGACTGGGGCTCCCTCCTATTTGAGGTTGACATCAACTTTTTTTTTTCTTGGTGGGGGGATGGGAAAATTTTTTTTTTCTTTACAAGTGGAGATGGATCTCTATATTTCTTTTATTTTGATTTGGCGTATCAAACTTTACAGTACCAATTTTATGGCAGCCGTAAATAATTTTTAATATCATATGGCAGCCCTGTCCAGAGAAGAAACAAGCCTTCCGTCGCGCATGCAGCCATCTTCAGCGCAAACTCCGGGAGATCCAAAATGAGTGGTGGACTAGCCTCGCCAAACGAACCCAGCTCAGCGCGGACATTGGCGACTTCAGGGGTTTCTACGAGGCTCTAAAGGCTGTGTACGGCCCCTCACCCCAAGTCCAAAGCCCGCTGCGCAGCTTAGACGGCAAAGTCCTCCTCAGCGACAAGATCTCCATCCTCAACCGATGGTCAGAACACTTCCAATCTCTTTTCAGTGCCAACCGCTCAGTCCAAGATTCCGCCCTGCTCCAGCTCCCTCAACAGCCCCTAAGGCTAGAGCTGGATGAGGTCATCACCCAGGATGAGACATATAAGGCAATCGAATAACTGAAAAGTGGCAAAGCAGCAGGTATGGATGGAATCCCCCCCAGAGGTCTGGAAGGCTGGCGGCAAAACTCTGCATGCCAAACTGCATGAGTTTTTCAAGCTTTGTTGGGACCAAGGAAAACTGCCTCAGGACCTTCGTGATGCCACCATCATCTCCCTATGCAAAAACAAAGGCAAGAAATCAGACTGCTCAAACTACAGGGGAATCACGCTGCTCTCCATTGCAGGCAAAATCTTCGCTAGGATTCTACTAAATAGAATAATACCTAGTGTCGCCGAGAATATTCTCCCAGAATCACAGTGCGGCTTTCGCGCAAACAGAGGAACTACTGACATGGTCTTTGCCCTCAGCTCCAAGAAAAGTGCAGAGAACAAAACAAAGGACTCTACATCACCCTTGTTGACCTCACCAAAGCCTTCGACACCGTGAGCAGGAAAGGGCTTTGGCAAATACTAGAGCGCATCGGATGTCCCCCAAAGTTCCTCAACATGATTATCCAACTGCACGAAAACCAACAAGGTCGGGTCAGATACAGCAATGAGCTCTCTGAACCCTTCTCCATTAACAATGGCGTGAAGCAAGGCTGTGTTCTCGCACCAACCCTCTTTTCAATCTTCTTCAGCATGATGCTGAACCAAGCCATGAAAGACCTCAACAATGAAGACGCTGTTTACATCCGGTACCGCACGGATGGCAGTCTCTTCAATCTGAGGCGCCTGCAAGCTCACACCAAGACACAAGAGAAACTTGTCCGTGAACTACTCTTTGCAGACGATGCCGCTTTAGTTGCCCATTCAGAGCCAGCTCTTCAGCGCTTGACGTCCTGCTTTGCGGAAACTGCCAAAATGTTTGGCCTGGAAGTCAGCCTGAAGAAAACTGAGGTCCTCCATCAGCCAGCTCCCCACCATGACTACCAGCCCCCCCACATCTCCATCGGGCACACAAAACTCAAAACGGTCAACCAGTTTACCTATCTCGGCTGCACCATTTCATCAGATGCAAGGATCGACAATGAGATAGACAACAGACTCGCCAAGGCAAATAGCACCTTTGGAAGACTACACAAAAGAGTCTGGAAAAACAACCAACTGAAAAACCTCACAAAGATAAGCGTATACAGAGCCGTTGTCATACCCACACTCCTGTTCGGCTCCGAATCATGGGTCCTCTACCGGCATCACCTACGGCTCCTAGAACGCTTCCACCAGCGTTGTCTCCGCTCCATCCTCAACATCCATTGGAGCGCTTTCATCCCTAACGTCGAAGTACTCGAGATGGCAGAGGTCGACAGCATCGAGTCCACGCTGCTGAAGATCCAGCTGCGCTGGGTGGGTCACGTCTCCAGAATGGAGGACCATCGCCTTCCCAAGATCGTGTTATATGGCGAGCTCTCCACTGGCCACCGTGACAGAGGTGCACCAAAGAAAAGGTACAAGGACTGCCTAAAGAAATCTCTTGGTGCCTGCCACATTGACCACCGCCAGTGGGCTGATCTCGCCTCCCACCGTGCATCTTGGCGCCTCACAGTTCGGTGGGCAGCAACCTCCTTTGAAGAAGAGCGCAGAGCCCACCTCACTGACAAAAGGCAAAGGAGGAAAAACCCAACACCCAACCCCAACCCACCAATTTTTCCCTGCAGCCGCTGCAACCGTGTCTGCCTGTCCCGCATCGGACTTGTCAGCCACAAACGAGCCTGCAGCTGACGTGGACTTTTACCCCCTCCATAAATCTTCGTCCGCGAGCCAAGCCAAAGAAGAAAATAAGAAATAAATACTAATGCAGCGCTAAGAATGACCATTGCCTTATTGTAAAGTCTCATTCAATCTTAAGAAACCAGTCGATGGTGGCACTTGAGAATCTAAAGTTTTGCCCTTTTTACACAAATTGTAAACTTTCCCATTCATCGTTACAAATGTGCGTTTTAGTTTTCAAGCAGAGGGAAATGAGACGCCAAACCTGAAAATCAAACAAATATCTCGACCCCCAATGCAAATGTTACATTTGTCATTTTTGATCTGCATATTATAGAAACTCGCTGACATAATGCCCACTGACTAAAATTACACAAAGGGTTAAATGTTACGTGGTCCTCTTTCCTCTTTGGGGAACGATAGCGTTGCGTCTTGCAGTGGGGAGGTAGATATTAGTGCTGCATAAGTAAACTGGAGAGAAAAAATGACAAATCTGGCATTAATTTCCGACAAAGTATGAATAATTTTACGGCAACAAAGTGCAGAGCAAATGACGTGAGTGCGAGAGGGAGCGGATCTTGTCAGCCCGATGGTGGGAAGTCACACAATGAAACTTTACTGCAAAATCGCTGTAGTGGTCGGCTGCCTGCTGGGTGGCCGCCTATTGCTCGATCTGCTGCTCGGCATGTCGGCTGGAGAGCCCCCGCCTCCGGGAGACGACGGGCGGGTCGTGCAAGGAGTTCAGGGGCGCCTGGTTGCGCGCCACCCCACCGTTGTCCGTTCGCCGCCTCGGCCGATTTTAAAGCAGCAGCCACATCGCTTGACAAAAAAGCGCCAAAAGCCAGTGCGCGACAGGTAAGAGGGTGACTTCAAGCGTGGTTCGCTCGAGGTCGTTCGGCGGTGGAGGGGTCGGCATCAGAAGCAGCACGAAGTCGAGAGCAAATCTGAAAGTATCTAGTGAAAGTATCACCTCCCCTCCAGTCTGCAAGGGGAGGGAAAAAAAGTATCCTGGATGATTCAACTTTTTAAAAGAAATACTCTTCCCTTATATCTGCATGTTTATCACGTCCGTTTGTGTCAGTAACTGCGGGGTGTAGCAGCAGTGCTCGGGATACGTTGCTACATTCTCCCGCCAACTCAGTGGGCCGTGGACTTTCACATTGTTCAGAGCTTGCCTGGAGAGAAACTGAAGATTGAAATAAAATAATGCCCAGAAGTAATCAGTTCACTGCTGCAAGGCTGCCCAGTTACTGTCTCTGGCAGATTGCCCTGAATTAAATAGGCAGCTAGCTGGCAGCTCAGGCCACAGGTCGACTGAGGATGAATAGATCTGCCAGCAAACCATTTCTTACTGGCGAAAACACAGAAATGCTGCTGGAACTCAGCAGGTCACGCAGCATCCATAGTAACCGAGATTTCGGCCTGAGCCTTTCTTCAAGATATGGGTAAAAAGCAGATAGATGTCTGAGTTAAAAGGGCAAAGGGATAACCTTTGTTATTTGGATATGGATGGAAGGACAGGAGAAAGGAAATGTGAGAATAGATTGGGGGATTTTTGACATGAATGCAGAACAAAAAGGGAAGAGAGAGAGAGAGACAGAGAGAAAAACCAGAGAGGTCAATGTTAATGCCATCCAGTTGGAGGGTGTCCAGACAGAATATGAGGTGTTGTTCCTCTAATTTGTAGATGGTCTCAATCTGGCAGTGATTGAGTCCATGGGCTGATGTGCAGGTAATGGAGGATATGTGGATGGGAGCCGAGTTGATGGTGGTTGAGGGGAAGCCACAATTTTTGAAGAAGGAGGACATCTCGGATGATCTGGATGGAAGTCCTTGACCTAGGATCAGATGAGGCTGAGGAATTGAAAGGAATGGAATCCTTACAGTGACAGGATATGAGGAGGTGTAGATGTAGATAGAGGATTTGTAGAAGATGTCTGTCGCAGATTTGTCTCCCGAGATGGAGATAGAGAAATTTAAAAAATGTTGCTCGAGATGAACCAAGTGAATATAAGAATATAACAAAGTGGATAAAGTCAAATAGCTCCTCACGAGTGTATCTTCAGCACCAATGTAATTGTTGATGTAGCCTTGTAGGATAGATTGCTCTATGTAGCCATCAAAAAGGCAGCCCATGCAAGTACTCAGGGCTATCCTTGACTTGGAGAAAGTGGGATGAGTCAAAGGAGAAGTTATTGAAGTTCTGCCAGCCAGAGGAGGGAGGTGGTGGAGTGGGGCTGGTTGTGTCTATTGGGAAGGAAACAAAGGGTTTTGAGGCCTTCAGTATAGGGGATTGGATATCCATGCGAAAGATGAACCATTCAATGTCAGGGAACTGAAAGTTGTAGAAGCAATGAAGGGCATATGAAATATCACGGATGTATTTGGGCAGGAACTGGTCCAAGGGAGACAAAACAGAGTAAAAGTCAGTGAATACCTGTTTGGTGGGGCAAGATCAAGCGGGATAATTATGTTTATGGCTTTTAGGCTGGAGGTAAAACTGGGCAGCGTGGAATTGGCAAAATAATGAGGTTGGAGACTGCAAAGTAGATGACTGGAAGTGACAAGATCAGAGTTAGTGTGTGATGAGTTGTAGTAGGGTCTTGTTGGAGAGTAAGTTAAGAGGAGGTGTCCGAGAGTTGTTATCTAGTTACGGCCAGATATAGGTCAATGTGCCAGTCCACAACAACTCCACCCTTGTCTGCGGGTTTGATGGTGAGGTTAGGATTAGCATGGAGAGAGTGGAGGGCAAGGTCAAATGTAGGCAAATAGCACTTACCCAGAATGGCATCTTGAGCCCACAAGGACAAGTTGGGCTGAAGACCCTTTCCATGCTGTATGATTCCATGTTTATCAGGGCATAAGACCTTGCAGGTTTTGGCATTGTATATATGTCACATACGATTGCATCAAAATAATTTTAAGATGTACTGACTGCACTTAGAAAGCATTTTCAGTACTGTCCAAAATATTAGTATTCTTGTCACAGTATTGAACTGGGGTCTTGCTAAATATTTTATGGATGCTTCACCATTTCCACAGCATGGAAGCTGCCTGCCAGACAGGACATGGAGTACTGTGGAACTGCTGCCCAGATGTTGTCTTGTTCTGGTTTGAAGTTGAAACCAGCTTCTTTGGAAAAACAATTATAAATTTCTTAGTAAACATCCAATGGAGGGTCCGCATCCAGCTGTTACGACATATATTACATTGAGCACTGGGTTTTGGTCTCTTTCGGTGGTGACGCACTTGCTTTTGAGACAGGAGGACTTGAGTTCAAGTGCAAAGGACAACAACCAGGGTGGCACTTCAGTGCAGAAATGAGGGAATGCTGTCCTTTGAGATTTACTTTCTTTTGATTCCATGTTTATCAGGGCATAGGACCTTGCAGGTTTTGGCATTGTATATATGTCACATATGATTGTCCTAGGCTCTATCACAGTGGTTCTCAACCTTTTTCTTTCCACTCACATACCACTTTAAGTATTCTGTATGCCATAGTAAGGAATTGCTTAAGGTGGTATGTAGGTGGAAGGAAAAAGTTTGAAAACCATTGTTTTAATCGTACCTAATTGACTTGTTATGTGCACCATTTCAAAATTCCAAAGGAAATAGGCCAATGACAATTATTCTCTTGCAAAATATTTCAGTAACAATAGGGTGAAGAGCAGTGGTTCTCAACCTTCCCTTCCCACTCACATCCCACCTATCACAGAGTACCATTGGTGTAGGGATTACTTAAAGTGGTATGTGAGCCCACCTCACTGACAAAAGGCAAAGGAGGAAAAACCCAACACCCAACCCCAACCAACCAATTTTCCCCTGCAGCCGCTGCAACCGTGCCTGCCTGTCCCGCATCGGACTTGTCAGCCACAAACGAGCCTGCAGCTGACGTGGACTTTTACCCCCTCCATAAATCTTTGTCCGCGAAGCCAAGCCAAAGATGTGAGTGGAAAGAAAAAGGTTGAGAATCACTGGATCAGACAATGAAATGTGTGTCAACATTGTGTGCCAAGAGTGCTGGACTAAATAATTCCCATCCAGTGGCACTGACCTCCACGATCATGAAGTGACTAGTATTGGAGCACATCAAAAGAGCACCTACCAGCAACATTGAATCCATTCTAGTTTGCCTCTCAGCCAAACCGACTCACAGACGATGTAATAGCCCTGACCCTCCACTCTGTCCTGACCCACCTAAAGAAAAATGCTTCATGTGCCAGGATATTGTTCCTTGACCAACTTGGTTTTCAACACAATCAAACCTCAGAGGCTGGTGAAAAAACCATTCCCACTGGGATTATTGTGGATTTAGGAGGATGAACGACCATTCCCCACTACATAATCATTGGGCTCGACATAGAGAAAGCGCAGAGTACAAAATTCCTTGGCATCCATTTAAAGGGCAACTTATCCTGAACACACAACACTTCCTCATTAGTCAGGAAGGCGCAGCAGTGCCTACACATCCTAAGAAAGTTGAGGGTGGCAAGGCCACCATCTTAACAATGTTCTACACTAGCACAATAGAGAGTAATCACTCTGGTGTGATGTGGTAGCAAAAAAGCATCAGATCAGAAGTTAGTATGGAGATTGATTAAAACTGCTGAAAAGATCACTGGGGTCTCCCTTTCCTCTATTGACAATATCTAAAAGGAATGGTGCTTAAAGAAGGATCCACGCGCGAATCACCCAGTCCGCAGAGCTTTTGAGACACTACATTCAAGGAAGAGGTACAGGAGAGGAGCATTATAACTAGGACTGCCAGATTGGGAAACAGCTTCTTCCCGCAGGTGGTGAGAAGTGTTGAACAATCCTAGAAACCTATACATTTTTATATATATTTATTTTGGATCACTATGTATATATGTCATTTGTGTATAGGGTGTACTGTGTGTCTGTGTTTGTGCAGTAGTTGCGGCCAGATAGAGGTGTGCTATTTTGTTGCATTGTATGGATGACAATAAACTTGAACAATCACATTGCACTTATGAAGAAGAAACTTGGGCTGTATATGATGCCATGTATGTATTCTAACAATAAATCTCAACTTTGACTTGAAGAAAACTACTCTGAGTGGTCCAAGTCCTACCCCACAATCACTCTTCAACCAAAACTAAAAATAGAAGATCATAATGACTTGCCTCATTCTGGTTTGTGAGGTCTTTTGTTATGGCTAGGTTGGCTTGCAAATTCAATAGTAGTTAACTAACTGTAAATCATTTTGGAATGCCTGAGCTTGTTTTCTTCAGATCCTGTGGATTTGCTTTGTGAACAACAGATTTTTAAGTTGCTTTGAACTGCAGGTTTTACATGGATTTAAGATCTCCATGCTATCCAATTAATCTGCACAAAACACATTTGTATTCTCTGTTCCTCCACATTTTTTCTTGTTCCTCTCATATCCTCCTGCTCTATTGTACAGCTGCAACTGTGCTGCTGTTAAGGACAGTGGCCTGGAAAATCATCTCGTGTGTTTCACAGGATTGGCCCCGATTGGTTACGTACCAAAATTTTTTTACTTGAGGATCAGGATGCTTGACTCCACGAAGTTCCAAGTGCCCATGCATGTTCCTTTTTAGCCACAGTCACCAACCTTTCTGGAGCCTTCACTGGAGTGTAAAGCCTTGGAATGTGAGGACTATCGCTGGTTTCCCAAGCACCATTTATCAACATACACCTGATAGAATGGTCTCAACAGACTCCCTTAAAATGAAGGAATAATGCACGGTTCCTGGGCTCGTGATTTGTTGGTTTGACTTTTAATGGTGGTCAGACACAAGTTGCATGTTCAGGAAGAGATATGTGCCTCTGTTTCAAAACAAGTTGTAATTTGCATTTGTGAACCACAATCCCACATGTGTGTTGTCTGCCAACTCCCTCAGATTCAGGAGCTGTATAGGAAAACCTGTGTCTGCGCTGTTTAAATGTCTGTACAGACAGCGATGACTTCCTCTACCTCTGAGCAAAAGTTTCCATCATGTTACATAGCACACTGCATGAAGTGACATAAATCGTCTGCCACCATTTGGAAAGAGCACTGGGACTTTTATTTCTGCAGTTAAATAGTTTAGGCTTGGACCTATAATTGGAGGTTTGCCTGCAGCCAATGGCGGATCTCTGTCCAAGTCTGTTGAAGATATTTGTCTCGAAACACATTGGTTCTTGAACAGATGGAGTTGGTGTATTGTCCTAAGAAGAATCTGAAGGAAAAAGGCACCGAGATCTGGGCCATTTTCTTCCT
The DNA here is from genome assembly GCF_036971445.1 of Narcine bancroftii. Taxonomy (NCBI): domain Eukaryota; kingdom Metazoa; phylum Chordata; class Chondrichthyes; order Torpediniformes; family Narcinidae; genus Narcine; species Narcine bancroftii. The sequence goes on along the minus strand of NC_091473.1, from coordinate 28,551,190 downwards.
TGTCCTTCGGCCTTTAATTTCAAAGCCTTTAAACCCTTCTGTAAATAATTCTAATTTCTAAATTCCTCTGAGAGTCTTCAGGACTATAAAATCACAGCTATACTTTTCAGTATCTACAAGGTAAAATATGGTATCTTCCAAACTCAATTCTCAATAATTAAGGATCCCTTTCGATAGCTGAGAGTGGAGATTCTTGTCATTCAGATGTGATTTTATGTGTGGCTCACACAGAGCTTTTGCTGTACGTGACAAGTGAAGCACTGTTCAAAGATTGATTGTGCCCCAGAAGTGCACACAAAGCCACCATATTTATAAAATGTAAAATGCATCAAGACTTCCTCACTCCTTAAATTATCTTGTGATAAAGACCAGCATAATATTTTCCTTCAAAATCATTTGCTGCATTTTCTACACTGGTCTTTAGTGGCTTGTGCACTTTATAACCTTCCAACATTCCAAAGTTCCTGGCACTAATTGACTGCTTATTCACCTGAAATGGGTGATCAAGTACACCAAGTCATTATTCACTGATTTACTTGTACATAGATCCACGCATTTTACGTCGGCCCCAGGCTCTAAATTTGTTCTTGTGGAAGCAAGAAAGCTGGAACACATACTCGTGCAGGTAAGGTCATTCAAGGAACAAATACTCAGAATTTGTTATATCTATAAAAGGATCAATGCCAGAAGGTTTACTGGTATTGTGCCTTTTTTGTAATCTCCAAAAAGACTCTGTCCCCCATCTCTCACAGATCATGAGGATTTAGTTTATTGGCATTTATTTCACTCTTAATTTGTTACTGTTAAACTGCGCGGAGACATCAGAAACATTGCTGGAGATTTTGTTTGCAGTTCAAATGGAAAAAAAAAAGAACATTATATACCTTTTGCATTTATATTAAGATAAAATCCTGAATTACATTCTGTATGTGGCATGAAGCTAATGGAGCAATGGATTTCATAGAGCTGACTGAAACCAGCAGCAAGAAAACAGATGACACAATAGTGAGCAAAATAAGTACTAAATGCTTCATTGTTCGATTAGATTTCTGATTTATTGTCAGGAAACATACATGGCACTTGGAACCCTGAGATTCTTTTTCCTGCGGGCGAGGTAGAATTATCACCTATTGGTAGTGCAAGAAAAAAATACACATGTAAACAAATAAAGAAATGTAAGCATACTGTGCAATTCAGAAAGGAAGAATATATCAATAAAGTGCAAAAGTAGTCTCTGATTGAGTTTATTGTTGAGGAGTCTGCTGGTGGAGGGATAGCAACTGTTCCTAAACCTGGTAGTGTGAGTCTTCTGGTACCTATTACCTCTTTCCTGATGGTACCAGTGAGAACAGAGTGAGCGCTGGGAGGTGATGATTGCTGCTGCTCTCCCAACGCTAACGTTCCCTGTTGATGTTCTCGATGGTAGGGAGGGTTTTGCTTGTGATGTCCTGGGCTGCGTCCACTACCTTTTGCAGGGCTCTGCTCTCAGGGTATTGATGTCCCCATACCAGCCAGTCAGCACACTTTCAATCGGATATCAGGAAAATTTGGCCGGATTTTCCAATGTCATATTAAATCTATGCAAGTTCCTGAGGAAGTAGAAGTGTTAACGTGCTTTCTTCATGATGCCATTAATGTGTTGGACTGAGGAACGATCCTCCGAGATGGTGACTCCCAAGAACTTAAATTTGTTCACCCTCTCCACCTCTGATTCCCCCAGTGATCACTGGATTCCCCTTCCTGAAGTCAATAATCAAGTTGTTACGTTGAGTATTGCAAAACTACGATTAATCGAGTTAGAGAGGTTAACGGGAGATTTAGTAGAGGTGCTCAAAATCATGATTTGTGGACTGAGTAATTTAGGAGCAATTGTTTCCATTGGCAGAAATACTGTAAGTGGAAGATGCCGCAGTAAGACCAATTAGAAAAGAAGAGGCTGAGATAAAACAGTTGTGCTGAGCTTTTAATGATCTGAAATGCTTTGAATGGTGGAAACATTCATTCATAACTCAAAATTATGTGTGCAGTGGTAAAAATTACAGGACAATTTGAAAGATTAATAATTAGAACTTCCTCACAGGCATTTTGGGCTGAATTACCACCATCCAGGAGTAGTGTTTAATCATCTAAGAAGATCATGTTGACTACACAGCCATCAACTTACACCTGGGTAATCACCACCACTGAATACTTTGCATGTTATCCTTCACCTTGCAATGTTACAAATAAGATAAAATTCAGAAAAACCTGAATATAAAAAGCATGCACATAAACCTTTTATCTTTTTGATGTGGTTGGGACTCTTGTCTACGTAACAGTTGTTCGGAGATTTCAGAGAACATTTAGATGTGGCAACAAAGATTGCCTTGTGTGGCAGTGAGAAGACAGCAAATAAACAAAGCAAAAAAGAACAACAATGTTTAAATTAAAACTACAAATTTTAATTATTGGACATTTTGTTTTTCTGTAGGGATTTTCATGAACCAATATTTCACCTCCACAAGTGGAAAGGAGAAGAATGGGTGCACTTAGCAGTGGTGGCCTGTGGGGATCGACTTGAAGAGGCAATGACAATGATGAAGTCAGCTATACTTTTCAGTATCTACAAGATAAAATTCCACATTTTTGCTGAAGATGCACTCCACCAACAGTTTGAAAGCAGTGTGAGTGTCTGGATCAAAAAGCAAGTGCTGTTTGAATCTACTTTGATGAACAGATTTGAAAACATGCTGTCTATTAAATGGTGCATGCATTAATTTTAGATAAGCATGTTATCATTGCTTATGTGGCTTCATTTAATCAAGTTGCTTTGCATCCTCCGGCAGCCCATTCTTCAAATAATCTGCCATTTCATCTTCCAGGATGGTCGTCTGATTATGTTACGTCTGTTTTTCGAAATGTGTTTTAAAAGAGTAATCACTGATAATGACGTGTCTTACATTTGTGTTTTCTAAGATTCGGGGGAAAAAAAAACTTAATTGAGAACGTAGTCAGGTCCATGGTTTACAATCTCATCTAAGAAATGGCATGTCAGACGTTGCAGGACTTTGCCAGCATTTGAGAATGGTCTTAGATTTTGCACGAAGGTTTCTGGATTAGAACCTGAACCATCAATTTTTATCCAGATCAAACAGAAATTTATGTGTTCACAATATACCTGCGAGTTCTGCCTTGTCGCTGCTGCAGTCTACATTGTGCACAAATAATTGTGAGTATTACTGCTGCGCTGTTAATCATCTTGGTAAAATGTAGCCCTACGTACATCAACATGGACTTTTGACGAACTGCATTAATAATCTGTGTTCATCCCATTTGCCTGGATTTGGAGCAAATCTTTTTAATGCTTCCTATCGATATATCCGCACAACCATTTTTTTTTTTGGATTTTATGTACTTTATATAGATTCAGACTATCCTTAGTGAAAAATCGCTCATTTTTTCTATCTTAAATCTTCCTCTCTCACATTAAACATGTGCTCTCTCCTTCCAGAATCATCTGCCATGGGAAAAGACCAAGAGTGTTAATTTTATCCATGTCTCACGATATGATCACCCCTTAGCCTCCTGTGTTCCAGGGAATTAAATCTCAGTGCCTCCAATCACTTCCTTTAACTTTGTACTGGAGGAAAATTCATGGACACGCAGTGAATTTGAAGGGACATTCCTTTGCATCTCTTTCTCATATTGTAAGGGGCATGGGCAATACTAATAGCGTCTCTTTATCTGCCTTATGGCAGCCTAAAGGATATTTTGTGCCATATTACATTTTTTTTGTTTCATTACATGACAATAAAAGAATTTTGAATCTTAACTTGACCCCTCCAGTCCTGGAAACATCCATGTGAATCATCTCAATTTATTGATACATTAAAGAAAAGAACTGCGCCAAAAATGGACTGTCACCAAGACCTTGTACAGCTGAATTATGATGTCCCAAGTAAAAACACAAAGCTGGAGAAAATTAGCCAGTCAAATAGTGTACATGTATGGCAAAGATAAAGGGGCAAGCGTAGCAAACACCAGAGAACATCTGTACATGGTGAACAGAGGGAAATTTAGAGAAGTCAGGATTTGGTTTTTTGCACAGTTCAGTGGATGCTGTTGGAGACTGGTATAATAGGCACTTTTAGAGAAAATACTCTTAGACAGGCACATGGATACAAGAAAAATAGAGGGTTATGGGTGTAAGTCAGGGAAGATTTAGTTGGTTAAGTAGGTTTCTATCAGTCAGCACAACATCGTGGCCCTGCATTGGCCTTCAATATTCTATAAGACAAGGCAGTTTACATTCTAATCTTAACCTTATTTAAGAAGTCCTTAGTAGGACTGATACAGAGATGTGAATAAGACCATAATTATGGGTGCTCTTCTGAGGAACTTCTTAGTAAATTAAAAAATATTAGAAATTAAATGATGGTGTAAAGTAGTATAGACAAGCAAGTACTGTGATAAATAGAATATATATATTATATGACTAACCATAAAAATCGCTCAGCTGGACCACCGACTGGTTTGCTGCAAGCTCAACCTTCACTTCAAGCCAAAGCCCAGGAACAGTAAAGCCCCCAGAAAGAGGTTCAATGTTGGAAACCTGCAGTCAGACGAAGTGAGAGGAAACTTCCAGGCAAACCTCAAAGCAAAGCTCGACGATGCAATCCGCCTCACGGACTCGTCCCCTGAAACCCTCTGGGATCAGCTGAAGACTACCATACTGCAATCCACTGAAGAGGTTCTGGGCTTCTCCTCTAGGAAAAACAAGGACTGGTTCGACGATAACAGCCAGGAAATCCAGCAGCTGCTGGCAAAGAAGCGAGCTGCCCAGCAGGCTCACCTTACAAAGCTGTCCTGTCCAGAGAAGAAACAAGCCTTCCGTCGCGCATGCAGCCATCTTCAGCGCAAACTCCGGGAGATCCAAAATGAGTGGTGGACTAGCCTCGCCAAGCGAACCCAGCTCAGCGCGGACATTGGCGACTTCAGGGGTTTCTACGACGCTCTAAAGGCTGTGTACGGCCCCTCACCCCAAGTCCAAAGCCCGCTGCACAGCTCAGACGGCAAAGTCCTCCTCAGCAACAAGATCTCCATCCTCAACCAATGGTCAGAACACTTCCAATCTCTTTTCAGTGCCAACCGCTCAGTCCAAGATTCCGCCCTGCTCCAGCTCCCTCAACAGCCCCTAAGGCTAGAGCTGGATGAGGTCCTCACCCGGGATGAGACATATAAGGCAATTGAACAAATGAAAAGTGGCAAAGCAGCAGGTATGGATGGAATCCCCCCCAGAGGTCTGGAAGGCTGGCGGCAAAACTCTGCGTGTCAAACTGCATGAGTTTTTCAAGCTTTGTTGGGACCAAGGAAAACTGCTTCATTACCTTCGTGATGCCATCATCAAAATCAAAGGCGAGAAATCAGACTGCTCAAACTACAGGGGAATCACGCTGCTCTCCATTGCAGGCAAAATCTTCGCTAGGATTCTCCTAAATAGAATAATACCTAGTGTTGCCGAGAATATTCTCCCAGAATCACAGTGCGGCTTTCGCGCAAACAGAGGAACTACTGACATGGTCTTTGCCCTCAGACAGCTCCAAGAAAAGTGCAGAGAACAAAACAAAGGACTCTACATCACCTTTGTTGACCTCACCAAAGCCTTCGACACCGTGAGCAGGAAAGGGCTTTGGCAAATACTAGAGCGCATCGGATGCCCCCCAAAGTTCCTCAACATGATTATCCAACTGCACGAAAACCAACAAGGTCGGGTCAGATACAGCAATGAGCTCTCTGAACCCTTCTCCATTAACAATGGCGTGAAGCAAGGCTGTGTTCTCGCACCAACCCTCTTTTCAATCTTCTTCAGCATGATGCTGAACCAAGCCATGAAAGACCTCAACAATGAAGACGCTGTTTACATCCGGTACCGCACGGATGGCAGTCTCTTCAATCTGAGGCGCCTGCAAGCTCACACCAAGACACAAGAGAAACTTGTCCGTGAACTACTCTTTGCAGACGATGCCGCTTTAGTTGCCCATTCAGAGCCAGCTCTTCAGCGCTTGACGTACTGTTTTGTGGAAACTGCCAAAATGTTTGGCCTGGAAGTCAGCCTGAAGAAAACTGAGGTCCTCCATCAGCCAGCTCCCCACCATGACTACCAGCCCCCCCACATCTCCATCGGGCACACAAAACTCAAAGCAGTCAACCAGTTTGCCTATCTCAGCTGCACCATTTCATCAGATGCAAGGATCGACAACGAGATAGACAACAGACTCGCCAAGGCAAATAGTGCCTTTGGAAGAATACACAAAAGAGTCTGGAAAAACAACCAACTGAAAAACCTCACAAAGATAAGCGTAGACAGAGCCGTTGTCATACCCACACTCCTGTTCGGCTCCGAATCATGGGTCCTCTACCGGCATCACCTACGGCTCCTAGAACGCTTCCACCAGCGTTGTCTCCGCTCCATTCTCAACATTCATTGGAGCGCCTTCATCCCTAACATCGAAGTACTTGAGATGGCAGAGGCCGACAGCATCGAGTCCACGCTGCTGAAGATCCAGCTGCGCTGGGTGGGTCACGTCTCCAGAATGGAGGACCATCGCCTTCCCAAGATCATGTTATATGGCGAGCTCTCCACTGGCCATCGTGACAGAGGTGCACCAAAGAAGAGGTACAAGGACTGCCTAAAGAAATCTCTTGGTGCCTGCCACATTGACCACCGCCAGTGGGCTGATATCGCCTCAAACCATACATCTTGGCGCCTCACAGTTCGGCGGGCAGCAACCTCCTTTGAAGAAGACCGCAGAGCCCACCTCACTGACAAAAGACAAAGGAGGAAAAACCCAACACCCAACCCCAACCAACCAATTTTCCCCTGAAACCGCTGCAACCGTGTCTGCCTGTCCCGCATTGGACTTGTCAGCCACAAACGAGCCTGCAGCTGACGTGGACATTTACCCCTTCCATAAATCTTCGTCCGCGAAGCCAAGCCAAAGAACCATAAAAATCGCTCAGCAATCTTTTTAAAGCATTCCCTGTAAAGCGTGGTCAATTCTTTCTTTCACTGCAGATTATTCAGGATTATATACTGGCTTTTATGTAAACTTTATAAATTAATTACATCCCTGACTCTCAAATTAACAGCAAGTTGTGTGCAGGATCTCACAAAATCCTTTTCAAGATTGTTTTATCAACATGTAATAAAACAGTAAATGTAATATTACACAAAATTTCCTTGAGTCTGCTATTCGTATTGCTTGCTGTCTCTTACAGTTGGTGAAGAGAAGCAAAAGAGAGTCCCTTCAAAGTCGCAATATCAGGAAAATTACTACCTGTGTGGTTGTGCAACAGTCCTGGTGGTTGGACGTTCAGTAGAGTGAATGACCATCAATGAATTTTTCTGGTACAATTTACACTGCAGGCTTCCTCCAAAACGTTGTAGGGGTCCTGCAGGATGAATCGTGGTGCAGGAATTAACTCAAAATTCCTCACATTCCTTTTTAGACTGGCAAAATTCCTTGATTGTAACATTACATACCTGCAGTCTAAAACCCATAACTGAGTGTCTGTGGATTCGCCTCCAGCACTCTTGTAGCCTTTGCAGCCACACAGATCCCTACTCTATAGCCCGAGCTCTAGATCCAAACCTCCGATACGATAAACCCTTAGGCACTACAGGAGCCCTTTTTGTCTTCAGCACCCTCTCTCATCCTGGTTCTGATACACAGATTGAAACACACCATGACCATGTTTGGGTTTCAAACGAACTGTTTATTCAAACTTCACGCGCGCCCCTTTAAGGGCAGCGTTAGCTTTGTCCCCATGTCAGCGGTGACATCAACATGCTCACCCAAGGCTTGTGCCTTGTTCTAACCCACGAGGCACAGAGGTCCCCTGACGGCGCCATCATCTCGCATCTGCCCCGCTGGTGCGGCGGTACAATCGGGGCCAGTTCGCCATGAGGATGTGCGCTGCCACACAACCCCCAACCCCCCGAACAGACTCACGCGTATCTCCGCCTGCACGGCCAGCCTCGTCGTTTTGGCCGGCCCGTCACTACCGGCCGGCTAAGGTCCAAGTGTGCCGCCTTGAGTCAGTTGACTGTGTATAACCCCCCTTGCCCCTGGTGTCCAAGGTGAACGTCTTGCCTGAGCATTGCAAGACTTTGTTTGTTGGGGCGCTGCAGGGACACAGTGTGTGGACCTCGCTGGATGAAAACGAAATCAACCATGGGCAGCTCCTTGGGGATGCAGGACGGGCGGCTGCTGTGGTAGGTCGGAGGTGGGGGTGCTAGTGAGGTGAGCTTACCCCACAAGTCTGACAGCATGGTCTGATTCTTGGTCATGGAACCAGTGCTTGGGCTGAAGAATTCCCCAGGTAGTGACAGCAGCGCACCATAGACCAACTCCGCATACGATACCTGTAGGTCTTTCGGAGCCATTCTGATGCCGAGCAGGACCCAGGGCAATTCATCCGTCCAGATGGGACCGGTGAGGTGAGCCATGAGGGCTGACTTTAGATGCTGGTGGAAGCGCTCCACTAGGCCATAGGTTTGGGGATGGTATGCGGTGGTGTGATGGAGTTTGATCCCCAAGAGGTTTTCCAGCTGTGACCAGAGTGGGGATGTGAACTGGGCTTCCCTGTTGCTCGTCATGTGTGCTGGGACCCCGAACATGGCGATCCAATGGGCGAGTAGGTTTCTGGTGCAGGTGTCAGAGGAAATATCTCTCAGGGGAATGGATTCCAGCCACCTCGTCGTGCGGTCGACAACTGTCAACAAATAGTGGGCGATCCTAATACTTCTGCAGTTGATGAAGGTGATACCTTTTACATGTGACAGTAACTACACTGTTATTAGCTTACTCTCATCACCAACAATAATTTGCTTTCTCCAAATATTTGCATTTTCAAGTCTGATGGAATTTTGCAGTGCATTCATCAGCCTTTAAAAGTCTTGTTTTTGGATAATGCTTTTCATTATAATTATGAGGAGTGCTGGCCTTGAAATAACAGATCAAAAGTCTGAATCCCTGTCACAGAGAAATTTGCATCTGATTAAATTTTGCATCTTTAGCTGACTGAAAAACTTGAAGAGGACTGTTAATCATTTGAGTAACCAGTGCAAAAAAAATAGACAACTGAGTTTGTTATCTACTTTTTGAACAAGTGACAAATAAACAGAAGTGTGATGAAAATTACAAAGCACATATCTTTATTTAATCTACAGTTAATTTGGGGAATTTGGACTTTTCAGTAAAATATAGAATTCTACATGAAAATCCTTGCTTTTGATTTCAACAGATTAAAGCTTGGCCATCTGTGTACAAAACGCACCTTGAATATCACATCTACCCACTCAACTTTTCAGTGGGAGATCCTCATGAATGGAAAAAGTTATTTAAGCCATGTGCTGCGCAACGCCTGTTTCTTCCAGTATGTTACCACTTTCATCATTACTTATGTAATTGAATCAAAAGGACATTTGTTTTGATGTTTGCCAATTAGTAATTTGGTTCTAAAGTTTTGATAAAACATGCTTCAGATTTTTGTAAAAAGGTATTGTTTGAGGGAAGTTATAGCATTTATTTATTTATTCCTCTTTCTCTGAAAGCTGTACTTCCAATTGCTCCTCAGGTATGACCATTGGTTGCAAGAGTCAATGAATTGAGTGAAAAGTGGGACATACCTGTCTTTCCCATTTTATCTTCAGATCAATGGTCCACCATCAAAATTCAATCCTTTTTGCTCACCACATCCCAGACACATTAACATTGTCTGCAGCAATCGAACTCTGCCAAATTTTAGTTTGGTCCCACACCTCTTTCTTTTGTTTGACTCCACAGAACACAAGGGTCATTTAAATATAGTTCCAGATTTCACAGTTGGAATGGCAATAAAACTATTGTTGCTTGCTATTCTTATACCACAAGAAGTTAAATGCTGAAGTTCGTTAGCTGTGGTCAGTGATTCTCTGCTGCTCCACATGCTGTTTTGTTTAACAAAGTTCCAGGCCTTGAAATTTGATCCTGGAGTACTGTGCTTTTCAGTGCTACTCATTTCAAAGTTTACCCGGAGTTCAGGAGCACTGCTTACTCTACAGCAATGTGATTTAAAATGGGCTATTTACATTTATTTTTGGGGGAGACGGTCTAAAAGCGCAAGCGCTCCCCCCAAGCAACACTGCCCAGTGTTAATGATCTGAGAACCAGACCATTCGGGAGCCCCACAGGGGACCCACATCATCCAGATTCACGTGTCCAGAGCTATCCGAATCCGTTGCCCGCTCCCTGCATGTAGATGTTATAACAGTTCAACGACCCACGTAATCACAAGGAGGGCGATGTCGGCGAGCACAGTGCGGGACACTCCCAGGGCGATGAGCCTTGAGCAGATTTCAGTTAGCCATGGACACGTGACAGGAAAGCCTTTAAATCTGTAATTTAACTTCTACCCCTTCCATTACTTAGAACATATCTATGACAACAACCCCATACCATGAAGAATCTCATGACATTGCCAAACACCACCTGCTGATCTCCAGACTCCCAGCTCCGATCAGCAAAATTTAACCACATAACACTAACCCCTGGACCAACAGTCAATCACAGGTTTCTGGCTCACCACTTGCATCCCAACTGACCATTTGTCTATTATTTTGTAAACCGAAATGAAGCGAAAACAGAAATGCAAGAAAAACTGCGGGGTAGCGTTTGTGGAGAGGGAAACAGAAAAACATTCCAAATTGATATGATAACTTTTCATTCTATTAATGATCTGAAGATGAAAACCATGCTAAACTTGTACTGCAATAGAAGCAGATGTAGATCGCTCCCCTCACCGAATAAAGCAAAAACAAAACCTTTAACCTGGCCACTTCAAGGTGAAAAACAAGAATGAATTAAAGATGTGCAGTACAGTGCCTGTCCTGTTGTCTCAGTTACATGAAACATTAAAACCTAATGAAAAAATCCCTGTACAATGTTTCCAGTTTTTGAAATCCCTGTATGTAACCCTGGTGTTTCACATAACCAAAGATTCATTGAGATTCAGAAATAATAAGCACAATTGAATTGGGGAGTTGCCATTCTCTTCTGGTTCAAAATAATATATTTTGAATGATAATTGGATTTCATTTCCAGTTTTTGTATTCTTTGAAAGCATTTTTTTTTCTATTTCTGAATCAGATGATCCTGAAGGATGTCGACTCTCTGCTATACGTTGACACTGATGTTCTCTTTCTAAGACCAGTTGATGATATCTGGAATTTTCTGAAATTGTTCAATTCTACACAACTTGCAGCCATGGCCCCAGAGCATGAAATCCCAAAGATTGGATGGTACAGTCGGTTTGCACGGCATCCATATTATGGAGCAGCTGGAGTCAATTCAGGAGTCATGCTGATGAATCTCACTCGAATAAGAAGTCAGCTGTTTAAGGTCATTTATCAATAATGCAATAGTTTGTTTACGACTGCATTTTAAAGCTTGCTGAAGATTCTTAGATGAAAATAAGTAGTTTGAGATTCAATTTCATCTTTGATCCATATTTTAGCAGAAATTCTTCAAACGCAAGAATTTGATGGATGGAAAAGTGTATGTTTCCCCAACAGGTCCTCCTTGCATCTGACATTCTAGTGCAGCGAGTTGCCTGAATGTGTGGTGTGGAATTCAGTGGCAGTGAGGCATCACTGGACACCCATGATTTATATTGCTTTGAAAATGGAGAAACAGGTCAATACAAAACATGAGAAGGCAAAATGACCACTTCCTTATTGGTAGTGCAAAAAGAACTGTACTCAACATACATATGTAAACAGATAAATAAATGTAAACAAACTGTACAATACAGAGGAAAGAAAATCAAAGAAGTGCAAAAGTAAGAGTCTTAAATAAGCCCCGGATTGAGTTTATTGTTGAGGAGTCTGATGGTGGAGGGGTAACAGCTGTTCCTGAACCTGGTCGTGCGAGTCTTGTGGCATCTGTACCTCTTTCCTGATGGCAGCAGCAGGAACAGAGCGTGTGCTGGGTGGTGTGGATACTTGATTGCTGCTGCTGTCCAACGGTAGCGTTCCTTGTAGATGTTCTCGATAGTAGAGAAGGTTTTGCCTGTGATGTCCTGGGCTGTGTCCACTACCTGGTGTGGGAATTTGCAAGTCCCCCATCCCCAGCCCTAGTGCAACTTCTAGCCATCCTCCTACCCATCTGCATCACCACCTAATCCCTCCCCTATTCCTTAGCATTGCACAGCCCTCAACTAATGCTCTGGATCCTGAGCTCTTCTTTGACAAATGTCCTGAACCATTCTTATCCAGCCCTCTGTCGCTGGCACCTCCACAAACTGACCAGGATCCAGCTGTTTTCCTCCGAGTTAATTTCCAAAGGGTAATCGAATGGAGGAAAGGTCTTTTTAGGGATTAATCATGCAAGACCTGTTCTGTGGCACTGAACACAATGGATCTTGTGAGCAACAGAATTTGAAGAGACAAGTCCTCAAAAGAACTCTGCCTCCACCCACCATGCCCGATACATTTCACAGGCCTTTCTAGTCACCCAGGGATCTCCAGGCCAAAGTTTTGTTCAGAAGAATTCAGAAAAAATGCTCGCTTTGAAGGAGTTTAAGTGTGAGGTGTCATATTTAGCAAGGCTAAATACAATTGGAAAGTATACAGTAGATGGCAGCATCCTTAAGACCATTGCTATATGGGATATCTTGAGGTGCACATCCATAACTTCCTGAAAGAGGCAATAAAAGTAGCTGGCATTCTGAATACAGGACTTCCATCAGTGAGTGAAAAGGTGGGAAGTCACATTTCAGCTCAGTAATACCTTTGTTGGGCCAGATTTGATGTGTGCAGATCTGCTTTCCACATTGCAGGAAAGATGTGGAAGCATTGGAGAGGGTGTAGAAGAGGTTCATCAGGATCTTGTCTGGAATAGAGAGTAGAACTTTCAGGAGAAATTTGGATTGTTTTCTTTGCGTGTTGGAGGGTGAGGGGTGAACTGGTGAGCAAATGAAATATCATTCATTTTCTTACTTTCTTTCCTATAGAATAGTATGATTCCAACTGGCCTAAGATGGGAAGAATTACTATATCCTTTGTATCATAAATACAAAAATGATATCACATGGGGAGACCAGGATTTATTAAATATAATATTTCATTATAACCCAGGTGGGTAAAAACAAATTATTTCTCTGTAAAGTGCAGTGATAGTTGATATAAGCTTTCCATGTTAAAACTGAATTTCCAAAATTTCAATAAATTAAATCTAAGTTTCATAGCTTTGTTGCAGGCAATTCCTCATGGTAACGTTGGCATCTGAGATGATCCAAAATACTGTTGACTACATGAGTGCAGTTTAAATGGAAATATAAGAGCTGTACATTTTCAAAATAGTTCAGGGAAGTTTTAAAAAAAGTGTCACAATGCTCTTGAAATTTGAGTCCAATGCATTTGGCAGTGTTTACATTATGTAATAAAGGCATCACATAAAAGATCCTACAGTATTGAGTTAAATCAATGCTGGATCTAACTGAAAGATATTTGTCGACAATTTTCAAGCACATAAGTAAAATATAAAAAAGTCACAAACTTATTTTTCTGTACTTAATAATTTTGATGGAAGATAACAATTTTTTAAATTAATTCTTCAATTGTATTCTACATGACCAGAAGAAAAAATGAGTTTTATAAAGTTTCCAAATACAATTTCACAAATACACAACTAAACATGGAAAACATGAGCTGACTTGATCATACCAGGGTGAGTGCTGGAAGAATGTGTGTAAGCCTAGATTCAAGTGTTAGCTCATGTTGAAGTGGGCAGGGTATCATTCATTAGTTGCCAATGCATAGCAACGAGAACATCAGAAAACAGCTGAATATTACTTTTTACTCCTCCCAACTCAACCACCTGCTAGGTTCATTTCCTTCAACCTGTTGACTATACTCACACCTTCCCTCGTCTGCATGCCACTTGAACCATTTACAGAAAGTCATTGGGGAATCCTGCAAAACTAAAGCCTAAAGTTTACAACTATGTGATATATAAAACAATTGTTCTTTTTCAATGCTTCCTCAGTCTTTTCAGAATTTAAATTTAAAGTGCTGAATAATAATTTTCAAAAAAAACTTTTAACAATAAATAATAAATGATCTGGATAGAAAATTAAGATGATGTTTCTTCTAATTATTTAGAATATCTGTACGTATTTCCTTGTCAGTGGAATTATAGACCAGATCATTGTATGTATGGCAGCAACTGTAGGGGAGCAGAAGATAAAGGGGTTTCCATTCTCCATGGAAACCGTGGAGTTTATCATAATGAAAAACAGCCTGCCTTTAAAGTAATGTATGAGGCTATACGCAATGTAAGTATTTTAAATGCAAACATATGTGACACATTTTTGAAGAGCTGTCTGCAGACTTTCGTTTTTACTCATTTTTGAAGAGCTAATTTCACCAGTATTTCATTTTATTCCTTTTTTTTTCAGTTTGAAGTTTCAAATTTTTATTTTTCAAATTGTGCCTGTGGTTTCACTGCAGGGATCAGTACTGGGTCTGTAGTAACAATCTGGATGACAACGTAGTTGCCATGGTTAGTCAATACGCAGACGACAAAAAGTGGACAGTGAAGAAGGTTATCTAAGGTTAAAACATGATCAAGATCAATTAGGGAAGCATATGAAGAAATAGCATGTGGCAATGAACTCAGACAAGTGTGACCTGTTGCGTTTCGGAAAGACTTTTCTGGTAATTAGAGCCCTGAAGAGTGTTGTAGAACAGAGAGAGACAAAGAAGTCCGTGAAAGCAGCAAGACATGCAGACAGGGGTATGAAGAAGGAAGAGAAACACAGTAACTGCAGTTGCTGGAATCTTAAGTGAAGCTGGAGAGTCTCAACGAGTTAAGCAGCATCAACAGAGAGAAATGGTCAGTCAGGACCCTTTATCATCATCAAAGTGGGAAGGGACCTTATCAATTAGGATGTTATGTTACAACTGTGCAAGACACGTAGAGACCATGCTTAAAAGTATTGGCCTCTGTTCTGGTTGCCCAGCTACAGGGAGGTTGTCATTAAGTCTGAAAGACAATTGATGAAAAACAAGAAGAAGCTCAGGGTGACCGATACGGAGGTACATAAACCCATGAATGGTATAGTTATAGTAAATGGCAATGGTCTTTTTTTAAATCAGGATAGGAGAGCCTAAAACTGGAGGGTGTAGATTCAAGGTGAGGGGAAAGATTTAAAAGGGACCTTTTAGATTTTAGAGGGTTAAAATTTTCACACAGAACGTGGCGGATATGTGGAACAAGCTGCCAGTGCAAGTTGACGAGATGAACAATTATAACGTCGAAAAGATTTAGATTGGTAAATGGACAGGAATAGTTCAGAGTAATATGGACCACAGGTACCTGCTCTGGCAAGCGACTTGCTCAACGTGGGCAAGTTGGGCCAAAGGTACTGCTTCCTTGCCTGTATCACTGTGATCTCTGACTATAGCTATTACTGATGTACTCGCACAACTTACGATCTCGTGAGGCCGAAAAGACCATAGAATTAATGTTAAAATAAAAATCTCTCTTATTTGATCTTACCAATGTTGAGAATGTATTGAGAAAATTGGATTTATGGATGTTGTATGATCCTACCCTTTCCAAGAGTGCTTCCAAAACCTTTATCTTTGTGTGCAAATCAAAATTTGAATTCAATGTTTTTGCAGATGTGATAGTGATCTTCAGATAATCAATAGTTTAAAGCATTTGACAGTTGAGCTGTCATTCAGCAGTCGGCACTGTGGACTGCGCACAAGAGTTAGTTCGGGATGAATATTTAATGCGTGTTGTCAGTATATCATTAGTTCATGAAAGCACTATCATGGCACACTTCCTAATTAGCCTCCCTCTTGTACCTCATGCTACATTAATGTGCACGATGACAATTAATTTGAGAAAACCAACGGGAACAATTGTTTTTTGGCATATTGATCAAAATGTTAAAAATTGCTAGTTTTGCTCTGAAAAAGAAATGGCTCATCCCATCCTCATTGATAAGTATGGTCTGGGAATATCAAAATTTACAAATAAGCAAAAAAGTTGATCACTAACTTCTTATTTCTTTCAGTTTCCCTTTGAAGATAATTTATTTCAGTCTCTATATTTGCCACTTCAAAACAGTTTCATGAACACAGTACACACTTTATGTGGCAGGCTTCCACAAGTATTTCTGAAACAATTTGAACAAGCTATGAGAAAAGTGTATGAGCTTCACGTCATTCATATAGGATAATGATTGAAGACAGAGGGTATTTTTGTTTCAAAAGAAAAAAATCTGCAGATGCTGGAAATCTGAAATAAAGAAACAAAATGCTGGATATATTTAGCAGGTCGAGTAGTACCAATGGACAGAAAACCGAATGGACACTTCAGACCTTTGACCCTGTATCAATTCCAGATTGTCTACTCCACTGTGATTTGATGAACCAACAATCTACTTAACTGCTGAATGTTTGGCTTATACTTGTCAACTTTTCAGACAGGTTTCCCATCAGTCACATCGGACCTGATTTTGTTCAATTTCAATTGATTATTTTCCTTACCATGGCAATGTTTATCTCCACTAGTCTAGATCTCTTTTCCTCAATACAAATTATTTGTTGTCCTAATAAATCATATTCCAGAATGTTCTCCTTATTCTCTCAAATGAAAACATCCATCACATCCACAACAGGAAGGCCTTGGTATACATCCAGCTTCTAATTGGAACTCTACCTCAAAGCATACCACACTTTCATCATACATTTCATCTGTTTTCCCTTGATGGCAAGGACATACTTTTCTGGAATTTCAATTACTCTAAAGCACTGTTATAGGATTCATCTTTAGTTACATTACTTACCAACTTTCTTCAGTTGATGAAAATGAAAACCTTCCTGCATTTCATGAATCATCTGTAATATTGCAAAATATATATGCATGGTATTTCCCTTGTATAATAGCATTCTGTCTTCCCTCATTGGCCATCACACTCTGATAGTTGCCAAAAATTGATAGCAACTTCCTGCCTGGTAATCAGCACAAACTCTGCCTCTTCATTTATTTTGGCATTTCAACACTAAATATTTAAACATTTTTCATTGTACAGTGATTTTTTTCTTCTTCTCTGAAGGCTTTAAATGTCATCTTAGCTTATTTTCTCATTCTTCAATTTGTTCATTTTTTTTCTACCTCTCTTCTACCTGATATCACTTAAAATTATGTTTTTTTTGTGGCACTTGCTTATTCTGCTTTTTACTTTTTATATTAAGAAAATTTACAAATTTTTGTGCCTGCTGCTTTGGTGCCAATATAATTATGTATCAATATAACAGAAGTCATGATCACTCTTTTCTACCATGAAAATTAATAATTCCCAGAACAATTGAATTTGAAGTGCAAGCTATTTTTATTTTCATTGTTTACCATAATCTACAATATTTATGCATTTGTTTTAAATAAAAGGTCACATTTCATTCACAAAGTGCTGTGTCATCTTTGCTACGCACTTGCATAATGTTCTCTGTAAACCCTATGCACACTGGGGTCAACATTTTGCTTTGGGTGAAGTTAATGTTTTGAACAAAAATGTCCATTTTAAAAAGTGCTTCCTTTCTGAATTTTCACTGAGCCTCATTTGCAAAATGTCAGACAAGCAAGGATGATTGAAGAACATTCAATAGCGATGTTTTATTGTTTGCTTTTTTACTCAATATATTTAAGAGAGGTAATGTGATTGTTACAGCTGAAAATGGATTGAATTCAATTTTAAATGACAACATTATTTTAAATATACAAATCAGTTTTCAAATTTGATTGGGATACAATAGCCAACAACTTTAAAAGAGTACTGAATTTTTAATAAAAAATGGCTTCAACTTGAAAGTCCACAAACAATTGTTTTAATTGGAACTGATCAGCTTGAGAGCATGATTGGTGTTAGGAATGGAGTCTGAGTTTACCATAATAGTTTTACCATGGCATAATAGGTAACAAAATTGAATTGCCCTTAATATCCAAAATGATTGGGACAAAGACATTTCTTTTCCTTATTTTGCCCATATACTCCACAATTTTAAATTTGTAATCAAACAATTCACATGTGATTTTATTCAAGGTTACTCGTATACATTTTTGTTTGATTATGTAGAAATTACAGCGCTTTTTATACGTAGTTCCCTCATTTCAGGGCACCATAATATTTGAGACATAGCAATTGTACGTGCATTAAAGTAGTAATGTTTAGTACTTTGTAGCATATCCCTTGCATGCAATGACTGCTTGAAGTCTGTGATTCATAGACATTACCAGGTGCTGAGTATCTTCTCTGGTGATGCACTGCCTGGCCGCTACTACATCCATCTTCAGTTCCTGCCATTTTTGGGGGCTTGTTCCCTTCAGCATATGGAAGGCATACTCAATTTGTATTTAGATCGAGTGACTGACTTTGCCATTCAAGAATTTTCCAGTTTTTAGCTTTGTAAAACTACTTTGTTGCTTCAGCAGTATGTTTGGGATCTTGCTGTAGGATGAGAAGCCATCCAGTGAGTTTGGAAGCATTTGCTCGAACTTGAGCAGTTAAGATGCTTCTATACACCTCAGAATTAATTTTGCTACTGCCATCAGCAGTTACATCATCAGTGAAGATAAGTGCAGCACTACCTGTGGCAGTCATACCTGCCCAGGCCATAACACCCCCACAGATGCTCCGGATCTTAGATTAACATTTCAGATTCATTGTCAGAGTGGATTCATGAGATCACCAGCAACCCTAAGATTCTTCTGCAGTTGAGGCAGAACCATCACTCATTGAAGTGCAAAAAAAACTGTACTCAACATACAACATGTAAATGTAAACAAACTGAATGTGTAATACAGCGAGTAAAAAATAAAGTACAAAAGTAAGAGTCCTTAAATTTGAGTCCCTGATTGAGTTTGTTGTCAGGAGTCTGATGGTGGGGGGGGGGGGGGGGGGGGTAGCAGCTGTTCCGAACCTGGTGGTGTGAGTCTTGTGGCACCTGTACCTCTTTCCTAATGCTAGCAGCTTGACAGAGCGGGTGCAGGGTGATGTGGATCCTTGATGATTGCTGCTGCTCTTCGTTGGCAGCGTTCCCTGTAGATCCTCTTGATGATGGGAAGGATTTTATCTGTGTTGTTCTGGGCTGTGTCTACTACCTTTTTGCAGGGTCTTACACTCAGGGTTATTGGTGACCCATTACCAGACTGCGATGCAGCCATTCAGCACACTTTCCACCGCACATCCATAGAAATTTACCAGGATTTCTGTTTTGTTGAGAAAGTGGGTTCAAAGAGAGGCGAGTCTGGACACAAGGGTTTGCAATCAAATGTAACACAATAATTAATGAGAGATAATTTATAAGGGAGTGTGGGAACATATGCACACAATTTATAAGGGAGCATGGGAATCAATCATAACAGGAAACAAACAGAAGAATGTTAGTACACAAGTATTAATTTACTCACTCATGCATACCCTATAAGCAGAAGTTATACACACCCTTCCAGACACCTAAATAAGGGGAGGTGGATCTAGTACCACTGTACCCATAGGGGTATTTGCACACCCATGGACCTCTGATCAGTTGAGAGTGATGGTTCTACTGCCAGTATTAATCTATAGCAATTTGATATATAGCAATATGGCTCAGCTTCAGTGCAGTGTGCACCTTACCCGTGACCCTTCCGAGCGATGTCCACAAACAGTGACCTGGCATGGAGTGGTGTTCAAGGCTATCATCACAAGGCAGAGCCTTGAGCTCAAGCCAATAAGGACACTGAGTGATTTGAACCAGCCAATGGCAAGGTGAGCACTGACTAGTGGTCTGAGCCCAATCTCAGCTGGCATTCCTCCTGGAGTTTGTAACACTATCCATAACTTCGAGTGGAACAAAGAGTACACCAGGAACTGACAGGTGGTGTGATTGCCGAATGAGTTTTAGGCAGGAAGTCCATGTGACCACCAGAAATAGGCAGGGAGCCTCCCCCACACCCAACATTTTTCAATGTTCCACATCTCTGCAAACGCCTGAGGAAGTAGAGGAGCAGACGTGCATTATTCATAATGCCATTTGTGTGTTGGGTCCAGGAAAGATCCTCCAAAATAGTGACTAACAAGAACTTAAATTTGCTCAGCCTCTGCACCTCTGATTTCCCCAATGATCACTGGATCATATACATCTGGTTTTCCCTTCCTTGGTTTTGGTGACAAGGTTGTTTTTGGTGCATAATTCAGTCATGTTTTCATCTCCCTCTTGTATGCTGACTCTTCACCCCTTTTTATACAACCCACTACTGTGTCTAATCAATGAATTTATTAATGATGTCATTGTTGTTCTGAGCCACACAGTCATAGGAGTATAGTGAGAAGAGCAGGGGGCCAAGAACTAATCCTGTGGTGCTCCGCTGCTGATGGAGATTGTGGAGGAGATGTTCATACTGATCTTCATTGATTGTGGAATGGAGGTGAGGAAATCTGTGATCCAATTACATAGTAGGGGTTTGAGTCCCAGGTCTTGGAATTTGCTGATCAATTTTGAGGGGATATTGGTGTTAAATACTGAATTGTAGTTGATTAAAAAAACACCTTGATGTATGCATCCTTGCTGTCTAGGTGTTCCAATGCTTTGTGTAGAGCCAGTGAAGAGGTATCCGCCATAGACCTGTTGCATTGATAGGACAATTGGAACAGATCCAAGTTACTGCTCATACAGGGGCTGATATGCTTCAACACCAACCTTTCGAACCACTTCATCACTATTGATTTGAATGCCACTGGTTGATAGTCATTTTGGACAGATTACTACACTCTTCCTGGGCACCAGTATGATTGGCACTTGTTTGAAACAGGTGGGTACTATGCCTTGCCGGAGTGAGATGTTGAAGATATCCATGAATACATTGGCAGTGGGTCAGTACAGATTTTTAAAACTAGACCGGGTACTCCATCCAGATCTGATGCTTTCCTTGGATTGAATGTAGCCTGCTCATCATCTTGGATATGGACAGGTGAGAATTATCAGGAGACGTGGAAGTGCACTGTGGTGGTTCTTTCTTGTACTTAGGATCAATTCAGGTAGAAAAGGCATCAAGTTCATTTGGGAGTGAAACTTTGCCATCTCCTACTGCACCAGAATTGGTTTTGGAGCAGGTTATGTAATTTAGATCCCATCACATCCAGAAACTCCACTTCGCCCAGGAGATGGCCTTCTGAAGGTCATACCTGTTTCTTCTGTAGTGATCTGGATCTCCAGACTTAAATGTCTGTGATCTGGCTCTCAGCAGGTTCTGGATTTCATTGTTCACCCAGGGCTTATAGTTGAGGAAAACCCTAAATGATTTGGTGGGGAGACACTCGTCGACAGCTTCTTTGATAAGGTGTGTGATAGCCCTGGCATCATCATTCAGATCCTCATCTAAGTCCTTGAACACCACCCATTCTGCTGACTTGAGGAAGTCCTATTATTCAGCCTCCTGCAACCACCTTCTAGCTGTCCTAATCTCCAGAGTTTCTCTTTTTAGGCTTTGTCTTTATGTAGGTAGAAGAAGCACAGCTTCTGACTTTCCAAAATCCAATAGAACGGTATATCTTCCTTCGTGGTGTAGCAGTAATCGATTATGCTGCGACCTCTGGTGTAGCAGGTTACTTGCTAGTGGTAGTTGGGCAGGGTTTTCTTGAGACAGACTGGGTTAAAGTAATCGAAGAAGATTTGTAATGCGTCGGGGTGGTCTGTCTCTTGACTGACCACATCATGGGTTGGCGTAGCAGTTAGCGCAACACCTTTACATCACCAGCAATTGGGACTGGACCTAGGATTGGATTCAGCGCTGTCTGTAAAAAGTTAGTACATCCTCCCCATGTCTGGGTGGGTTTTCTCCAAGGGCTCTGGTTTCCTCCCATCCTTCAAAAACATACCAGGGTGTAGGTTAATGGGGTGTAAATTAGGCTGCATGGACTTGAAGGTCCAAATTGGTCTGTTACAGTGCTGTATATCTAATTTTAAAAAATCTTGCAGCCCCTTAAGTGCCCGTTTGTAATTGGCACATTGCTTTTTTGAGTACATTTGCTCTTACTGATCTGTCAGCAAGGATTTCTCACTGGCTAACCATTTTAGTATCACAGCCCTTTGTCGTACTGGATGTCTGTTTTTGGCTTCATGTCTTCCTTTACTCAGAAAGATAGCCCTCTCTCCCATCAGCTCTTAACTCCTTCCCGCTCACCCCCACCTGTATCCTACCTAGCCTTTGATTCTCCTCTCAACCTTTTTGTTTGAGCAGATGCCTAATTTTACACACTCCTGAAAAAGGGGAGGTTCGATGGGACTATCCACGGTCTATAACATGGGTCTCCAAGGTGGTTGATTTTGACCGGGGGTGGGGGGGGAGTGTGGTTCGAAGGGGTCGATAAATGCCAGGGGTCTTGACCTTTGTGATCTCTGTTATCTTATCCATTCCTACAATCTTCTGAAAACTTTGGATATCTCCAATTCCAGTGCCTTCCTTCTTTCACCTTTGAAATTCTTTCAGCTGCTTCAGCTCTAGAATCTCCTTCAAATCTTCACTACTTTTCCAATTCACCTTCCTCCTTTAAATCACTTATTCTAATATTTTCAGTGACTGTTTTTTTTTGTTTCAAATAGCGTTATAGAGAACTGGATCATTTTAGAATTTTAAGGACTATTAAAGAGCATTAGATATTTTTTTAAATGTCGGTGCATTGAGACCTTGTGCATTAAATAGTTAAAAAAATAATTGGTTTTAGACCGTATGCATGATAATAGTCTACAGCATATGATCTCAAAGCACTGATTTTTTTTAAACTATTTAATGCACAAGGTCTCAATGCACTGACATTTTTAAAAGTCTAACACATTTTGGCTTATTGAGTCTGTATTTTGATTCCATGGTTAGGCTCCTCCCATTCCCGATGGAACTACAAAATTTCCAGTCATTCTTTGTACTCCCTTGCATTGGCACTTGCCGAGTCTCCAAAGATTCAATGTTTCTCTTTTTCATTGGCTACTTGCGAATAACATAGACCTCAGACAGTATTTATTTGCATTTGGATGACGACATCTCTCCCTTTTTCCACCACCTCTTCTGCGCCCGAGCACTCGCGATTGGGCTACTCTCCGATATGATGTCATTGACAACTTTAAACAGCGACTTCTCACCGCCCTCCCCCAACCTCGCTCCAAAAGTCCAATACCCGAAAGGGTTCCTCGGCGACTGGACGGAGATCAGGAAGTTCCCATGTGAAGTTGTACTGCGATTTCCTGACTCAGTGCATCATAACCGTAAAGTGCACTTTCATGGAGCAGTCCTAATGTGCAAAATTTACTCCTTGTGACATGCACAATAAAGACGAGGAGGGACATCAACAATCCGCATTCTAAAGCAAACAACTTTTTAAAAAGAATTAATATAAAGAATATTAAAAATAAGAATGCTTTATTCATTTTGCTCATGGCTATTTTTAGATGTGACATTAGCTGTTAGGAGATAGAAAAACACGAAGGCTCAATGTGTATTCCTATCTATCGCAGATCAATGTATTGTTAAAACGTGGTTCCATGCAAAATCAAGCAGCAGTCTAAATATTGATAGCATAATTAACATCAAACATGACTCCTGCTGTGACTATCCATCAATTATTTTCACGCTAAAATTTAAAAAAAATTGGATTTCAAAGTAGCCACCTTTCACACGTTTGAACAGCAGTTCGTGATGCTAAACGGAAGCACATGGAGAAGTAACGAGCAAGCGACGAGTTTAGGTTGCAGCCCATTAATGTATGATGACAAATTCCCTCTCAACACTGCAATACCATTTCGTTCGGTGTTGCTGCCCAGGGCTAATTTGCAAAATATGCCTGCTTCTGTTTACATTTGCTGCCCTTCGTTTTAATTGCCTTGAACTTTTAGTTTTAGAAAATCCACATCATCTGAAGCCGGTGAGCATTTACGACTGTAACACGCAACTTTGTTCAGCAGATGTTCCCAGTAGTCACCAGCCTGTCCGGCATCATCAAGCGTCTGCGGGCAAGCGCGCATGCCCCGGCCTCGAAGCGCGCGCATTGTGCCCCGGCCTCGAAGCGCGCGCACTGTGCCCCGGCCTCGAAGCGCGCGCACTGTGCCCCGGCCTCGAAGCGCGCGCACTGTGCCCCGGCCTCGAAGCGCGCGCACTGTGCCCCGGCCTCGAAGCGCGCGCACTGTGCCCCGGCCTCGAAGCGCGCGCACTGTGCCCCGGCCTCGAAGCGCGCGCGCCCCCGAGCGTCAGGATGACGTTACTGAGCGGAGCAACGCCATGTTGTGCGTCTCTCATTCCACGCCGGGCCTACTGACTGGTGAGGGGGAAACTTTATTCTGCGGTACTCTTCATCCCACTAACTGACTTGTGGGGGGGGGGGACGGGGACACTTTCTGTTGCACCTGTAAGATGGAGCCTGAAAGCCTTCTCGAAGCCCTGGCAGGTCAGTGGTTTCGGACTCTCATTTACCGGCGGTGATGTTTGCTGGATCATAATCAGCTGCGAGATTCGATCGTTAAAGCTTCGTGTTCTTTTTGCTGTCCCTCGCTAACCCACAGCCTGTTTCCCACCGGCAGATTTCGAGAAGAAGTCCAAGAAGGAAGTGTCCTCGCTGCTGGACCAGTTCCTTTGTCATGTCGCAAAGACGGGAGAAACCCTGTGAGTCAGAGAGTGCGGGACCGGAGGGAGGGCACCCTGGGACAGCTCGGGCGTCAATCTGGCTGGACAGGACGTGCCCGGCCTCGCATCGCTGTGCTGTTCCCCTCTTCTGGTCTGGATGGAGACCGAAAACCCGGGTCGGGTGGGGGGGGGGGGTGGGAGGGGGTGAGAGGGGGGAGGAGGAGGGTACTTTCAGTTGCTAGGAGTTTCGCCGGATGAGTTGCACGTCTCCAGTTTCACAAAATTAGCCAAAATGCAATGAGTGGTGGGGGAGGGGAGAAGCAGGAATGGGTTGTGGTTGTTGGAGGGAGATCTGAGAAAGAGGGGATTGGGCTGGAGGGTGACCTGAGAAAGAGGGGATCTGCTCTTGGGTGGGGCGTGGGGTGCAGGTGTTGTGGATTGGATAAAGGGGTCTATTCAAAAGGCGCGGTATGTAGAATGAACAGGATAGAGAGCAGATAAAGTTGTGAGATCATTGAAATGGTTAGAATTTGGAAGCAGTCTCTCTTTAGGGATTTTGGACAGGACAGGACGATGTTCTCTCATCAGAGTTATGATGGGAATATTGGCTGTAAAGGGGAGGTGATCTCTGGTGATGTGGACAATGTGGTGTCCTTGGGAGGGTAGAGGAGGATTTTGAATCCTGGAGGACAGATTATTGGGGCAGTTGTTGGTAGTAATCAATGAAAGCTGGATTGCTGGAATCCTTGGGCGCAGAGTTTGGAAAATGGAGCTGGTCCTGGGTGAAAAGGACAGAGCTCCTGGTCTATCTGTAATGGGATTTCGAGATGGTGATGGTCCCTGAATGTGGGGAGGGGGAGACAACATTGAGCTGGAAGAAACATGGGGGGCATAGATATAGTGAATCACAATCTTTTCTGAGGCTGTGAGTAAATCTGGGAGGATATAGTTTGAAATGAGTTGAAAGTATTACTTTTTTATGAGAGGGGGGGTGGTTTGCATATGGAAAAAGCTGTTAGAGAAAGTGCTAAAGATGAATGCAATCAAGACATTTGAAAGACACATAGGTAGGAATGGGTGAGAGGCATGTGGGCCAAGCCCAGGAAAAAAGGTCTAGCTCAAAAAGGTAACTTAGCATGGCTGAGTTAGCTTAATGGGACTGTCTATGTGCTGTTCAGCTCAATTAACACAGGTGAGGATAATATGGCATAGATGTGGGTATAGTCAGGTTGGGTGGTGATTTGATTGCCTTGGGGATGGAGTTAGGTGAAAGAGCTGGTCATTTTGGAGTTGGAAATTGTGGGGACATACAGATTGGCAGAACATCTTGTGTCCTTTTGAGAGAAGGGAAACTTGCCAGGGGAGTTGGTTTCTTTGGGAGCAGTGATACTGGTATGATACTGGTATGGTTGACAGATAAGGTGGGAAACTGATGTGGGGATTTGTGCAAAGTTGGTGTAGGTTGGCATTAGGGTTAGGGCAGTTGCTGATTTTATCTGGCCATACTTCAGACACTTCTGTCTTTGGAAGTGTTGGAATAATGTCAAAAGATGCTTTAATGTAGTCCAATATCCATATAACATTTTTAAGTAGATCCATCATATATCTGAATCAAAAAGTAGTTTTGGAATGTGTAGAACCAGTTGCTTTATTTCACTCTGTTTTTTTTATTAACTGGGCAACTTTGCTTCTGATTGGTTTACATTGTTCTGTTTGTGGGTGGAAAAAGTTAATTTCCATTATGTAGTATATTAGCTGGGCTAAATTGCAATTTCAAGAGTATGCCAAATATCTCCTGAATGTTTTTGAAAACCTATCATTTGGTGCTTCTATTTGGTTGTAATTCACAAGGGAAATATCTGTCAGTAGCAAGTCTTTCAGCTTTGATTCTCACTCCTAGGAAGGTTGAAGCCTTTAAAGGGAAATTGTGATCAAACTTTATCTATGCTATGGCCAGTGTTAATTTAATCCGCATAAAGGAATCTGAGCCCTCTGCTGAGTGAATCGACAGTGTATCTGAGGTACACCCAGACTCCTGGGGCAGACTTTGGGTTTGCTATCTCTTCGCAAGCCTGAAGAGAGCCAATGGCCACTCATTTCCTGTAGGCATGAAGCTGGCAGCCAGGAGTTCCATTTAAATGCAGCTAGCCAGCATCATGGCCTGTGCTTTCAAATAAACTGAAGGCCTTGCCCAGGGCTGTGCAAATTAATGGGCCCAGTGGGCGTGCTGGAGCTGTGATAGTTGGACGTTTCTCCCAGATGTTGGGTTCAGGGCTGATTCAGTGTCCTTGTCTGTTGAACCTAAACTGCATTGCGCAAACCTTACATTTGCCAGACCCACCAAAAATGATTCCGGCAGGGTGCAAGTTGGGATTTTGTTGTGACTTTGATATTCGAACTCCCTACATCCTCATTATTTCACTCTCTCTCAGAGTGCCTCCGCAAAGTTTGTACTCACAGAGCCGTCTTTAAAATGTCACATGATTTCCCCCCCATCCTTCCTCTCTCCCTATGAAACAATATTTTTTTGATCCTCTGAGTATGCAGGTTATCTTGCACACTTAGGACTTAAAAGTACTCTTTTGGAATTGGTAAAAAAATACACAATGTATCTATTTATTTAAATTAATATTAGAACACTGCTGTGTGTATTGCAAAGATATCACTACTGGTATTGCAGGAATAGCAGATTTAAGCAACAGGTTATTTGGTCAGGGAAATTTGAAGTTCATCATTCTGCTAAATTGCTAAAATATGTACTCTTTTGGAATTATTATTGGTACAGAGTTTTGTCAAACATGAAAAATACTTTGCAAAACAATACAAATAGAACATAAGTGGAAGCAGTTTACTTCATTTTGTTTTTAATTTCTAATTTCACACCATAAATATGTTGAAGATAACAGTTAATTCATTTGCTTTTATCTCTAATTTCAGTATCCCTTGAGCTCTTAGTGCCCAATATTACTTGTGTCATCTGTGAATATAATGAGTACAATGTATTTTGGCAAAGCTGCATATTTGTGCACCAGCTGTATTTGTGTGAGGAGATGAGCATAGTGTTTTTTTTATTTTTTTTGTTCAATGAAAATAGGGCATGTATTGCTTTGGGAACAATTAGTTAAGAGAGTGATTGAAGACAGATTTGAATTTGCAATCTTGCTTTCCTATCAGAATTCGAGGTAGCTTAGAAACTAATCATGACAGCAGCTATGGATTTGCCTGGTTTGAGTTTTTATTCAGTTTTAGTTGTGGATAGTCATACAGCATAGAGCAGGCCTTGCAGCCCAATTTGAGCCTGCTGACTAAGCTCACATTCTGGGCTCAGCCCATTTGCCTGCATTTGATCTAAAACTCTTCCTATCCATATATCTATCATAACTTACCTGCTTCTATAGATTCATTTAGCAGCTTTTTCAGATGCAGATTACTATCTGAGTAGGAAAGTTGACCCTCAGATCTCTCGTGAATCCTTTGTCCTCCAATTTTAGAATGGGTAACTGTGGGGAAAAGATTAAACATCCATATCCCATAAGATTTTGTGTACCTTTACAAGCTCTTTTGCTCAACAGAATAAAACTAGGCTATCCATACTTTCCCAATGACTAAGCCTTCTAGCCCTGGCAGCAACTTGGCAAATCTCCTCAGCATCACTTCCAACTGACTGATATCTTTACTATAGCAGACCAGAACTGCACAGAGTACTCCAAGTGTAGCCTCACCAATGCATTGTACAGATGCATTATGACATCTCCACTTTTGTACTCTGTACCCTATCCAATGATGGCAAGTGTGTTTATTCTACAATGCTTTTCAGGCTCAACCATTTATTCTGATCTGGTTTTCACTTCTCAATAGGTGTATCATTTCACTGTACAGAGTTCAATAACATTTGCCAATTGGTTCACCATCTCAACTATTGTAAACTTGGATATTCTTTCTCATAATCCACTACACCACCAATGTCGGTGTCTGCTGCAGATTTCATTTACAGCATTATCATCCAAATCATTGAAATAGAAAAAAACAGCAGTAGATCCAGCACTGATTCCTAAGGCACATCACTGATCAGAGTCCTTCAATCAGAAAAGCAACTCTCCGCTATTGTCCTCTGACTGCTTTCACCAAGGCAGTTTTGAATCCAATTCACCATCCCATGTGATCCAACCTTCCAGGCTAACCTGAAATGTCGGACTTGGTTAAAGGCCTTGCTGAACTCCATGTAGAGAATGTTGACATCCTACCCTCTAATCTCTTTGGTCACCTTTTAAAAAAAAAACCTGTCAGGTACATGAGATACAGTCGCCCCTGGCGACACAGTTAGCGTAGTGGTTAGCGCATCGCTGCTACAGCACCAGTGACCTGGGTTTGAATCTGGCACTTTCTGTAAAGCGTTTGTATATTCTCCCTGTCTTTGTATGAGTTTCCTCTGGGTCCTTTGGTTTCCTCCCACCCTTCAAAATCACAGGGGTTGTAGGTTATTTGGGCAGAATGGGGCTTGTGGACTGGAAGGGTCTATTACTGCACTGTATGTCTACATTTTTTTAAAAATCACAGAGGCTATTCATACTATTTTGCCTCATTTAAATTCAGAAAGCAAAAGGATGTTATGAGGCAAGTAGTTGGCCCTATCCTTGACGTTGCAGAAGTAGGGGAGAATAATCTTGATTTACTGTCTGTCTTTGATATAACAATCCAATTAATCTGTATACAAAGTACATTGGATTCTCTTTTGAATGCTGTTGAATCTACTTCCATCCTCCTTTCATTCAATAAATTCCAGTACAATTTCTTAGTATTTTTAACAAATCCTCAAGTCCCCACCAATGGTTCTCTGGCCAGTCATCTTAAGTCTCCATCATTTAATTATTAACTTGTTGTATTTGAAATAATTTTGCCCAGTTTCAAAATGTAATAATTTTTGAACACTGAGATGTCCTTCATTCCTGTGCTTCTCTTTGAAAGTGAGCAACATTCCTTTTCTCTTTCTTCCCACTGTTACGAGCCCAAAGGACCCCAAAACCCAGCAGCAATAGACATTCATCAAGACAAGTAGTTACTTAAAAATTGTTTTTAATTATCTTTAAACATGAAAACAGAATCAAACTTTAACTTACCTCTATTAACTTAACTAACATTAACCCCCTTTTAATTCTAAGTGCACATGTTTGTAATATATGTGTAAATTTAGGAAAAGTTCTTTGGTTCACAGTTCAATCTCACTTCTATTCTTTCAAGTTCACTGTTGCAGGCAATTCTTATACTGTGCACAGAATTTAACATGTATAAAGTTCACCAGTCTTTGATGCTTGAAAGGTAAATGTTTACTGCTCAGGAAGGTTCTTGGAGGTTTGCAGAGAGAGATTTGTTGTTCCAGGATTTCCACAACTGAGATACCTCCATTAGTCACCTCAATGTCTTGCTGATGAAACTTGCCCCATTAGGGTTCTCCAGATGATAACCTCTTTCTTTCAGGCTAACACAGAGTTGCTTTCTGTTCCCCTTATTCCAAGAGAAAGATCAGACAGATAGCACTTCCAGCCATCCGCCGCTCTGGAGCTTTCTGTTTCAATTCTAACAAGCTTCCTGCTTGCTTCAGCTGTTCAGCTCTCTTTCAATGTCAATCACACACTGGCTGAGAGAACTTGTTTCACCCCTCTCTCTCTCTCTCTCTCTCTCTCTCTCTCTCTCTCTCTCCAACTGCCAGAAAGCCCATGTGACTCTCTCACTTGCAAGCCCCCCCCCCCCCAACCTTCTCCAGTAAACAATAGGAGTTAGTCTTTTGTTCCCATCTATTGTCTTAGGTAAACAAAATTCTCAGGAGTGACCTTTCTGTGCACTTTGCAGAAAGGTCAGAAGCCTTGTAAAAATGTTCAACACAAACGACCTGTCTCCAGTCAATACATTTGATGACATCATTTCAATTAGCACCTACTTGTGGAATGTTCATAGCATTCTCCATAGTTTCTGTAAAGTTCACTGAATATTAATTCTACAGTATTTCAAATAAGATCTGTTTTAAAATGGGTGTATGTATGTGTATGTAACCTCTAATTTTACCAAAATGTCCCAATATTTATCTACATTTCACCACTTCACTGAATCATGTCTACCATTCTGATAAATCTAGTATAGGGCTTCAACAGTCTTAATGTTGAGTCATGAAGTGCCCATAATATAAAGGCTAATCTGGCTGAGATCTGTGCACCAAGCTATAAAGAGTTAACACAATTTTCCACTTGCTTCCTCTAATAAGGCTGAAGCTCCTATTCATGTTTTTTTGTAATATGGAAGAACATGATAAATAGGAATAGGCCGTCAACCCTGTAGAAACATTCCTAAAATTATCTAAATATCGCATAGCGGCCCTCTTCTCATTTCCTTTAATACTCTTGTGGTTAAAATATCTTCCTCAAATATGTGACTTTTTTCCCCCTTCTTTGCTGTAGTAAGAATTTTAGTTAAAAAATCCTCCTCCTCTGTCTTTAATGGGCAATCCCTTCAACTGAAACAATACCTCCACAAGGGGAAACATCCTTTCAATGAGTATCGATCCAAACTACTCAGCCTCTCTTCATGTGTTAACCTTTTCATCCAGTAATTAACCTTCTGAACATTTTCTGCACTGCTTCCAGTGGATTATTCCTGAAAAGTGATGTCCAATTTGTAAAAAAATTTAACAGTTGTGGTTACACCTGTGCCCTGTAAAACTTCAACATGTTCCTATTTTCATTTTACACATTTGTAGTCTTTGACCTGCTGGGCATATCCCACAGCTTTAGCAACACTACACTTAAAATCAAGTGGAGGGTGCTCATTAAACCATTTGATCTCACCTGATCAGAGATATTCTATTATTGTCCCCAAAATCAATGTTAGACTGACATTTCTATTCATGTACCTGCCTAAGTGTCTTTTGAACGTTGCAATTGTACCTGACTCCACCAATTCCCATCAGCAGCTCTTTCCATGTACCTACCACCCTCTGTGTAATGGTGTCACCCTCTCCACCCCAGTTCCTTTTAATGATACATATTATTAATAAACTGAATGTTTCAGAGCAAGATAGGATGCATCAAGAGACTGCAGCATTAAAACAATGCACTAAACAGGCCACTTGGCCCAGCCAGTTAATTCATATAATTTTGTACCTCTCTATTTTCTTGTCTTTGAAGTCCATCAGAACTGTCTCCTTTCCAAAGTTCCTCAGATGCTTGAATGATTCTTGACAAATTACTTAAATCACCCCAATGCCAGAATCCATAATTCTTGCTCCTTTTTGGTTTAAGGGTAACTATTTTCTCCAACATTTCTAAGTATTCCCATAGTTTGGAGGATTATCTTGGTGTTAGCCTGCTGCCAAAGCACAAGAAAATGGCTTAAAAGTTTAAGACAAATTAGACGAGAAGGTTAAAGTAAAAGTAATGTAAATATATTAATTTTTTTAAGATACCAATTCATGTTTTTTCAGAATATTGCCCTTTTATATTTCCCTGCAGTACATGCAGTAAAGCTATTTTCAGATAGCTGCTGGGTTTTCTCTCTATACCTTTTTTAACAGTAATTTATCTTTTGTTGTCTGCTGCAATAATCATAGGAAAAATGAAAAATTGTGACCAGAGCCTATACCATTTTACCTTCTTCTTTGGCTTGGCTTCGCGGACGAAGATTTATGGAGGGGGTAAATGTCCACGTCAGCTGCAGGCTTGTTTGTGGCTGACAAGTCCGATTCGGGACAGGCAGACACGGTTGCAGCGGTTGCAGGGGAAAATTGGTTGGTTGGGGTTGGGTGTTGGGTTTTTCCTCCTTTGTCTTTTGTCAGTGAGGTGGGCTCTGCAGTCTTCTTCAAAGGATGCTGCTGCCCGCCGAACTGTGAGACGCCAAGATGTACGGTTTGAGGCGATATCAGCCCACTGGCGGTGGTCAATGTGGCAGGCACCAAGAGATTTCTTTAGGCAGTCCTTGTACCTCTTCTTTGTCACGGTGGCCAGTGGTTAGCTCGCCATATAACACGATCTTGGGAAGGCGACGGTCCTCTATTCTGGAGACGTGACCCACCCAGCGCAGCTGGATCTTCAGCAGCATGGACTCGATGCTGTCGGCCTCTGCCATCTCGAGTACTTCGATGTCAGGGATGAAAGCGCTCCAATGAATGTTGAGGATGGAGCGGAGACAACGCTGGTGGAAGCATTCTAGGAGCCGTAGGTGATGCCGGTAGAGGACCCATGATTCGAAGCCGAACAGGAGTGTGGGTATGACAACGGCTCTGTATACGCTTATCTTTGTGAAGTTTTTCAGTTGGTTGTTTTTCCAGACTCTTTTGTGTAGTCTTCCAAAGGCGCTATTTGCCTTGGCAAGATAGACAACAGACTCGCCATTTTACCATTATACCATTATACCATTTAACCAAGGATCCCTTCTGGACTTATCAGCTTCTTTTGAGGGCAGCTAATCTTTTAAATAGATTTTTTTTTACATTAACCTATATCATGATAGGAATTTATTTATATTTTCTGGAGAGCCATTTTATTTTCCATTATAATTGATTATTATTGCATGTACTGTATATTTTGGTGTATAAATCAACCCTCCCTTTTTCAGCCTCATTTTAAGAATTTTATGGTATATTTGGAGTGTAAATTGGCCCCCATTTTCTGGCTGCCTGAGGTGACCCATTGACTGGCGAATAAGTAATCCCCCAAAGCTTCCGATGCCTAAGGTGGGCCGTTGACCGGTGTATATGTCGACCCCCATAGATAGTGCAGATTGATCTGCTAGGCATTGGCTGGAACTGATTGCTATCATGGAGGGTCCATTGATACAATGCAGTACGTGATGAAAATATGAAGCGAACTCTAAGTTGAAAGTGTAAGAAATGGCCAAGAAACCAATAACTGCTCTGCAAGAAAATTTGAAATGCATGAGAAGTTGGTAAGAGATTGGAGGAAGAAATAAGAGACTTTAAGAAAAATACCAAAAAGGCAATGTTATTTGAGAAAATGAATCACTCATTTTCCAGAGTTGAAAAATCATATTGCAGTATGTGAACAGAGGCAAGATTGTTACATAGTTACCCGAAATAAAATAAGAACATTTGCACTGTAGTAGGTCAAGTTGTACCCAGACCTCAGTGATGGTTTTGAGGCTGCAGTCGGCTGGTGCAATTGTTTCATGAACAGGAAAAATCTGGTATTACGCCAAAAAACAAAATTTTTACAGAAATTACCAAAAGATCTTGATCATAAAGTTGTAAGTTTTCACGAGTATTTTTTTTATACGGAACCATGAGAAACACCACTTTGTATTGGCAAATATAGGAAACATGGTTGAAACTGGGATGAATTTTGACATGATAGGCAATAGAACAGTGGAATGGAAAGGGGTTAAAACTGCAAACCAAACTACAGGCCACAAAAGGACCAGGTTTATCGTAATGCTATCATGCATGGCCAATAGGACAAAGTTAAGACCCATGGTAATCTTCAAACATAAAATTAAACCAAAAATGAAATTCCCTGCAGGTATTATTGTGCATTTTCATGAAAAAGGAATGAATGAAAATGGTGTAAAACTATGGATAGGCAATGTATGGAACAAGCAGCCAGGTGGTTTAAGCAATGAATTAAGTTTGCTGGTCTGGGATATGTTTCATAGCCACTTAACTGAGAACACAAAAAGTAGATTAGCACTACATAATACTTACATGGCGGTTATCCCAGGTCATTTGACGTCTATATGCAACCTCTCAATGTCTGCCTGAACAAGCCATTCAAAGACCATGTGTGTGAGGAATGGAAGATATGGATGCCGAGTGCTGAAAAGTTGTTTACAAAAGGCGAGGCAATGCTTGCTGCATCAATTTGTGCTGTGTAACTTTGTACTCAAGGATGGGACAAAATTAGAGACTGTGATAAAATCATTTAAAATGTGTGGTATCTCTTGTGCAATTGATGGGACAGGAGATGATTTATTGTGGGACACTAACGACGAAACTGAAACCGCCTCATCCGATGCAGACAGGGACCAGTACGATTATTGCTTAAACAGTGAGAGTGTGGATGTACTTACTGCCATCTTTGCTTCAGATGACAATAGTGAGAGTGATTTTTGAAGGGTTCTAAATGTGTTGTTTTCAGACAATGATAGTGATTTTTGAAGCCTGCAAATTGTGTTGTATTCAATAAAAAATATCAATGAAAATCTGTTGCAGTTGGGTATTTTTGGTTTTTTCAAGGGTCAACTTGTACACTGAATCCGTTTTGCAAGGGTTGACTTGTGCGCTGGATCAGCACAGATTGGATTTTGAGCTGAATTTAAGGTCTCAAAAGTATATCCAGCGTACAAGTTGACCCCAATTTTTTGAGGTTTTTTTTTTGTTTCATGATTTGACTTGAATGCTGAAATGTATGGGTCAATGAGGCAGCAGATTAACACTGTGTATGCAATGATGGCTTCAGGTGACAGCAGTCAAGCCAGGCAATCGACACCAGTCAATCGACACCAGTCGACCGACACCAGTCGACCGACACCAGTCGACCGACACCAGTCGACCGACACCAGTCGACCGACACCAGTCGACCGACACCAGTCGACCGACACCAGTCGACCGACACCAGTCGACCGACACCAGTCGACCGACACCAGTCGACCGACACCAGTCGACCGACACCAGTCGACCGACACCAGTCGACCGACACCAGTCGACCGACACCAGTCGACCGACACCAGTCGACCGACACCAGTCGACCGACACCAGTCGACCGACACCAGTCGACCGACACCAGTCGACCGACACCAGTCGACCGACACCAGTCGACCGACACCAGTCGACCGACACCAGTCGACCGACACCAGTCGACCGACACCAGTCGACCGACACCAGTCGACCGACACCAGTCGACCGACACCAGTCGACCGACACCAGTCGACCGACACCAGTCGACCGACACCAGTCGACCGACACCAGTCGACCGACACCAGTCGACCGACACCAGTCGACCGACACCAGTCGACCGACACCAGTCGACCGACACCAGTCGACCGACACCAGTCGACCGACACCAGTCGACCGACACCAGTCGACCGACACCAGTCGACCGACACCAGTCGACCGACACCAGTCGACCGACACCAGTCGACCGACACCAGTCGACCGACACCAGTCGACCGACACCAGTCGACCGACACCAGTCGACCGACACCAGTCGACCGACACCAGTCGACCGACACCAGTCGACCGACACCAGTCGACCGACACCAGTCGACCGACACCAGTCGACCGACACCAGTCGACCGACACCAGTCGACCGACACCAGTCGACCGACACCAGTCGACCGACACCAGTCGACCGACACCAGTCGACCGACACCAGTCGACCGACACCAGTCGACCGACACCAGTCGACCGACACCAGTCGACCGACACCAGTCGACCGACACCAGTCGACCGACACCAGTCGACCGACACCAGTCGACCGACACCAGTCGACCGACACCAGTCGACCGACACCAGTCGACCGACACCAGTCGACCGACACCAGTCGACCGACACCAGTCGACCGACACCAGTCGACCGACACCAGTCGACCGACACCAGTCGACCGACACCAGTCGACCGACACCAGTCGACCGACACCAGTCGACCGACACCAGTCGACCGACACCAGTCGACCGACACCAGTCGACCGACACCAGTCGACCGACACCAGTCGACCGACACCAGTCGACCGACACCAGTCGACCGACACCAGTCGACCGACACCAGTCGACCGACACCAGTCGACCGACACCAGTCGACCGACACCAGTCGACCGACACCAGTCGACCGACACCAGTCGACCGACACCAGTCGACCGACACCAGTCGACCGACACCAGTCGACCGACACCAGTCGACCGACACCAGTCGACCGACACCAGTCGACCGACACCAGTCGACCGACACCAGTCGACCGACACCAGTCGACCGACACCAGTCGACCGACACCAGTCGACCGACACCAGTCGACCGACACCAGTCGACCGACACCAGTCGACCGACACCAGTCGACCGACACCAGTCGACCGACACCAGTCGACCGACACCAGTCGACCGACACCAGTCGACCGACACCAGTCGACCGACACCAGTCGACCGACACCAGTCGACCGACACCAGTCGACCGACACCAGTCGACCGACACCAGTCGACCGACACCAGTCGACCGACACCAGTCGACCGACACCAGTCGACCGACACCAGTCGACCGACACCAGTCGACCGACACCAGTCGACCGACACCAGTCGACCGACACCAGTCGACCGACACCAGTCGACCGACACCAGTCGACCGACACCAGTCGACCGACACCAGTCGACCGACACCAGTCGACCGACACCAGTCGACCGACACCAGTCGACCGACACCAGTCGACCGACACCAGTCGACCGACACCAGTCGACCGACACCAGTCGACCGACACCAGTCGACCGACACCAGTCGACCGACACCAGTCGACCGACACCAGTCGACCGACACCAGTCGACCGACACCAGTCGACCGACACCAGTCGATGAGGCAGCAGATTAACACTGTGTAAGCAATGATGGCTTGAGGTGACAGCAGTCAAGCCAGGCAATTTATACCAGTCAATCTAAGTTTTGAATCTAATAGAAAATAACTTCCTTTGGTGTGTTCGACAAGCGTTTGACACTTGATGATGCCACGTGATCACATTGGTGCAAAATGCCACTGTTTACTTGAGTCTGTCCTTTGTTGTCAGGTTCAGCTTTCTTCCACGCTCTCCATATTTCTAAATCCAATTTTCTGCATTTTTTCACAGTTATGCAAAATTATTTCATTTGCAAGCTGTAGCAATGTTAAGGTTGGGATATGTGATGAGAACCACATGACAATTATTGTCATGTCACTGTATGATAACAGGGCTGTAATCTTGAAGTTTAGATTTAAAAATAGAGCAGAAAACAATATGGACGGATTAATTTCTCAACTAGTTCCCAAAGCTTATCAAAAGTTTAATTTTATGAATTTGTAGTTTTTCTTTAATATTGGTAAGATTATAGATTATTTTCCATACACCAGCCTCTACAAACCTGAGATGAAATAAATCTTGGCATCTCATTTAAATCTGTTTCAAACTGCATGTATATTAATTTGGATAGTCAAAGCCAACTGTTAGCTTTTTACTGAAGAAACAAAAAAAGGTGGGAATTGTGTGCATGTAGATTAATTTTAAAGCTTCTTCCCCTAGACCAAGAGTGGGCAACCTTTTTTTAAAAAAAAACTCACATTCCACCTTAAGTATTCCCTTTGCCATAAGTGCCCTGTAATTAGTAAGGGATGCTTAAGGTGGTATGTGATTGGGAAGGGAAGGTTGTGAACCACTACCCAATTGTGACTGAAATATTTTGCTTGAGAAATTGTCATTGACCCCTTTCCTTTGGTGTTCTGAAACTGCACATAATGAGTCAATAAGTATGATTTAAACAGTGGGTTTTCAAACTTTTTCTTTGTACCTACATACCACCTTAAGCAATCCCTCACTAATTACAGAGGACTTGGGCATAGGGAATACTTGAGGTAGAATGAGGTTATTTTTTAAAAAAAGGTTGCCCACCCCTGCCTGAGACCATAATGTTATTCTTTTCTTTCTTTCTTTCTCTTTCTTTGGCTTGGCTTCGCGGACGAAGATTTATGCAGGGGGTAAAAAGTCCACGTCAGCTGCAGGCTCGTTTGTGGCTGACAAGTCCGATGCGGGACAGGCAGACACGATTGCAGCGGTTGCAAGGGAAAATTTGTTGGTTGGGTGTTGGGTTTTTCCTCCTTTGTCTTTTGTCAGTGAGGTGGGCTCTGCGGTCTTCTTCAAAGGAGGTTGCTGCCCGCCAAACTGTGAGGCGCCAAGATGCACGGTTTGAGGCGTTATCAGCCCACTGGCGGTGGTCAATGTGGCAGGCACCAAGAGATTTCTTTAGGCAGTCCTTGTACCTTTTCTTTGGTGCACCTCTGTCATGGTGGCCAGTGGAGAGCTCGCCATATAACACGATCTTGGGAAGGCGATGGTCCTCCATTCTGGAGACGTGACCCATCCAGCGCAGCTGGATCTTCAGCAGCGTGGACTCGATGCTGTCGACCTCTGCCATCTCGAGTACTTCGATGTTAGGGGTGTAAGCGCTCCAATGGATGTTGAGGATGGAGCGGAGACAACGCTGGTGGAAGCGTTCTAGGAGCCGTAGGTGGTGCCGGTAGAGGACCCATGATTCGGAGCCGAACAGGAGTGTGGGTATGACAACGGCTCTGTATACGCTTATCTTTGTGAGGTTTTTCAGTTGGTTGTTTTTCCAGACTCTTTTGTGTAGTCTTCCAAAGGCGCTATTTGCCTTGGCGAGTCTGTTGTCTATCTCATTGTCGATCCTTGCATCTGATGAAATGGTGCAGCCGAGATAGGTAAACTGGTTGACCGTTTTGAGTTTTGTGTGCCCGATGGAGATGTGGGGGGGCTGGTAGTCATGGTGGGGAGCTGGTTGATGTTATTGAAATTGTGGTTTAAAGCACCCTCAGGTAATCGTTGTCCTGCTTTTTCTTTCGACTATCATGTCTGGTAAATATTGGAGATGATTTCTTGCCACAAATGAAGATTTTATTTTGAGTTTATGTTGAGAAAAATATACACTAAAATCCCTGGTATCCGGCACCTTTGGAGATTGATAGATGTTGGATCAGTGTATTTTCTGGTTGCTTGAGGCTTACTCTTACAATGCCTAATAAACCTGTATAAAGAATAAGCAGTTTAAAAGACAAAAATACTACACTGTACTTGCATTGAACAAACTTCATTTGCATGAATATGTAAACCTTAAAGCATTTTAAATATTTTAAATTCAAATTTAGACAAATAGCACAGTAACTGTCCATGCCACCCAATCCCACCCCAATTGACCTACAACCGCGGTACGTTTTGAATGGTGGGAAGAAACCAGAGCCTTCAGGGAAAACTCACACAGGCACGGGGAGAACATAAAAGCTCCTTACAGTGCGGGTTTCAAACAATCCAGATCGTTGGTAGTGTTGCAGCATTATATACTAACCACTATGCAAACTGTACTGCTCACTTTATTTAACAATCACTTTATTTTTAGTCACATTCTTTGAAAACATTGAACTGTTGCTGCATTGCAACATCGAGCCACTTAAAAGACATACAATAACATTATAGATAATTAACCCTCTTCTGCCCAAAGTTTAGACATAAAATCAATGACTGAGGTGACTCTTACTGAGCAGCAATAATGAGACACTTAAGAAAGTCACCCAAACGGTGAGTGGCATTAACTTGCTCTACATTCTGGGTGATGCCATCGTTGTTTCACACAATTTTATTCAAACAGCTGCTATGAGTAAAGCATGACCAAGGCACTCTATTGGCTGAATATTTGCTTCGATCTTCACCGAAGGTTTATGTGTTACTTTAGAGAACATTTACTTTTTACAATATTTACCTCTTACTTTATTCTTATTTATTTTGATTTTTAAAATTTATTTTCCTCTTATTTTTGCTGGATGCTTGAATTCAGGATGGCAGGGGTATTACTGTATTATTTATTACTTGGAACTAGATCTTGGAGAGTGAGTACCAACTTAAAGCTGAACAACTGATACCAATGAGAGCAAAGCTTTTAATATGGTGTGGAGAAGGTAAACTTAATTGTCACACTTGTTTTATTTTGATTGGTCAATGAAGATTTTGCTTCCTGAACACTTTTGTGTGTATTTTATGGATTTTGGGGCTGCTGTTCATGAAAATCACCGTAAAAGTTTCCCATCGCGTACTGTTATTTAGATATCGCCTGCCTTTGTGATTTTCTGTCATATTTAAAGTCTACTAGTATATTGCCCACAAAGCATACAAAACCATGAAGTGCAATATGTCATTAAAAATTCATTTTTTGCTTTTGCAATTCCCTGCTGATCTTGATGCAGTCAGTGACGAACATGGAGAAAGGTTTCAGCAGGGACATTGCAACCATGGAAAAGTGGTATCAAGGCAACTGGAATCCATCAACACATGAGCACATGAGGAACGATTGTACTCGTTGGAGTACAGAAGGATGCCTCTTAGAGGCATTTCAAATGCTGAAAGGCCTGAACAGAGTAGATGTGGTAGGAGATTCTAGGACAAAAGGGCAATACTTCAGGATAAAAGGGCTTCAATTTAAAACAAATGTGGAAATTTTTCTTTAGTCAGAGGGTCGTGAGTCTGTGGAATTTGTTGCTACAGGCTGCTGTGCAAGTGAGGGTGTTTGGTGTATGTAGGGCTGAGATAGACAGGTATTTGATTAGTTGGGGCATCAAAGATTATGGGGAGAAAGCTGGAAAGTGGGGATGAGTGGGGTAATTGTTCAGCTCATGATTAGAATAGCTGAGCAGACTTGATGGGCCAATAGGTGTACTTCTGCACCTAGATCTTGTGATCAATACTAGTTGACTATTGTTAGATTCTGAGTATAAAGAAAAATTGCGGCAAAACATTTTTAGGTCAGTTGAACTAACGCAATGTGTCAGCATCATTACGTGAATAAACATGCTAAATTCACTAAAAGTTAATTTAATGTTTCTTCAGCTTCCTACATGATGCAGAAAATCTGAAATTATTCAGCTTGAAGTTGTCTTTCATAATCCCCTTTTTTTCAGGAAGCAAATCTTTTTTTTTAAATTTAAAAAATTGTTTTCCAATGTAATTGGAATAGTCATGTATTGGATCCCCTGTACAGTTGGGACTCCAATTAGCCTCATTCAGATCCTTTGGTATTAATTATAGCTTTCATTTTTCACCATTTCTATGAATAACTAGTGTATTAATTAACCTGTAATCCTGCCTTTGATAATAAGTGTTAATGAATTATTTCCAAAATGTATTTGATAAATATTAAATGGCACAGAAGTTACCTTTGCTGCCACACAGTCTTCAGGTTTGATATTGATTTTGGGCACTGCCTATGTGCAATTGCCACATGTTCTTTCTTTGGATCCTCCAATTTCCTCCCACATGTCTAATATGTACTTGTTGGCAGCTCAGTTAATTACTGGAAATTGTCCTCACGGTTGGTGGCAGGCAGAAGAATTGGGGGAATAAGTTAATGGAAATGAAAGAAGATAAAGTAGGATGAAATAATTAGGAACTTGATGGTTGGTATGTTCACAAAAGGCTAAAGGGTCTGTTTCTGTGATTTATGATTCTTTGTTCTCAAACATTAATCACACTTATTGCACTCATTGGTCTGGTCAACTTTTACATTACTGAGTTCTGATTAAATTTCCAGAGCTCCACTGGGTGTCATGTTCAACAGTATTGTATCTGAGTTGGTGGTGTGAACAGTTTTTCAGAAATTGAGTATGGAAAAATGAATTGTCATCAATACCAGTTTGTGCATGAAACAAAATTCCATAATCTTTCTCTGTAGATCCCTTGTTATCCAGAATTCCATTTATCTCTGTTTTGAACAAGTTTGGTCACTGAAGCCCTTTTTTCACTGATATCCCAGTTAATTGGCTGTACGGTGTCCCGGGATAGGAAGCCTTTAACTGGGACAGTGACTGCTTTTCCATTGAACACAATTCCTCCCCGGGGATTGACATGTCTACCTTCAACTGGAAATGGGTGCCTTTCTGCTGTCCTTTTTTCCACTGTTTTTATCAGCATGCCAATGTCAGCAAACACCAGGGATAGGAGTAAGGGTAGAGGCTATCAATTCCCCACCATGAAATTATGTCATTTGGGGCTGAGTAGGGGTAGAGGCTGACAATCCCTGCTGTGAAATTATGTCATTTGATGCTGGCATGCTGACTTGTTTTCTTTTCCCACTGGACTCTGTCTCAGTTAATTCCCTATTAATTCCTTGGACAATGTGCCAGTGGAAAAGGGGCTTGAGTTTCCAAATTATCACAGTCTCAGTGAAGAAGTGTAATTTAATGTCAGGTCATTTAATTGTGTGAAGTACAACGATCAGTCTTTGTTCACTTGTTTTTGGAAAATTTTCATGGATAATATTATGTAGGAATCTTAGTTGATCAGAACTTAGCTAGTGTGGTGGTATGTTGAGCACGTCTCATGGGCAGTTTGAATAAGTGAGGTGAATACAGAGTAGGATTGGATCAAGAACTACAAATTAATTTGAAAGCTCATTGTAAAAGCTCTGAACATCTGATTTTTGCCTGAGGCTAAATATTTTCCCAGCATCCATGTCTAAGGTCATTTTGTTGCCAGATCTGTTGAAAAAATATCCCCCCAACTCCTCACCCCGCCACCATCAGAGTTGCTGCAAAAATTAGCTGTGTTTTGAATTCTCAGCACAAAATTTAGTTTTATGAGTAGAATAAGAAATTAACAATGAAGAGTTGCAGATAGTGATCTGATCTAATTGAGTAGTTCATAATGTGACTTGACCGTGAAATTTTGTATTAGCAACTATCACTGTAATCTCATTGTAACCAGTTTTATTTAGAACTGATCCTTGATAATTGTTACTTGTTTTTGAGGAGCAAATATGAATACTTCAGTTCAGAAATGAAACTATTGAACAAGCAGTGATATTTCGGCTCTTGAGCTCTTGATGAAATGTGCACAGCATAAGATTTTAATATGAATTTGGTTATGTTAAAAAATGTTCACAGTACTCTGGGCAATATTTGGAAACAATTCATGTTTCATGTCAATAAGAATACTAAACTGAATAAAAAAAATCACGAGTTTGAATTTAGTTTTGGATGTTGTAAATGAACTGAGGAAGTATTATGCTTGAATATTTGGGTTATGAAATCAGAGCTACTTTTTAGTAGCTTTTATCTCTGGTTTCACCCAAAATGTTTTTTTTCACGTAATGGCCTATTTGTGCCTTTTTTTTGTGTAATAATTTGGAGTATCCAAATATGGAAATTTATTTCGGCAATAGTGTTTCATTCAGAGCCAGCTCTTCAGCGCTTGACGTCCTGTTTTACGGAAACTGCCAAAATGTTTGGCCTGGAAGTCAGCCTGAAGAAAACTGAGGTCCTCCATCAGCCAGCTCCCCACCATGACTACCAGCCCCCCCCCCCCCCCCACATCTCCATCGGGCACACAAAACTCAAAATGGTCAACCAGTTTACCTATCTCGGCTGCACCATTTCATCGGATGCAAGGATCGACAACGAGATAGACAACAGACTCGCCAAGGCAAATAGCGCCTTTGGAAGACTACACAGAGTCTGGAAAAACAACCAACTGAAAAACCTCACAAAGATTAGCGTATACAGAGCCGTTGTCATACCCACACTCCTGTTCGGCTCCGAATCATGGGTCCTTTACCGGCATCACCTACGGCTCCTATGACACTTCCACCAGCGTTGTCTCCGCTCCATCCTCAACATTCATTGGAGCGACTTCATCTCCAACATCGAAGTACTCGAGATGGCAGAGGCCGACAGCATCGAATCCACACTGCTGAAAATCAAACTGCGCTGGGTAGGGCATGTCTCCAGAATGGAGGACCATCGCCTTCCCAAGATATGGCGAGCTCTCCACTGGCCACCGAGACAGAGGTGCACCAAAGAAGAGGTACAAGGACTGCCTAAAGAAATCTCTTGCTGCCTGCCACATTGACCACCGCCAGTGGGCTGATATCGCCTCAAACCATGCATCTTGACGCCTCACAGTTCGGCGGGCAGCAACCTCCTTTGAAGAAGACCACAGAACCCACCTCACTGACAAAAGACAAAGGAGGAAAAACCCAACACCCAACCCCAACCCACCAATTTTCCCTTGCAACCGCTGCATCCGTGTCTGCCTGTCCCGCATCGGACTTGTCAGCCACAAATGAGCCTGCAGCTGACGTGGACTTTA
Source organism: Narcine bancroftii (assembly GCF_036971445.1). Taxonomy (NCBI): domain Eukaryota; kingdom Metazoa; phylum Chordata; class Chondrichthyes; order Torpediniformes; family Narcinidae; genus Narcine; species Narcine bancroftii. Next base: position 28,506,636 of record NC_091473.1, on the reverse strand, counting down.
CCCCTCCATAAATCTTCATCCGTGAAGCCAAGCCAAAGAGAAGAAGTGTTGAACAGTAATTCTTAACCTGTAGTCTACAGGTTTGTTATAAGGAGTCCATGGTAAAGATATTATTGATATAATAACAAAGAACAAGTCAAACAAAGTTATAACTTTGATCATGAAAATACCTGAAAATTCTTGAAAACCTTTTCCTGCCAAAACAAAATTTCCATTGATATTCTGGGAAAGGGATCAGCTGACACATTTCACCTCCCATCCAGTTGATGGTCTGAAGGTTTGTTACAAAAGGTTTGCAGTCAGTCGTGGAATATTTAAAATGGGTTGTGGGAGAAATAAAGTTAAGAGCCATTGATTGAGAGGATATTTAAAAAGAAATAAAATCAAACATTTCTTGTAATACAGAGATATTCAGTGCACTGACTGAGGAGTTTGCACAATTTCTCAGTTTGAACAGTACTTTGTGATTCTACATGACCAAATACAAGATTTTAATTTTATTAATGGTTTCCAAGATTGTGCTTTTCAAAAAACATGCTAATTTTTAAAAAGTTCATTATTCCCATGCACCTAAATTTTATTGAAGTATATTTATAGTGCCTAAGGTCAAATGTTTCCTTTACACCAGTGTTCACTTGCACTTTACCTCTGGAATTCAACTGTTGTCTGCAAATGATTGGCTCTGCAGAGCCAAATCAGAACAGCAGTGAGAAGATAAGCAAATGAGAGCTTGATCAGTAAATGAAATACACCATCATTGAGAGCAAAACTGGAATGGTTCCAATCAGCCAGATTTGACATTTATTGGCAATGCAATTAAGATCACTTTTTGGAAGCACCACAGATCTAATCTGGGATTTTTCTGTTTTGTACTGTACAACTCTGATTATCCAAAATGGTCAGGGCTTATGTTGGATAATTTTTTTTCGGAGAACTGGTCATTTTAAAAATTAACAGCCCAGTAGTAATACCAAATCACTTGTATTAATGTTTAAATAACAACGAACAACAAGGGAAGGCTTTTTAAACATTAAAAAAATGTTTAATCCTCACCAAAAAAAAATGCTAGCTGCTGCCGATCACTGAGACCGACCAACTGCTACTGCCGATTCCCAGGGAGGCTTTCCAGGCTGGTGGAACACCCACCGGTGAGTCGGTGGGGTCCTGCTTCCCTGGTCACCGAGCTCCTGAATCCTGACTCCAAATCCTTCCCTAAGCCTACACACACACACACACACACACACACACACACACACACACACACACACACACACACACACACACACACACACACACACACACAGGGGAGTCCGGTGTGCAATACTAGGCCGAGGGGCGGCGTCGGGAGCTCTGTTGTGCCAAGAAGGGAAGGGAAGCAAGGGATGAAGGAGGAAGGGAAGGAGAGGGAAGGGAACGCCACTGAGTCCGAGGTCCCAATCCTACCTCGGAGGCCGCTCTCCATTATGACAGAGGGACAAGGGATTCTTCTAACAGCTTGTGGCTGGGAGACAGTGGCACACAGTTTGAAAGGGAGAGTTGGAGAGAAAAGTCAATAGGAAGAGGTAAAGAAGAAATGGAAAGAGAGAGGGGACAAGGACAATCATCATTCTAATTTCATGTCGACTGATTTTCTTTTTTAAACTGAGGTCAGTTCGGCTCCGAAAAAAAATTGAGATAAATGAGGCTTTGTTTCAAATATCCTAATTTATCTGAAATTTTCATTTTTTTTTTCTCCAAGATAGATGAGGATTTTAGAGAATCTGATTTTGGATAATCGGATTTGTACTGAATATCTGAGCTGTGTAGCAGTTAATCAATAAGGGAGGGTTATTAGAAGTTACTTTTGCTACTGTCAGCTGACATCATGATTAGATTGAGCATTTCAGACCTATGCTTTTGATGATGTTACTCTCATATGTAAGATCGCTGGTGAAGAAAATGGATTACCTGAGACTGCATATGAGCCAGAGAGAACTGAAGGGTTGTGTGCTCAGATTATTTCATAAATGTGATTCCAGGACACCTTTCCAGACTCAGCGATCCAGCTGGGTGGCCTTATCTCTTTCAGGGCAGACAGAGCCCTGCTGCTTCTGGCAAGACTCAAGGAGGGGGTCTGTGCATTTTTCATCAACAAGAACTGGTACACCAATGTGTCTGTTGTGAAGACCTTCTGCTCAGCACAGATAATGTACCTTCTGGTGAAATACAAACTCTTCTATCTGCCCAGGGAATCCTTGGCCATGATGATTGCTGCAGTACATACTGCCCTCGGCTAATGAGGGTAAAGCCATGAAGAAGCTTTATGGTGCCAGACTTCCCATCCCTGATGGTGCCATGATTTGCTGGCGACTTCAATTATACCAACCTGAAAAAAGTCTTATGACTTCTTAACCAGAGGAGAGAACACCCTGGAACAGGTGTACAACAATGTCCCTGCATCTAGTCCCTACCTTGGTTACTCCGATCATGTATCTGTGTTGCTAACCCCGGTACAGACTGCTGGAAAAGCAAACTAGGTCAGTTCGCAGGGAGATCAGGATGTGACTGGGGTGGGGGAGGGGTGGGGTGAACAGGGATATTGCAAGACAGCTTTGAGACCATGGACTGGAGATGTTTCAGGTAGGCGGCCACCTATAATGATCAAGTAAACATGGAGGAGTACACAACCTCCGTGACTGGCTACATCAGCAAGTGCACTGAGGATGTCACCGAGATCAAATGCTTCACAACCAGGCCTAACCAGAAACCATGATTGGATGCAGAGATCCAGTACCTTCTCAGAGCTCATGATGCTCCCTTCAGGATAGGGGATAGGATTACACTAAGATTAGCCAGGGCTGAACTCTCCTGTGCAATCCAGAAGGCACAGCAAGGAATATGCACAGAAGATCCACAGACAGCTGTGCGACACGAGGCGCATGTGGCAAGGGATCGAGACTATTACAGATCATTATTCAACCTTGCGAATTAAGGACATTGACGCTTCCCTTCAGGACTGACCGAACACCTTCTATGCCTGGTTTGATGAGAAGAACGGTATGATGCCAAAGAAAGCTTTGTGGCCCACTGCATAGCTGCAGCTGAGGCGAGGAGAACCCTATCTAAGGTGAACTCACACAAGGCGGCAGGACCAAACAACATATTTGATCAGGAACTGAAGGACAGCACAGACCAATTGATGGAGGTCTTCATGGACATCTTCAAAATCTCACTACAGCAGTCCATTGTTCCTGCAGGGTTCAAGACCGGCACCATCATCCCAGTTCCCAAGAGAGCAACAATAACAGGCCTTAATGACTACTGCCCTGTGGCAGTGACCTCCACCATTATGGTGCAATGAATCAAAGCACACCTTCCAGGGACACTGGATCCACTTCAATTTGCCTATAGAAGAAACTGTCCCACAGATGATGCTTTAGCCTTGTTGCTTCACTGTGTCCTGGCCCACCTGGAAAATGAAGTCTCATACACCAAGGCTGGTGTTTATTGACTTCAGCTTGGCATTTAATATGATAATTTCCCAGAGGCTGGTGGAGAACCTGTCCTCGCTGGGACTCAACAACACTCTCTATAACTGGATCCTGGACTTCCTATCAAAAAGACCATATTCTGTCTTGGCCAATAGTAGAATATCAAGCACCATCACGCTAAGCACTGGTGCACCTCAGGGCTGTGTGCTTAGCCTGTACCTGTTCATGCTCCTGACCCATGATTGCATCGCCAGATCCAACTCCAATAGTGTTATCAAGTTTGCAGATGACACAACAGTAGTTGGCCTCATTAGAAACAATGATGTGTTGCACTGCAGAGAAGAAGTGGAATATCTCGTGAAATGGTGCAAGAATAACAATCTTAGTCTTAACGTGGAAAAATAGAGATGAAAATGAGATGGATAAATTTTTAGCAAATACTGATCTTCCAAAATTAAAACGTAGAGAACAAGTTGATATAGATGCCCCTTTTACAAGAGAAGAATTTGAGAAATCTTTGCCAACTTTACAAGCTTAAAAAGTTTCCGGGGGAGGATGGGTTTCCTCCTGAGTTCTATAGAGAATTTAAAGCCTAATTGGTGTCTCTTATGATGGATGTAATGGACTGGGCAATGGGGACCCAGACTCTCCCAGAAACTTTCTCTACTGCTCTAATTACAGTGCTACTGAAGAAAAGTTGAGACCTGTAGCAGCTTTTACACAGAATGAAACACACCACTAACACAATGGAGGTTTCAAACGAACTGTGTGTTCAAATTTTGCGCGCGCCCTTTAAGGGCGGCGTGAGCTCTGCGCCTCTGGTGACGTAATCACGCTCACCCGAGGCGCATTCTTTGGTCTAAGCCCCGGGGTCCCCCGACAGAGCCATCTTCTTGTAGCTGCCCCGCCAGTGGAGATACAAGCGGGGCCAGTTTGCCACAAGCGATGTGTGCCACCACACAACCCCCATCTCCAAAGAACCGGTTTATGCATTTCGCTTCTTGGGTGGCCGACCTCGTCATTTCAGTTGGGCCTTCAGTACTGGCTGGCTAAGGTCCACATATGCCGCTTTGAGTCTGTCAACTGTGAATATGTCCTCCCTGCCCCCAATGTCCAAAGTGAATGTCTTGCCTGAGCGTTTCAGGACTTTGTAGGGGCGCTGCAGGAGTGCAGGGTGTGGGCCTTGCCGGATGAAAACGAAGTCAGTCCTGGCCAGTTCTTTGGGGATGCAGGATGGGGGCTGCCGTGGTTGGTCGTTGGTGGGGACGCTAATGAGGTGAGCTTGCCTCGCAAGTCTGATTCTTGGTAGTGGAACCAATGCTTGGGCCGGAGAACTCCCCGGATAGCGACAGCGGTGCACCGTAGACCAACTCTATGGACGATACCTGTAGGTCTTCTTTTGGAATTGTTCTGATGCCGAGCAGGACCCAGGGCAATTCATCCATCCAGTTGGGGCCGGTGAGGTGAGCCATGAGAGCTGACTTGAGATGCCAGTGGAAGCGCTCCACTAGACCGATGGCTTGGGGATGGTATGCAGTAGTATGATGGAGCTTGATCCCCAAGAGATTTTCCAGCTGTGACCAGAGGGTGGATGTGAACTTGGTGCCCCTATCACTTATGTGTGCCAGAACTCTGAACCTTGCGATCCAGTAGGTGAATAGGTGCCTGGCGCAGGACTCAGCGAAAGTGTCTCTCAGCGGGATGGCTTCCGGCCACAGTCAACGTAGCGGGTATCCCGTAGGGGGCCCACAATGTCGATATGTATGTGTTCTAACCTCTTGGCTAGGGAGTCAAGCTGCTGTACTGGGGCCTTTACATGGCCTTGGACCTTGGAGGCCTGGCACTGCATGCAGTTTATTGCCATCTGGGTTACCTGTTTCTTGAGGCCGTGCCACACAAAACGTTCTGCCACCGTGTAAACCGAGGTCTTGACTGAGGGGTGAGCCAAGTCGTGGATCATGCTGAAGGCGGGCACATATCAACCATTTTCATTTGATTTCCATCAACAGGCAGTGCGTCCAGAGGAAATTTGCTCCCAGCAGCGCTGTGCCCACCATGGCCAGAACAAACTTCCAGTGAAACCTTGCCCGTAGGGTTGAGCCTCGTGTGCCGGTGCAGGTTTTGAGGGCAGTCGGGGGAAGCACACTCAGTTCTTCTCCAGTGTCTACCAGGAAACGCTGGATATTGGACTTATCCATCACATGCAGGAGCTGTTCGTGTGGCCAGCCGTCGGAGTCATTAACGGGGGCTGGTCGGGTAATTTCCCTGAAACGAACAGGGCTGCCTGCACTTACGAGCTTGGGCCCCCCCCCCCCAGTGTTGATGGTAGAAACACCAGCTGGGGTGGTGTTCTTCTGGTTTGTGCTTGGGGGGCGCCTGTGGCTGACTGGGTCCTGGGCGGGTGACCTGGCTGAGGGCGGCCTTGTTTTCTCGCTTGGTCCGCCAGAGCACGCTTGCACAGGCTGCGACTCTGCGTGGGTCTGAGAAATCCTCATCTGCCAGCAAGAGTTGGATGTCCTCTGGCCTCTGCTCAAGGAAAGCCTGTTCAAACATCAAGCAGGGTCTGTGGCCCTCTGCCAGCGGCAGCATCTCTTCCATGAGGGTAGATGGGGTTTTGTCGCCCAGACCGTCCAGGTGTAGGAGCCTAGCGGCACGCTGCTGATGGGAAATTCCGAAGGTCCCGAGGAAGAGGCTTCTGAGGGCGAGGTATTTACCTTCCTCCGGTGGGTTGTGGATGAGGTCTTCCACCCTGGCCGTGGTTTCTTCATTGAGCATGCTCGAAACTGCGCTTGTGCTTGCCTGAACCAAGTGCGTGGGCAATGCATCAAGAAGGAGGCGAGTTTCACCGCGACCGCATTGATTGCTGTTGCGTCCAAATCAGGAGGCCAGAAACCCGTCTGATCTTGCTGGGGTCACCAATGGAGCGGCTACCACACAGAATGAACACCACTAACACGATGGGGGTTTCAAATGAACTGTTTATTTAAAATTCGTGTGAGCTCCGCCCCCACGCCGGCGTTGACATCATGCTCGCCCGAGACGCGTGTTTTGGCCTAAGCCATGAGGTACGGTGGTCCCCTGATGGCGCCGTCTTCTCGCAGCTGTCCCGCCGGTGCGGCGATAAAAGCGGGGCCAGTTCGCCATGAGCGATGTGCGCCTCCACAAACCCATTAAAAACTTCCATCATATAAACTTCTATCACTTCTGAATGCTGATTAAAAGATATTGGCAAAGGCGCAACTAATAGATTAAGCAATATTTACCAGAATTAATCCATACGGATCAAGTGGGATTTGTTAAAAAGGAGGACACTCTTCAAATAGTCTGGGTAGACTATTTAACATCATACATACAGCAAAATCAAAGTTGAATCCAAGTATGACCCTCTCCCTGGATGCATAAAAAGAATTTGACCGTTTGGAGCGGTCTTTTCTAATTAAGACACTGGAAAAATTTGGAATAGGCAGAAAATTTATAAATTAGATTAAAAACTTTTAAATCACAAGTCAAAATTATAATAAACAGATGTCAGCGCTTTTTCCCATCAGTATATCGAGTGTCTTCTGTCCCCAGCACTTTTTATCTTAGTGATTGAACCACTGGTCGAGATTATAAGGAGATATCCAGATGTTAAGGGCTTCAAAATTGGACAGGAAGGACATAAAATTGCTGATTATGTACTATTATATATGTCTAACTAGGCTGAATCCTTGATAAAATTACAATCAACGTTGGAAAAAATATGGAAGAGTATTAGGTCATAAAATAAATATGGATAAGTGTGAGATAATGCCATTGACAAATTTTGATTATGAAAGATATCAAAAAGGTGGTAGATTTAAATGGAAGACAGATGGAATTAAATATTTAGGAATAATGACATAATTTACAGAACATATAAATTTAATTACATTCTTTTAGAATAAAATAGAGAAAGATTTGCAGAAATGGAAAGATTTACCGATTAGTCGGAAGAGTAAATTGTATTTTTAAAAAAATGAATATGATGTCAAGATTATAGTATCTTTTTCAATTGCTGCCTATTGTGCACTACCTAAAAATTTCTTTAAATTATTAAATAATTATATAGGGCAATTCCTATGGTATAACAAAGTGCCGAGAATTTCATTGGAAAAGCTAACATGGGATCATAAACTTGGAGGTCTTGGGGTTCCTAATTTTAAGCATTATTCATCATCACAAACTAGATTTTTATTATGCTGCTTTGAAGAAGACAGTCTGGCCCCCCTTCTTGGACTCAAATGGAATTGTATTCATTAAAAGAGGGGGCAGTGAATGATTTTATTTACATGGAATGTTAATAACAAAAAAGATGGATAACCCTATATTAATACATATGGCAAGAAATTATAAATGAGCGTATCTGGGGGGTGGAAAGTTTTATTTTCACTCACTCATTTTGACATTGGAGAGTTTACTATATTTATGGGGGAAAAAATTTAAAGATTAAAAAAAAATGTTTATGTTTCCTACACACACTGGATATACTCAGTGTCAGGCTTTGAAGAGATTAACCTTTACAGTGCAAAACAAATGCTTGATCGATGATGGTCATTTTTAAATATTGTGATGCAAGCTATGCAAAAAATGCTTTTATGAAAGCTTCATTTGTAACGGAAACTAATGCTTGTGCATGACAGATTCATTGGCAGAACAATATAAACACATTTTAATTTGTGCAGTATCAACATTACCCTTGAGAACATTGATATTGATAACAACATCCAATAAAATCCCCATTATCTGGCATTCAATCAACAAGAAACTCAAAGAACTGGCAGAAAAAAATCAAGGAAATAAATAAATATAAAATAAACAAGAATCAATGAAGTTTTAAATAAAAGTTTAAAATTGTATAAGTAAAGGTTCTTCGATATCACCCACAACCCCTTGAGAGCAAACATTCAGCCCTGGAGTACCCCAGTTGTGCCCTGCCTGCAGCAGCTGTTTGAATAAAATGGCAGCACCCAGGGTGAAGAGCTGGCTTTCACTCACCACGAGGGAGAGGCCCAAAGTGTCTTCTTAACCCTCCCTGCCTGGTACAAGTCTTTGTCTTTATTAGTATGTAATTAAGTGTATTAGTTAGGCTTTATCTGTAAACTTGGTGGAGGGTTGGGTAATTATGACAGTGGCATGATTAGCACAGTGGTAGCGCAACATTTTTTTACAACGCCAGTGACTGGGGTTCGAATTTAAATTTTGTAAATTTATGAGAATTACTTTATTAAACATAATTAAAAGCTACAATACTGATTTTTGTTTCAAAATCATTTTACATTTTGCAATCTTGTGTCTTTAAACTGTATTTTTAATACAGGTGTATTAGGTATTGTAAGAGTAAAACTCAGACAACTGGAAAATCTGCTTTTCTGGCACCCATTGTCCCCGTAGGTGCTGGATAATGGGGATTTTACTATATTCCTTTGGCCCTTCTAGTCAGAAAAGGATTTCTGATGAACATTATTATGTTCTTCAGTCATCGTTGCAATTCAAAATATTTAAAGTGGGAATTTCAATTCTGTAAGTTAACATGTACATTGGAAATACCAACGAACTTGGATTGCATCTGGCTAGATATCACTGATATTAACAAGTGAAGAGGTTGGATTTTATTATGATAAGTTTTATGCTCAAACTCAAAAGAATGGGCAGTGCCCAAGTGTAAATGTAACATCCATTTGTGGTTTGCAACTGATGTGCAGTTTAATACATTTCATGATACTTCCAGATAATTATCAACTCCTGTATACATGACTGGCAGAAGAACAGCCTTTGCTCCCATTTCTTCAAATCATAAAAGTCAAGTGGAGACTAGCTGTCAATCACCTGAAATAGGATTAATTAGACCTGATTGTGTGATCCTGGTAGAACACAGATTCTGCTCTGCTTTGGTGTGGCCCTATGAGTGCACCTGCAGAGTTAGAAAATGTCATAATTTCCCTCGTTTTAACGATGAAAATTTGCCACAGTTCAATGTCAGCATGGTGTTCCGAGCCCAAAGCCCAGCAGCAATAGATATTCACCAAGACAAATGGTTACTTAAACAAAAGTTGCTTTTAATTATCTTTAAACATGAAAACAGAATAACACTTTAACTTATCACAATTGACTTAACTAGCCTAACTTAACCCCCTTTTAATTCTAAGTGCATGTGTATGTAATGTGTGTGTAAGTTCAGAAAAGGTCTTTGATTCACAGTCCAATCCCACTTCTCATTCCTCCAAGTTCACTAGCTGCGGGCAATTCTTATACTGTGCGCAGAATTTAACATTTATAAAATTCACCAGGCTTTGGTGCTTGAAAGGTAAATGGTTACCGCTCAGGAAGGTTGTTGTCAGTTTTCAAAAAGAGATTTGTTCCAGGACACCCACAACTGATTTACTTCCATCAGGCACTTCAGTGTCTTGTGGAAGAAACTTGCCCCGTCAGGATTCTCCAGATGATAACCTCTTTCTCTCAGGTCACCGCAGAGTTCCTTTTTTGTTTCTCTTATTCAATGTGAAATATTTTACAGCCAGTCCTCTCCTCTTGCATGAACCACAAGAGCTTTGACTAGGCTGAAATAAGAGCCCATCTTTCAAATGGGGTTTTCCACAAGGTTGCCAGCTTGTCCTGTTCCAGTCCCAGCTGCTGTTGCTGACTATAACACTCTAGAACTGATCTCTGTGTTTGTGTGTGTGTGTGTCTCTCTCTCTCACACACACACACACACACACACACACACACACACACACACACACACACACACACACACACACACACACACACACACACACACACACACACAGAAATCCTGTTTTACTCTCTCTGCTTGCAAAACCACTTGACCCTCTTAGAATAGAGAGTTTCACTACAGACAGAATGCAGCTCCACCAAGCTCTTTCATCTGTTACCTTTTTGTAAACAAATAATCCAAACTTTGGGCACACTCCAAAGCTTTTGCAAAGGCTCTGAGGCCCCGGCATGTCTAGCAACAGCAGAGCTCCAATATTTCAAATAAGATCTGTTTTAAAGTGTTTGTATGTGACCTACTCTAACAAACCTTTCCCCAATTTATCTCCCAAAAACATATCCATATACTCTGTCACAATGGAAGCAGACACCATTTTCACTGATTATCAAGCACCCATTTATACTAATGTAACTTTTCCTATTTTATTACAAATAACCCTGCACCTTCACCATATTCTCTTGCCACCCACTTATCTACATGAGGTACTTCCCAGTCGACAGTTATTTTCCTAAACTGCACAATCTAGAGCATTCAAAGGAAGAAACACCTGCAGCTATTAAAAAAAATGTACAAACACCACATATATCACTGGAGGTCGTGATTGAGTCCACTCTCTGGAGTGGTGAGGTAGCTGCACTAACTGCTGTGTCATTGATGCATGAACTTGATTTGCTTTGGGTGGATTGTTTTCAGGGTGGTTTGTTTTGCAATAGAGTGGAAAAAGGCCTATTTCCTTTTCTCCGAGAGCAGCAGGAGAAAAGGTAGAATTAATTAATTGCTAATAAAAAATGTTAATAATGATTTATAGGATGGTGATGTGGAATGAAATGGTTCCTCTGATGTATTTTTGACTATTTATCTTCCGACAGTTTAAAGATATTATTGATTTAAGGGTGACTTAAGATCTTCAGTTGTAAAGAGGTGAACTGAGTCAATCCATTTATTATAGTTAATGTAACAAGGTTTTAGGTGATGTTTAAGATGGTAAGGAATAGTTAGAAGAAAATTAAAAAGTCTGTTAATTTTTGGTGTTTCAGGGATTATGTGGGAAAATTAGGCTGAGGCAGAAGATCAATGTTTTTATTGAATGGTGGAGCAGGTGTGAGGAGCAGTCTGGCTTACTCCCATTTATTGTTTATTTTTCTTGTGTTTATTTCTTGCGTGTGTGTGTTTTGATAATGGAAATGTATAAATCAATTTATAAATTTGCAGGCTCTGTTTTGTTGACTGAGTAATTAAACATCTTTTTTATCATTTTGCAAATTTTGGCACTGCTTTCCCAACTCCTGTATTCCAATTATTTAAAGTGTGAACAAATTATTGAGTTAGAATGCATACCAAACATTTTAATAAAACAAAAATGCTTGTGTAATGTATTTATTACTGCACTGTCATGCACATGTTATAAATCTAGTTTTTGGTCATTAAATCTTATTTACTACATTCGGAAGAAGAGCTATATGGGTATATATGGTCACAACATTTGTTATCAAGTAGGAGGAAGCCACATGGTTATCTACTTGACCTTTTCTTTGTTATATTGGGGATAAAGCTGCCTTTGGCATGTCAAAAGTACTGAGATGGGTGGGACTCGTTTGGCTCAGGAAGTGGTTGAATAATGTGATAACAGTCAGTCCAATTCATTTTTTCTTGCTTATTCAGTGTTAACGAGCTTCTCCATATTAGGAATTGTGTGATATTCAATTAATTTGAATGAACTAAAACCTCCAGGTGTATCATTTTTTTTCAAAATAGATTAAAACGGACATGTAACCAGCTGCAAAAACCTTTTTAAAAGACTGCAACAGAGATTCAGAGGCATGTTTATTTTTAAAATTTGGACATGCAGCAAGGTACATGTAATAGATTAGTGAATCCTAAAGTGGGCACAGACGTCGTCAATCCCGGAGACGGAGAGGGAAAAGGGGGTGGTGTGAAAATAGGGGGCATTCTGAACTTTCCGTCCTTTTATTATTCATTTTGCTGCAAAGTTTAATGAAGAAGCCAGTGCAGTAATTTTCTGGCCAGACTCGGGGTGGCAATAGTGACCAAAACAAAATGGCGACAAAGCATTCTCGTAAGAACTCGTGTCGGTGGCTGCCAAGCATCACTATCCCCCATTTAGTGCTGCCCCAAGCCCCCCCAGTGCCGCCACTGACCCCCCCCCCGCCCCACCACTGACCCTCCCGCCCCGCTCTGTGCCTCTACAAACCCCCACTCTTCCCCCTCCCCAACCAGCACCATTGTATTGGGGCATTCGGATGTGGTCAGGAGGCCAAGGGAGTGGCAGACTGAAAAAGTTTGAGAACCACTGTATCAGACCTTTCCAGTCCATTACTTCGTGCCACCCAAATACAAGAACTAACCTACATCTCCCATAAGTTTTTGAAGGGTGGGAGGAGACTGGAGCACTAGGAGGAAACCCTCACTGACACGAGGTACACATGCAAACTCCTTACTGAGGGCACTGGATTTGAACCTAAAACTGTAAATGCATTGCACTTACCATGCCATGATAAAATGTGAAGTGAATTGTATCAAACATTTTCCCCTGAAATGTTTTGAAGTAATGCCACATGTTGAGTGTCAAATTAATGAATAAACATAATATTATATGCAGTGAAAATAGTGATTTGATAAACTAACCACCGTATCAGGAAGTTTTAGAGCTGCTTTGATCAGCCGAATGAAAGGATTCTATTCCAAATTGCATTGTGCAATTAGCCAGAAATAATCTGGAACTCAAATGTTGGAAAACTTGAATTTGCAGTTTTTATCCATATACTCATATCTCTTTGGGAAAATCTTACTGATACTTTTCCAGTGTTTCTATGTACCATATTTAGAATTGCTTAAAATAGATGTTTCATATAATATGCAGATTTATTTCATCTAAAAAGTCATACACCATAAATTTTTGCAATATAATTCCACTTTGTTCATGCTTGCATTTGTATTCAATTGAGTTCTTTTTTTCTAAATCAAGATGAATTAAGGAGTTTGAATCTAGTTACTTGAGGTGAGATGTAAAGGAAACTATTACCACTGAATTTAATGCTGTTAATTAACATCAGCTGTCAGACCTTTGTCAAAGATGTGCTGATTAGAAAAATAACTAGGGACTGGAAAATACTTCGTGCAGGTGGTGGCAGGAGAATAAGGTGAGGGTGCAGTGTTATTTGTAATGTAACAGAAGAAGTTGCATTAGTATAAATAGATTGGTATCTAATATCACCCTCAAAGTGGTAAAGCAAAGCTATGTTGTGACAGAACTTCGAACTTTAGACTTTGTGTTGTGACAGAGGTTTTTGGTATGAGTTTGAAATTTCTTGTCACAAAAACAGCTTTAAAGAAAAATTGAACAGTTTACATGGGTTAATTGTCACTGGTTTCAAACAGTTGGTGGAAATGCATTCAGGATGCTTTGAATGATAAATAAGGGAACAAAATTGAGCTGTGTAGAAAAGGAAGAGGATACATTAGGCCCTTTCAGGTGGCATGAACACCACCCCAGTGTAAAGCTGCATTATCTCCCCCCTTGCGGCTAAAGACATACTCACCTGAATATTGCAAAAGCACCTCTGAGGTGCCAACGTCAACCCTCCTGTGGGAGGGATAATTGGCAAAATGCTGGGCTCCACTGAGGCACCTAAATGTGCAGCCGCTGTAAGCAGCTCCATCAGATCCGGAGGCGCTACGAGGTGCCTCTGGATAGGAATTGGCCTTTTCAGGTAGACCAGGCAATGTTGCAAGCAGCCTTTTAGGGTTGCCACCTGAAAAGGTGAGTCCTCAGTTAAGATTTGCTCCTGCCGCTGCCCTCAAGGGGGAGGGCCAACCTGAAAGGGCCTATTGTGAAGAAAAGGGGAGGTGGAATGGGATGGAATGGGGGGGAGATTTTACTGTGTTTATATAAAGGCCAATCTTAAGCCCTTTCACACTTGCAAGTGAACCCAGGAATCAAACGGCAATCGGCCTTTAAAGTGCAAGCAAACTCAGTTCAACACCAGCGTTAGATGATGTCATCTCATGCCAGGGATGATAGCCTTGAACCCGAGTACAGTCTCCGCCGTCTATAGATGCTGATGTTGCAATCAGGCAAGTGTGAAAGGGGTAATTACATCGTGGGATTGAAATGATCCAAGTTTTTGCATGAGTGCAGAAAGAAAAGATTAAAATGAAGGTGTAAACTTTGCCATGGGGAAAGCCGCAGTGGGAGAGGGAGAGAGGAAATGAATAGCAATAGCAGACAATTTTTAAACAGCGTGAGAAAATTGGAAGTGCTATAGCACACAATTTATAAAGACCATGGGGGGGGGGGGGAAGCTATGGCAGACTTGACTTCCCAGAATGCTGTGTGGCAGAGAAACCCCTCTCTGAATGCTCCATGTATGTCGTTAGGCATACAGCCTATTCTCTGCCGCATGGAATTCTGGGAGGGCAGGTTCACCACCGCTTTTTCCCCCACAGTATTTATAAATTGTATGCAATAGCATTGTAAAAGTCGAATTCCTGTCAAAATACAGAAAGTTCAACCAAGCCACACAGTGCAAAACACAGTCTTTATTGATTCATGCTAGAGGGAATGAGGGTTACTCGTGGTGGATTGACAGAGTCACCTCACTAATTCTGTTTGAATCTCATTCAAAGAACACAGTCACAGGGTACAATATTTAAGGCATTTTCCTGCATACAAATTGGATAACATTTATTTGAAGGTATTGCTACAGCTTATGTTTTATATTTTACTTATCCTCGTCCCATGTACCAATTGTAATTAAGAACAGCCTTCTGGTATACAAAAAATCAACAGAAGTCTGGAAGAGTTTGTTCACAGTACAAATTAGTATCTATTCTCTGCCAACCTGATCTCTGGTTTCCAATTCACACATGTAAATGGCTAGTTTTATAGTAATCTTACGTTCTTGAAGTTGACAATGGTGGCCAACATTTCAAAGCAGAAATAATGCCATTCAGGGACTGAGTGGTACTAGACACTTATTGCAGTTTTTTTTAGATCACATCTAACAGGTATTGGTAAAACACAGGATTCTGTTGACATCGGGGTTCAGTAAAAAAACATGCTGGAGAAACTCAGCAGGTCAAACAGTGCCATTGTGTAGCAAAGGTGAAGATACATCACCAATGTTTCGGGCTTGAGCCTTTCATCAAGATGTGGGGGAACATGAGAGATGCCTAAATAAAAGTGGGGGGGGGGGTTGGTGAGGGTGGGAGATGAAGGGTGGAGAGGATAGATGGAGGGGGGGAAGAAGCACCAGTGGGGGGGGGGAGGGTTCTAGGCTAGTTGCAGAGAGAAAGGAAGTAGGAACTGGAGGGGGAGGGGTCCTCAGACTGTGATGAGGGAGGAGGTGTAGGTGCAGGTATTACACCTACAGACACAGTGGAAGGTGCCGGGGATGGAAGGGCGATGAGTGGGGAGGGAAGAGTATACAAGGGAGTCATAGAGGGAGCGGTTTCTACGGAAGGCTGAGAGGGGAGGAGAAGGAAAAATGTGTGTGGTGGGGTCTTGTAGTAAGTGCTGGAAATTCTGGCGGATAATGTGTTGGATATGGAGGCTGGTGGGGTAGTAGGTGAGGACAAGGAGTTTTCTGTGTTTATTGTTTCTGGGGGCTAGGGGAGAGGTGTGGGGAATGGAGGCTCTGGACTGGAAGACCTCATCTTGGGTGCAGATGCGACGGAGACGGAGAAATTGAGAGAAAGGGATGGAGTCCTTGGAGGGGACAGGGTGTGAGGATGAGTAGTCCAGGTAGTTGTGGGAGTTGGAGAGTTTGTAATAAATGTCAGTGGAGAGTCTGTCTCCTGAGATGGAGACAGAGATCCAGAAAAGGGAGAGCTTCTTCGTAGATGGACCAGGTGAGTTTGAGGTCCAGGTGGAAATTAGCCGTGAAATTGATGAAATTGACAACCCCGATATAGTCGTCGATGTATCGGAGGAAGATTTGGGGTGGGTTGCCTGTGTCGGCTTGGAGCATGCTTTGCTCCACAAAACCCACAAAAGGCAGGCATTGGTGGGACCCATGGCTCCTCCTTTAATCTGGAGGTAGTGGAATGAGTTAAAGGAAAAATTGTTAAGGGTGAGGATAAGTTTTGCCAGGCAGAGTGGGGTGGTGGTGGAAGGTGACTTCTCAGGACTGAGGTACAGGAAAAAGGGAAGCGCTTTGAGGCCTTCTGTGTGGGGAATGGTGGTGTAAAGGGATTGGAAATCCATCATGAAGATGAGGCGGTTTGGGGAATCTGAAGTATTGGAGTAGGTGGAGGGTGTGTGAGGAGTTGCGGATGTAGGTGGGGAGAGATTGAACTTGGAGAGAACAAATGGAGTCAAGGTAGTATGAAATTAGTTCCATGGGGCAAGAGCAAGCAGAGACAATGGGTCTGCCTGGATGGTTAGGTTTGTGTATCTTGGGAGGAAGGTAGAAAGAGGTGGTACGAGGATGAGAGACAATGAGGTTGGTGGGTGCGGGGGTGGGGGGTAGGGAGAGATGTCCAGAGTTGATGATGTAAGAGATGGCCTGATGGGTGATGGTGGGGTCCTGTGGGAGGCGTTGAAAGGAGGAGCTGTCTGAGAGCTGTCGACTGGCAGAGGTAGAGGTCAGTGTGCCAGACTACAACAGCACCACACTCGTCTGGTTTGATAGTGAGGTTAGGGATGTTGCAGAGAGAGTAGAGGGTGGAGCGTTCTGAGGAAGTGAGGTTGGCATAGGAGAGGGGGTTAGTGAAGTTAAGGCGGTTGATGTCCCGGCGGTAGTTGAAGATAAAAAAGTCCAGAGCGGGCAGCTGGCCAGGAGGAGGAAGAGGTCTTGAAGCAGGAGAAAGGGTCGAGGGGGTGGGGGATGTTGGAGTGTTGCAGCCAAAATAGTGGGCCTGGAGATTGAGACGATTGAAGAAGAGTTTAGAGTTGAGGCATGTGTGGAACGCATTGAGGTGTGGATGGAGGGGGTCGAAGGTGAGGCCTCTGCTGAGGATAGGGCGCTCCACCTCCGAGAGGTGATGGTAAAAACCAAGCAAGGGTCAGAGTGGGAGTTGGTGTGGTGGGGGGAGGGGGAGTGTTGGAGAGATCCAAGGATGGAGAAGAGAGCAGGGGAGGATTCTTGGGGGGATTGGCAGGGGAATCGTTGGGTGGGGGATAGGGAAGTGCGTGGTAGGGTGGTAGAATGGAGTAGGGAGGAGGGTGGAGAGAAGGGTAGGAGGGGTAGCCCAAGGGAGGGGGGAGAAAGAGGATAGGTGATTAAAGGGGAGAGGGGGAGATAGGGGTGGAGTAGTGGGAGGTTGGGGAAGGGTTAGTTAAGTGGTATCCAATAGAGAGATCAGGGCTTCAGTCTCCAGGGAAGCAAGCTTCCGATCCTTGATGGATGGATGTCAGGTAGTAATCAGTTAGCACTATTGTGTTAAAGAGATCAGGCGGGCATTAGGATATGGCTCAGTAGAAGAAATGAGAATTGATTCCTCTCTAAGAATTTGATAGCCTTAAGCTTGTACCCTGCTCTCTGGAAGCTTCTTGTCTGAATAAACTTGTGTTGAGTCTTAAAATGATTTCTGTGTAGTTATTTTAAAATACAATTTCTACAGCGCTACTGACTTTCCCACAGTTTAAATTGGATGCGATAGTGCTACCAACTTTCCCACGGTCCCTTATAAAGGTTTATATAGGTTGGCACAATAACAACAGGAGCTGAAGGGCTCATACTGTGCTGTACATAAAGCTTAATTATGTTATAATTATGCATGACTAATTTTGTTCAAATATAAGATCAGGACTTGGGGCAGGTCCACCATCACTTGATGCATCATGACATAACCAGTAGAAAGTAGAACAGTCCTAACTCTAGGGATGGCTCCTTTCAAGTGTGAAAGTGTTTAGTGTCCCAGTTAGGTGGTCAAGTGTGAAAATCCAAACCTCCATTCCTATCCCAGGACACTGAATGGCCAATTTTGTGGGATGTAAGTGTGAAAGGGGCTTTAAAATCACAGAGCACTACATCATTAGGAAAGCAAGCTGAAGGATCGGATATCTACAATGATTTGTATGCATGAATTACCGGTATTCATTTTATTTGAAGACTTGGTGGAGAGTATCACTGGATATTCTATTTTGATTTCACATCACTTGTTAATTTAGTATTATGTTCGATTATTAATTTTATTTTGGGTTGTAATTTCAGAATTCCATGGTCACAGTTTAAATGCTACTTTGTATTCAAATTGGAGAAAGTCATGGATGACTTCAGAGCTTCAGCTCCTGAACCTAGAGCTCCACCTAATCCGAACGTGGAATATGTCCCATATGAAGAAATGAAGGACCGGATTCTTAAAATTGTTAATGGTTTTACAGGGTAAGCTGATCACATTGTTTTGTTAATATTAGTACAGTATGCATAAGTATAGGTTAACATAAAGCATAGTACAGCTTTGGAACAGTCCCTTCAGTCCACTATGTCTGCGCTAAATATGTTGCTAAATTAAACTAAATTGCTACTTGCACACGATATGTATCCATCTGTTCACTTCATATTTTGTCTTTCAAAAAGCCTCTGAAACATTACTTTTCTATGTGCTTATACCACTTACCATGGCAGCCTGTTCGAGACTCCTACCACACTGTGTAAATTAAAAATTTGCCCTTCACATCTCCTTTAACATTCCCCTCTTCATCTGAAATGTATATTCTCTGGTATTTGACATTTTTACTTTGGGTGAAAGATTTTGACCATCCACACAATCTATCCTTTTATAAATATGTTAACTTTTATCAGTTGGTCAGCCTCCGGAGCTCGAGAGAAAACAACCCAAGTTTGTCCAACTTCTCACCAAAGTTTATTCATTCTCATTCAGGCAGCATCCTGGTAAATTTACAAGTATGAGTTGCCAAGCAACTGTGGACTTTTTTGTTAACATCCTGGTAAATCTCTTCTGTACTGTTTCCAAACCTCACATCCTAACTGTTTTGTTTAGTTGCAACACAACATTTTTCTCAAACCCCTGACCAAAGAAGACAAGCATTTCATACACCTTTATCACTCTATGCACATACTCAAGGTCTTCCTTTCCACAGGAATGCTTTTAAGAGTTCTGCCATTATCCTTGTTTGGATTAAACTCCATCTGCCATTTCTATGCTTGTATCTATAACTGCAATTTACAGTGTCCTCCATTGTATTTGGGATAAAAAACTTTTTTTTTTCCCTTTATTTGCAGCTCTTCTCAACAGCTTAAGTTTGTTGTCAAACAATTCACGTGATTAAAGTACACGTTCCAGATTTTATTCAAGGTTATTTGTATTCATTTTAGTTTGACCATTTAGAAATTATCACTTTTTATACATGGTTCCTGCATTTTAGGGCATCATAATGTTTGGGACATTTGGCATCACAGGTGTTTGTGAGTACTCGGATATGTTTAATTGCTTCATTGGTGCAGGTATAAGAAGGCTATGCTTGTTTCATAGCTTGGGTTCACTTTTGAAGTTGTCAACATGAGGACCAGAGTTGTGACAGTGAAAGGCAGATAAATCCTTATAAGGCTGAAAAGCAAGAATAAAATAATAAGAGACATTGCCAAACCCTTGGAATTACCAAAATCAACTGTTTGGAAAATAATTAATCACAAAGGGACTGATAGGCCAAGGAAGACTACCACTGCTGATAACCTACTCTTCAGGAGACAGATGTAGATGAATCAATGACTACTGTCCACAAAAGACTTCTTGAACAGAAAAACAGAGGCTACACTGTAAGATGCAAACCACTAGTTAGCTACAGAAACAGGATAGCCAGATTACAGTTTGCCAAGAAGTATTTAAAAGAGCCTGTAGAATTCTGGAGAAAGGTCTTGTGGACATATGAAACCAGGATTAACTTGTATCAGAGTGATGGCAAGAGCAAAATGTGGAGGTGTAAAGGAACTGCCCAGGATCCAAAACCTACCACCTCATCTGTGAAATATGGTGGTGGGGGTGTTGTGGCCTGGGCATATATGGCTGCCACAAGTTTGAGCACATTCGATGACAGTAGCAAAATGAATTCTGAGGTGTTCAGAAACATTATCTGCTCAGGTTGAAGTCCAACCTCGTTGGACAGAACTTCTTCCGACAGCAAGATAATGATCCCAAACATACTGCAAAAGCAACAAAGGAGTTTTTCAAATCTTAAAACTGGAAAGTTTGTGAATGACCAAGTCATGCACCTGATTTAAATCCAATTGAGCATGCCTTCCATATGCTGAAGAGAAAACCCAAGGAGACAAGCCCTTGAAACAAGTAGAGGCTGAAGATGGGTGCAGTAGAGGCCTGGCAGAGCATCACCAGCACCTGGTGATGTCTATGAATCACAGGCCTCAAGCAGTCATTGCATGTTAGAGATGTGCAACAAAGTACTAAATGTGACTACTTTAATATACGTACCATTGCCTTGTCCCAAATATTATGGTACCCTTAAATGAAGAAACTATATATAAAAAGTGCTGTTAATTCTACATGGTCAAATCAAATTGTGTACAAATAACCTTGAATAAAATCTGGAATGTGCACTTTAACCACATGTGAATTGTTTGATTGCAAATTTAAAACTATGGAGCACGGGCAAATAAAGGAAAAAAAGTGTCTTTGTACCAAACATTCTGGAGGGCATTGTATTTGCTGAATCCTTTTGATAGCCATCTATACTGTTTGCAAGACCACCAATGTTTCTGTTCTTTTTAACATATATAATATATATAACATATATAACAATTACAGCATGGAAACAGGCCATTAGGCCCTTCTAGTCTGCACCGAACCAAACACTCCTCTCTAGTCCCACCTACCTGCATAATGACTATAACCCTCCACCTTCTTCTCATCCATATACCTGTCTAACTTTTTCTTAAATAATAAAATGAACTCTGCCGCCACTATTTCTCCCGGAAGCTCATTCCACACCGCTATCACTCTCTGAGTAAAGAAGTTCCCCCTCATGTTACCTCTAAACCTCTGCCCCTTAACTCTTAACTCATGTCCTCTTGTTTCAATCTCTCCTACTCTTAACGGAAATAGTCTATCCACATCCACTCTGTCTATCCCTTTCATAATCTTAAATACCTCTATTAAATCCCCTCTCAACCTTCTACGCTCCAAAGAATAAAGACCTAATCTGCCCAATCTCTCCCTGTACTCTAGATGCTTAAACCCAGGTAACATTCTGGTAAATCTTCTCTGCACTCTCTCCACTATGTTTATATCCTTCCTATAATTAGGCAACCAGAACTGCACACAGAACTCTAAATTAGGCCGCACCAACGCCTTGTACAATCTCAACATCACTTCCCAACTCCTATGTTCCATCCAATGATTGATAAAGGCCAGCATACTAAAAGCCTTCTTCACCACCCTATTCACATGAGTTTCTACCTTCAGGGAACGATGTACCGTTACTCCTAAATCTTTCTGCTCTTCTGTATTCATCAATGCTCTCCCATTTACTACATATGTCCTGTTCTGATTCTTCTAACCAAAATGAAGCACCTCACACTTATCAGCATTAAATTCCATCTGCCATTTTTCAGCCCACTTTTCTAAGCAGCCCAAATCCCTCTGCAATCCTTGAAAGCCTTCTTCATTATCCACTATTCCACCTATCTTAGTATCGTCTGCATATTTACTAATCCAATTCACCACCCCATCATCTAGATCATTAATATATATAACGAACAACAATGGGCCCAATACAGATCCTGAGGCACACCACTGGTCACCGGCCTCCAACCTGACAGACAATATCCACTACCACTCTCTGGCCTCTCCCCTTCAGCCAATGTTCAATCCATTTGACTATCTCAAAATTTATACCTAAAGACTGCACCTTCCTAACTAACCTTCCATGTGGTACCTTATCGAAGGCCTTACTGGTCCATATAGACAACATCCACTGCACTACCCTCATCCACATTCCTAGTCACCTCTTCAAAAAATTCAATCAGATTGGTCAAACAGGACCTTCCGCCCACAAATCCGTGTTGAGTGCTCCTGATCAGACCCTGTCTATCCAGATATTTATAAGTACTGTCTCTAAGAACTTTCTCCATTAATTTACCTACCACAGACATCAAACTTACAGGCCGATAATTGCTAGGCTTCCTCCTTGAACCCTTTTTAAATAACGGAACCACATGCGCAATACGCCAATCCTCCGGCACTATCCCCATCTCTAATGACATTTGGAAAATTACCGTCAGAGCCTCTGCTATTTCCTCCTTTACTTCTCTCAATGTCCTGGAGAAGATCCCGTCTGGTCCCGGAGACTTATCCACCTTTATATTCCTCAAAAGCCCTAACACTACATCTTTCGTAATCACTATATTCTCCATATTTACCCAATTTGTTTTTTTTAATCTCACAGATTCCAATATCCTTCTCCTTGGTGAATACCGAAGAAAAGAAAATGTTCAATATCTCCCCCATTTCTCTAGGCTCCACACACAGTTTTCCGCTCTGATTCTCTAAGGGACCAATTTTGTCTCTCGCTTTCCTTTTACCATTAACATATTTGTAGAACCCTTTTGGATTAATTTTCACCCTGCTTGCTATAGTCTCCTCATACCTTCTTTTAGCTTTCCTAATTCCTCTCTTAAGATTCCTCTTACATTCAATGTATTTTTCAAACATCTCCTTAATTCCATGCTTCTTATACCTAATGTATGCCTCCTTTTTTCTTCGAACCAAGTTTCCAATATTCCTTGAAAACCACGGCTCTCTCCAACCTTTTGCCCCTCCTTTTAACCTAACAGGAACATAAAGCTTTTGCACTCTCAAAATCTGATCTTTAAAAGGCTTCCATCTTCTACATCCTGCCTATAAAACAAATTGTCCCAATGCACACCCTGTAAGTCCTTTCGCATCTCCTCAAATCTAGCTTTTCCCCAATCAAAAACCTCAACCCTTGGCCCTGACTCTCTCTAAGCTTATCCACCCATCTGTTTTTTTAAAAAAATTATCCACTGGTGACAAACCTCCTGCCAGGGTAAGACTCTTTCTCACTACTCTGACATCTATGGCAAGCCAATTCCAAATACAAATTGTCAATTCACAGGGAATCCTATCTTTGTTTTTGTATTAAAAAATACTTACTTATTAGTATTTTCTAATTCCTTTATCTATTACATAACCTGCATTTTTTCCCCACCCCCCCAAAATTGTTCCTTTAAGTCTGAAGTACTTGAATGCTGAATTACAAAATAGTGTAGTTTGTGTTAATTTTAATGTAGTTATTTTTGACCTCCAAGATTTGCTGAATTTTATTTCCTTCCACTTTCCTCCCACCCTTCTACCAATGGATCTATGAGTTAGTAAATTCTCTCCAAGGAAATGGGTCCACCCACATGATCCTATGTAGTGCGATCACTTTGTACATTAAACCTCAAGTTACTTGTATTTAAAAGAAAAAAAATCTAACCTCTTTCATCTTCCTGCTCTATCAGCCTTTCTGTAATTTTCTTTTTCCTCTGATGCTACAGAGATGATTAGTATTATCCACAGTATTGTAACTGGAATAACAGTGTTGCCATGTATGACCTGCCTCCTTGCAGTGGTTGCCTCTGGAGATGAAAGCACATATCCCTATACGACAATGACCACCGCTATCTGGCCCACTGTTTACAGGGATCTGTTGCAATATATTATTTATTTAGAATGTGTGGATTGTTGGCAAGGCCACTGTTAATCTCCAATTTCCAATAGCCCTAGAGAGGTTGTGAAGAGCCACATTTTTGAAACATGAATCCTCTGGTAAATCTATTCCCACAATACTACTGTGCAGGAAATTCCAGGGTTTTAACAAATCAGAATGATCTCTGGCTTGAAAGGGGACGTGCAAGTAATAAATTGGAAATGCACTAGAGACTGCAGATGCTTAAATCTGGAGCAAAAACAATCTTCTGGAAGAATTTAACAAGTTGAGTAGCATTGGAGGAGAAAAGGAATTCTCATGTTTCGGGTTGGAACCTATCATCAAGTCTTGACTCCTTGAGTTCCTTCAGATCATTTTTATTTTCTTGCAATGTGCAAATAGTAATGTTTCTATTGGTAGAAATCACAGGTAAATGCTGCACTCTTGATCAAAGAATTGATGGAGGAACTCAGTAGGTTAGACAACATCCATGGGTAAAAATGGTCAGTCAATATATTCACTCAAAACCCATTGTCAAGACCAAGATAGAAATGGTGAAATAGCCTTAATAAAGGGTTTCAACTCAACATTGACCTGCTGAGTTCCTCCAGCAATTCTTAGTCTGATCAACGATTCTTTGTCAGCACAGGTGGATGGTTAAAAAACCAAGGAAATAAAGATGAATCTTTCAGGATTGGTCTGCCACCAGTGGCTTCCACCTGTCCTGATTGCACTATTAATCCTGTATTTGGGATAAATTTGTAACCCTTGGTATATTATGTTTTGGTCTTCCAAAATATGTGGTCACATCCTTTGGTTTGAATTCTTTTTCTCTTTTTGTCTGCTGAAGCAAACAATTATTTTATTCCTGTCCAAAAGAACTTTCTCATTGGGAAACTTCTTAAACATCCCCTCAGACTTTATCCGACCTATTAATATACATCACAAAAAGCAAGAAAGAACAATGAGCACTGCAGAACTTGAGTACCACATTAGTAGTATTGTAGTTTTCTGGCACCATATAGGTAGCTAAAGAAAACTGGAAAATTATTCATCCTGTGCCATTTGTTATCTTGCTACAATTAAGAGCAGTGTTGTATTAAATCTGAGACAACTCGTCCATCCACTTTTAAGGATGCTACATTTTTTACATATCTCTCTTCATATTTTATTTTCCCAAGATTTCCTCAAAGCATAATTTTTTCCTTTTAACATTTTTATGAGAGAGGTGAAGTCTCTTAAGTTTAAAATGACCTTTTTAAACATTTGAAATAAAGACTGAGAATTCGATTGTTTACATATTGAGATATATCTTCATGGCTGTGATGGATGATTCTGAATACATTTGCACAGATTTAAGGCCCAGTCTAATGTGGCCCCTAAGCCTGAGATGTACCGAGTGACAGATGGTACTGTGTCCGGCACTGACTGAATCTTTGCGGGAAGGTGCCTCTCTGATCTTGCATCAGGACTAACAGGATAGAAAGGTTATTCAGCAGATTTGGAGGTGAAAGGAAAGAGGAGTAATTAAAAACAAAGAATATTTTAAATTCTAAGCATTTCATCTCAATTCAAAAATTTTAGATAAAGTATTTATATAAATTCTAAACATTTCAATATAACTGTCAGAGCCTGTCAAAGTGTACCAAAGTATGATATAGACAGTCTACCACCTGAGATTTTGTTACCAGAATGCAGTGGAGCAAGGACATTGGGCCTCCATTTTGGGAAAACGAGACCAGGTGGGAACCACAGCAGATAGATCGTGCAGGAAAGTTTTGCGAAATTACTTGCTGGCTTGCTGAAGTTTGAAGAGGCAATATGTGAATACTTTGAATACCATGTACTATTATGCCAAAAGATGTAACTGCACAGGCATGAGCATGCAAAAATTCAAGGCTGATATGATAACAGAATTATGGAATTGCATGTATCAGAGAAAGATGAATACATTTGATAAAATATTTTGTTAAAATGGCTAGTTGTCAATTGGGTCGGAAAGTAGCTTTTCAGCCAGAGGTAATTAGGAGAATTCAGAAACCATTTCTTGTTCTGAAAATGTACAACCTACAGGGAGTCGGGTGAAAATATACAAGTCCATGAGGAAAAACTTTCAGATAAATAATGATAATACATTAAAGGGGGAGGTGAGCTAAACACATGACACAAGTAAATCAGAGATTATGATGATGTTTGGAGACTTGGTTGGAAGTCATACTGTTTGGGATGAATGGTTAGTTACTGTGTTGTACATGATGCATCCCTAATCAGGTAAAAATGTGCAGCTTTCTACCAAGTTTGAAGTATACATTTTTTTCTGTCCAATAATAGCAACTAGTTACATTTATACAAGTATATGCCACTTAACGTCCAGGATACGTTCTGTGAAATTGGGTGTTATGCCAAGTGGACTTCGTACAAACTCCATTCGCAAAGCTATATGGGATACCGTAGTGAACCTCTAAATTTTTTATTTTTAAGTTGGGATCAGTATGGGGCTGACACGGGGCTGTGGGCAGAGACCAGGGCAGTGGCATCAGCCTGGGGACCAACACAGGACTGTGGGGAGAGAATGGGGCAGTGGGATTAGTGAGGGGACTGACATGGGGCAGGGGGATCAGCGTGGGGACCGACGAGGCAGGGAAATCAGTGTAGAGACCGATAGGGGGCAGGGGGATAGTGTGGGGGCCGACATGGGGCTGTGAGGAGAGTGCGGGGCAGTGGGAATAGTTTGGGGACCAACACGGAGCTGTGGGGAGAGAGCAGACCAGTGGGAATAGTTTGAGGACCGACATGGGGCTGTGGGGAGAGAGCAGGGCAGTGGGATCAGTGTGGGGACTGACACTAGGCTAGGGGGAGAGAGCGGGGCAGTGGGATCAGTGTGGGGACTGACACGGGTCTGGGGGGAGAGAGAGGAGCAATGGGGTCAGTGTGGGGACTGACAGAGGGTTGTGGGGAGAGAGCAGGGCAGTAGGATCAGTGTGGGGACCAACAGGGCTGTGGGGAGAGAGCTAGGCAGTGGGATTTTCCAGTTGACTGACACTTGCTCTTCCAATGCCTAACTAATACAGCTGCACTAAGATTCATCATTTGAAAGATAAAAGACAGTTTAAAATGTGAAGTTATTTGAAAAAAAATAGTATTGTAGTCTTTAATTGTTAAGTTAATTTTAATTAGTTAATTCCTGTAACTTACAAAATTTAAATTCGAACCCCAGTTGCTGGTGCTGTAACAGTGTTGCACTTGATCTTAGCCAAAAGGCCAAGAAGCAATGGTGCTGTAACAGTGTTGCACTTGATCTTAGCCAAAAGGCCAAGAAGCAATGGTGCTGTAACAGTGTTGCACTTGATCTTAGCCAAAAGGCCAAGAAGCAATGGTGCTGTAACAGTGTTGCACTTGATCTTAGCCAAAAGGCCAAGAAGCAATGGTGCTGTAACAGTGTTGCACTTGATCTTAGCCAAAAGGCTAAGAAGCAATGGTGCTGTAACAGTGTTACACTTGATCTTAGCCAAAAGGCTAAGAAGCAATGGTGCTGTAACAGTGTTACACTTGATCTTAGCCAAAAGGCCAAGAAGCAATGGTGCTGTAACAGTGTTACACTTGATCTTAGCCAAAAGGCCAAGAAGCAATGGTGCTGTAATAGTGTTACACTTGATCTTAGCCAAAAGGCCAAGAAGCAATGGTGCTGTAACAGTGTTGCACTTGATCTTAGCCAAAAGGCCAAGAAGCAATGGTGCTGTAACAGTGTTGCACTTGATCTTAGCCAAAAGGCCAAGAAGCAATGGTGCTGTAACAGTGTTGCACTTGATCTTAGCCAAAAGGCCAAGAAGCAATGGTGCTGTAACAGTGTTGCACTTGATCTTAGCCAAAAGGCCAAGAAGCAATGGTGCTGTAACCGTGTTGCACTTGATCTTAGCCAAAAGGCCAAGAAGCAATGGTGCTGTAACAGTGTTGCACTTGATCTTAGCCAAAAGGCCAAGAAGCAATGGTGCTGTAACCGTGTTGCACTTGATCTTAGCCAAAGGCCAAGAAGCAATGGTGCTGTAAAAGGGTTGCATTAATCATGCTACCATCATAATTAATCCCCAATAATTTTAAATGCATATTTTTTACCACTGTATGTATTGGCATATAGGACGATCCCAACTTAAAAATGTTGCCTCAGCTTCATGGGTGGTC
The DNA here is from genome assembly GCF_036971445.1 of Narcine bancroftii. NCBI lineage: Eukaryota > Metazoa > Chordata > Chondrichthyes > Torpediniformes > Narcinidae > Narcine > Narcine bancroftii. The sequence continues at coordinate 28,478,582 of NC_091473.1, read as the reverse complement.
TTGTAAGCCGATTCTAAAATCCTAATCTCGACAGTGAAGTCTCAACACTTCTTCCATATTCGCCCTCCATATCCTATCCCCAGACCTTGGGTGCACTCCACCACCTTCCTTGCACAAACAACCCGACTCACATCCCTGCAGGTGTCCTGGTCAGGCCCTCAGCACACCTTCCTCGTGCTGACAGTCTGACTCACTTCCAAGCAGGTGTCCTGGTCAGGCCCTCAGCACATCTTTCTCGTGCTGACAGTCTGACTCACCTCCAAGCAGGTGTCCTGGTCAGGCCCTCAGCACATCTTTCTCGTGCTGACAGTCTGACTCACCTCCACGCAAATGGCAACAGTGAAAAGAGTGTGGATTGGTGTGTGTGTGTGTGTGTGTGTGTGGGTGTGTGTGTGTGTCTAACAAAGTCAGCACAGGGTCCATCTTCCCAGTCTTATTTATTTGCATTTGTTAATGTGTTCCCTCCTTTTTTGCCAGTTGATTGAATTCCACAAAATGGGGATTTGACTGTATTTATCCAGCAACCTTTCCCTTGTGATTGAGTAAGCAAATATCTAAATTCTATATGACTTTTCCCAAAAACCTATTTTAAGAAACTTTTGGCAATTTCTTTGGACTGTGTTGCTTTTCATTTTCTGATCATACCTACAATGAACCTTTTCTGTATGCATGCTTTGTGCATTAAAGAAAGCACATGTTGCAATGCTGCTGTTAATGCTATTATGTAAATAATAGCTGCTCTCACACCTGAAATTGAAGACTGGCTCTCCAAATTTGATAGTCAATTAGTTTCTAATTTGAATGTTGGCACAAGTGGTCTTTTGTTATAACAGAGCTATGGAGAGGTACAACACTGTCCACGAAGTCTGCTGACAACTAATCTCAGCCCAAATTAATTTATTCTCCCACATTGTCAACAACTTCCCTCCAGTTCAACCACTAATCAGCACAATTTATAGTGGTTAACTAAACAAACTCAAATGTTTATTGTAAGTGGGAGAGTGGGCAAAGACTGAGGAAACTGGAGGAAATGCACATGGTTACAGGTACAATGTACAAATTCTGCACAGTACCTAAATTCAGAATTGAACCAGAGTTGCTGGTTCTGAGAGGCAGAAGTTCTATAACCCGTGCCTTCTATGTATTAATGTTGTATTTCGACTTTGCTTTTTTAAAATAATTTTCTTGGTTATTTACAGAATGGCAAAGATGTTCTTCCATCTCTTTGACCTCTGTCATTGTGTAGTCTTATTTAGATTTTTCTGCTGGCCGTCTAAATTAAAATTTGCATGTTTTTACACAACCAGTTAGCCACTATGTTTTTGCTGCTTTGTTTGATAATAAATTTTAAAAATCATGTGTCAGTGGCAAAGTGATCATGCTTGTATCTTGCATTGAAGAAACTTGCCTGTAAATTTTTAGTCTTTCCTGTGATACGATTATCTCCATTTCCAACATAGTTTGGTGCTTAGCTGCAACTGCAGGGAATCTGTCTAGTCATCAAGCAGACGGATCACTTCCAAGAATTATCAATACATCAGGAAACCAAATAAAAAATTATAATCTTGAATATTTTAAACACCTCATCTGCCATGAAAAGTTAGTGAGATATGGAAAACTTTGAAATTGCAAAAGGATTATTTTAATGAGTGAATTATATTTAATTGTAAAAATATTTATTTTAAAATTTAAAAATGATGTCAGAACTTATGATGGCTTTGAGCACCTTTCAATCATACCCTCTTCACAAAACAAGATTCTTTGTTTTTACAGTGAGATTAATTGATCTTAAATGATCAGTTCATTATATGTGGTAAAATTTTCAAACTTCTTTTGCTCCCTCTCCCATGCAATCATTTCTCCTACATATTGAGGGCACCTTCATTTTTGTTAAATAAGATAACAGATAAATCTGACAACTCAAGCTTGGCATCATTTGATGCTGCAGACTATGAGCAGCAGAAATAGTCAAAGCAAATAAACGTAAGCAATGGATCCCATCAAAGCTCTGGAATCCTTCCAAATGCAGGATTCTTGAGCTGGCATCGTGTTACAGCTAACAGAGCTGCTGTCTCACTTCAGTTTTACTCCTGATTTCCAGTCCAGTTTGCATGTTCTCTCTATGGTATGATTTCCTCTGGGTGTTCTAGTTTCCAAAAAATCCAAAAAAATGAGTTGGTTGGTTAATTGGCCTCTGTTATTACTATAAATGACTACTATTGTGTAGATGAGTGGTAGAGAGTGGGATGGGGATTGTTGATGGGAATAAAATGGGTCAGCAGAATTTAATATAAATTATGTTTAATGGCTGTCATGGGAGGGTGGGCTGAAATGTTTGTTTCCTTGCTGTGTCACTCTATGACCATGACAATTAAACAACTTATGGAAAGAGCATGGAGCAAGAACATACCCTTCCTCAGTGTTGGCATGAATGCTAAAGACAAGGTGTGAGCATTAGCAGTTGTACTCAGCCTGAAGCATTGAGTAGATGGATCATCTTGGTTTCCTGCTGAGATGCCCACCATCACAGAAGTCAGCTTTCGGCTAATTTTACTCCATGACAGCAAGAATTAGGTGAGATCCCATGGCAACACCAGCTAGATCTGAGGCTCTTGAGCAAAACAGTGCAAGGCAAAGACTACACAATTGTACTGACAGGGGTCTCTTCAATCGGGATACAATCATGTGTTTCTAAAGGTAGTATCTCACTGGCAGAGACGTCGCCACGACTGATTAGTCGCGGCAACTCGGATGACCAAAACATGGTTTGTGTTCTCACCAAGGTCACATCTCATCAATCGCGGCGACTAATGTTGTCCGCGACTGGGGAGATGTATCCGCGGCGTTGCCGTGACCTCTCCTCAGTCCCCTTGGTCTCCAGCACTTAGCGGAGAGGTTGCGGAGACATTGCAGAGAGGTCCCAGTGACGTCGCGGAGACGTCTCCCCAGTCGCAGACAACATTAGTCGCCGCGACTGATGGAGACATCGCAGAGACCTGGTGGAGACTGGAAAAAGTCTCCAGGAAATGTTCAATTTTTTCGACGACTTCCTGGACCCGGCTAGTCTCCAGGAGACATCATGGAGACGTCTCTGCAAACAGCAGGTCTCCACCTAGTCTCCAGGCCAGTGAGATAGTCCCTTAAGGGTAAAATAAGTGAGAGGGAGACTGAGGAAGGGATAGGGGAAATCTGCAGGATTGGAAACAGTGGAAGCAGATGGGAATGGGAGTTACCTAAAATTGGTAAAGAATTGATGTCCATGCCATTAGGTTTAAGGTTTCAGCAGGAATATGATGTGTTGTTCAAGTTTATCTTTAGCTTCATCCAGAAAGTGGCTGAGGAAAGATGCATCTGTAGAGGAATGATTGGGAGAGTTGAAATGGTTGGCTGTGGAAAACTTCAGATTAGATCCATAAACAGTGCAGATGTTTGCCAAAGTGGTCACCCAGTCTGCCTTTTGACCATGCCAATATAGAGGAGGCTACGCTGGTAGCAAACATCCTTGGAGTTACCATTGCTCAGAAACATCACTGGACCTCAGCCTTGCAAATTCTATGGCATCAAGAGCAGATCAGATGCAGAATATCCTGTGGCAAGTGGACCACTATCCTTAGGCCTTTCTGCCACCTAAAAGGCATATGTCAGGAGTGTGATGTGATACTTTACGTTGCCAGATGAATGAAGCTCCAGCTGTCAAGAAGCTTGACACCAACAAAAGTAGAGCTGCTGCCTTTCTTAGTACCCTAACCACCATACTAAACACTTGTAAAATTTATTCCTTCCACTTTTATTTCATCGTAGTGTGTACTATGTTCAATATGAAGACAATCACATGGGCGTTCCCCTCCAGGTTGCGCTACCTGACTTTGTCACAGAATGTAAATATAGAACCCCTTCCCCGATACCTTTTGGAGGAGTACTTTCAGAAGTAATGCAGCGACAATTCAGAAGATTAGTCTGCCACCAACATTTTCTGAGCAATTTGGGATGGACAATACATGTTGGCCTTTTTGATGATATCCAGGCCAAAATAAGTTTAAGATAAGCAACCAGAAGTCTCCACTTCAAAAGCTTCTGATGAATTTATGCTTTCTGCAAACTCAGAATAAAATTTTGACTGTCGTGTTTTGACTATCACAGGACATTGTCTCGTTACTTTCATTCCTCCTCAACAGTATTTTTCCCAGTTATTGTGTACTTGCTTGCCTTTTGATACCTCCCCAAATGTACATCTCTGGATTAAATTCCCTATTATTACTACCCTTGAGCTTTTGCACTTGCTAGAAATTAACTGAGATGTGGCTATTTTCCTTAGATTATTACAGGTCTGCACTCTCAGTAGTGTGATTTTCCCCATCCCATTCTTTCCACCATGTAATCCTGTCTCATCCCAATTTCTTTAGCCAATTATACCCTCTGCCCTTCTTTATTCTATCTCATCTCAAAATCATGGAGCCATGAATATCAGGCTTTCAATTGTTAATGGAATAAAGGAATATGTACAAAGGTTCCGAGGAGACAAATCAGCCCTGATAGTAATGAATGCTGGTGTAGCTTTGAACATCTTAATGACCTATTCTAATTGATGTTCTTCCCTCTTAAGAAAATTTTTAATATCTAAAATATCATAATTTCATGTTTAAAAATGCTTTCAGCCCATTTCTCTTGTCTATTCCTGATGTCATTCGGCAGTGACACTTTTGTACCTTTTTCATACTTTTTATTTTCTACCACTTGTGTTGATCCACATGTCCCAAAAACCCCTTCTCTCCTGTACTACCTTTCAACCATACATTTTTAGACATACAGCATGGTAACAGGCCCTTTTGGCCCACAAGCCCATGCTGCCCAATTACACCCAATGGACCTACAAACCCCAATAGGCTTTTGAACGGTAGGAGAAAACCCACACAGACAAATGGAGAATGTACGCACATATATCTCATACTTTAATATGCAGTGGTACAGTGAGTAATCTTAATCTCTTTCCTGCTCCTAACTTGTTTGCAGGAGTACTTCTTTGATCTCAACATGATTTAAGATCTCTGGCAGTTCTTTCACTTTTCTTTTCCACCCACGCTCCTCAAGAATCTTTCATGGTTTTTCAGTGATATCTATAATCCTGGCACCAGAGAAACTATAAAACAGCTGAGGATGATGTTTGGAAATACAGATAAAGAGCACTACTTTTCCCCACTTATCCAGATTTCCAACTCCCCAAATTCTGAATTTCATACTGTGTAGAGCAGCCATTCTCATCCTTTTTTTTTTGCTATGGCTATGTTAGGATTCTTCTCAAAGTTTATAGGCCCCTCCTCTGTGAAACAGTCAAGTTTAATTGTTTTCTTCCGTCCTTCTACTGACGACATTAAAAACATTTTAAGAAATTGTTAGCTACGATGAAAAGAGTGTGTAACAATTGTGGCTTGTGATTTCAGAACAAATAGGAAATCATTCTTATTGAACATGTAGGAAAGAAGAAAATATGATCATGTGCATTAACAAAATTTTTAAAAATTCTTTGAGTGCAATGGTTTGTACACAATAAGTCGTCATGGAACCTTAAGCATAAACTTAAGGATGTGAAAAATTAATGAAAAGAACTTTAAAAATAAGTCTTATAAAATGAAAATTTTAGTGAGATACCTGAGCTTGATGTTCCTGTGCAAGTTTTTTTGATTCCAGGCTCAAATTTGGGTAGTGATAGTCGAAGGTCACCTCTTGTTGTAATAGTAAGTCTGTTCCTGAATTTTGTCAAGAAAATTACCTTGCTGAATCCACATTCAACGTAGTGCGTTGAGGGAAAGGCAATGAAAAATATTTTGGTCTTTGCCCATCGTTTTTGAAATCTATTTGGCAGATCACTCTTAACCCAAAAATGCTTTTAACTTTAATTGAACTTGCAGGTTCCAATTACATCACTCTGAAGATCAATCAAACTCTCTTGAATTTCTGCATCAACACCAGGGGATTGTTTAACAAATAGTTCTAATATCCAATACGAAATTTAACGGGTCATTAAATATTTACTGCAGATCTGCGTTGACTTGCTTTTAGGTACTTCACATAAACAGTAATGTCATCGTCCTTCAGTACTCTGTGATCATGTTCAGATTTGGAAATTGTAAAAATTCCTGACATTTGCTCCAATTAACTTTGAGCTGTTAAAGGAAAGAAACAATTGCTTCCTTACTATCAAATAGGTTTTTTTTAACTATGCAAGGTCTCGTTCAATAAATTGAGTTTGTCAAATATACCTTCTAGATATGATGTACATATCTACATCAACAAGTTTTTCTCCATGCTTTTTAGGAGAAAGAAAGCAAACAATTGTGATCCAGAGTGCAATAAAATGACAATTTTCTTCGTACAGCTTCCTTACAATTTGCTTTCCACAGCAGCAGCCTGGAAGTCTTTGTCATTTCAGTTGCCAGAATGAAGGGGATGTGGTTTTATAAAGTTTACAATCCTTTGCCAATCGAAAGTGAAGCATTCCCACCACTAGGCACATCTTTCCCACTCCTCCTCTCTCGGCCTTCCGTAGAGACAGCTCCCCCTGCGATTCCCTCATGCACTCATCCCTCCCCTCCCATCACATCTCTGGCACCTTCCCCTGTGCCTGCAGGAGGTGCAACACTTGCGCCCACACCTCCTACCTCACCATGGTCCTGGATCCCAAACAAGCCTTCCATGTAGAGCAACACTTCACCTGTACATCCAGAGTACTTATTTACTGCATCCGTTGCACCATTTGTGGCATTCTCTACAGCGGAGAGAATGTTCGCACACTGGGAGATTGCTTCGCTTCGCACCTCCTCTCCGTCCACAACCACAGTGTCCTCTCAGTGGCCAACCACTTCAATTCTATATCACACTCCCACGCTCATATGTCTGTCCATGGCCTTATGTATTGTCTCACCATGACCACCCACAGATGGGTGGAACAACACCTTATTTTCCATCTGGGCACCCGCCAGCCAGAGAGCATGAACATTGACTTCACTGATTTCCATTAAACCTGCTTGCCTTTTCTTCCCCCTCCCTCTTTTCCTGCCTTTCTAGTTCTTCCACCTTCACAAAAACTCTGCCTTTCCACACCCCCACCCCGACCCCATCTCAGTGCTACTGTCCCCCCCATCCTTTTCCACCTGTTATCTCCTGCCCTGCCACCCTCCTTCCCCCTCCTACTCTTCTGACAGTCACTGGCATTTTCTCATACTTTGATGTAGGGCTCAAGCCCAAAATGTCAGTTATGTATCTCTGCCTTTGCTACATAAAGGACACTGTTTGACCTGCTGAGTCTCTCCAGCACTGTGTATTTTTACTTCAACTACAGTGTTCACAGAATTCCGTTTTACCTCTCAACATCCTCCCAAGTTTTTTTTTCATTGTTCATAGGGAGCACTTAGTTGCTATGAACATTAAAGATCAAAGGACCACTGGAACCCCATTCTAATGCGATATTTGGGGTCCAGAAAATAGTATCGTGATAAAAGTGGGGTTGCATTAAATCAGGGTTTCATTACTGTGCACAATATCTATGCACATACATCAATCGCGGCAACAACCCCACCCCCCCCCTCCCCCGTTCACAGCAACAACCCCCCCCAAACGATGCAAATAATTACCCTCCAAGGGTACATTACTTACCTTAATCATTTAGACATGCCACTTTTAAATGCCTGCTGTTCCACAGGGAGGCCATCCCTGGTACTGCATCTTTTAAAATGGGCTCTCTTAACATCCTATCTCAAAGAGTGGAATGTGGACGCTAAGGAGTCCAAAGGCACATCGCATTATATCTGAATTTGTGTTAAATTGGGGAACGTCAAAATGGGGTTCCCCTGTATAACATTTTTCAGTCATGTGATGGACCTTCTGTATTGTCCCACTATTGTAGCGACACCATCAGTTGCACAGGCTGATGTTCTTGAATGGAATACTGTTTTTGATCTTCTTCAAAAATAGTCAGTCCCTTAATATCCATTTTAATTCTTCTGACAAACATCTCTTCCATCAGTACATTTGCATTTCAGAGTTAATTCACCAAATTGTGAAGAGATTTTCTTGGATTGTAACGAAATGACTAATTGTTTTTTTTTAATGTCCCTTGCCATCTCCTCAATTCTTTGGAATTAGTGAAAAGAATTGCCCGAATAATTTCTTTGGCATTTAAATTCATTACATCAGTATTGTTATGGACACTCAGTAACATTGAGTATTTCCACTTTTAGCAATCAATCACTTACAGTATCTTGTATGATGCAAGAAGACCCTTTTCTCACTCAGCTCTGAATTACCTTGAAAACAGCAATTCATACATACAGTTGCTCTTCATAGAATACAGCTCGGCCTTCAATACCATTATTCCCTCAGTGCTGTCAAAAAGCTACAAACTCTAGGCCTCTGTATTGCACTCTGCAACTGGATCCTTGACTTTTACATTGGAAGACCGCAATCAGTATGAATTGGAAATGTCTCTCCCTCACTGATTATCAACACAGGCTCACTCCAAGGATGCGTGCTCAGCCCACTGCTCTACTTGTTACACACCTACAACTGTGTGGCCAGGCACAACTCCAATGCCATCTACAAGTTTGCCGATGACACCACAGTTGTCAGCAAAATCACAAACAGCAAAGAGGAAGTGTACGGGAGATCAGTTTATTGAATGGTATAACAATAACAACCTTGCGCTCAAAGTCAGCAAAACCAAGGAGACGATTGTGGATTTCAGGAGAACATGACCCAGTCTTCATTGAGGGCTCAGTAGTGGAGAGGGTCAGAACTTCAAATTCCTGGGTGTCAACATCTCCAAGGATCTGTCCTGAAGCCTCCACATTGATGCAATCACAAAGAGGCCTTGCCAATGGCTGTATTTTGTGACGCGTCTGAGAAGATTTGGTATGTCACTGAAGACTCTCGTAAACTTCTACGGGTGTACTGTGGAGAGCATTCTCACTGGTTATATCACTGCCTGGTGTAGAGGTGGCAACTCTTAGGTTAAGAATAAACTCCAGAGGGATGTTAACTCGGCCTGCAACATCTCAGGCAACAGACCACTCCATCGAGAACATCTACATGAGGCAGTGTCTTAACAAAAAAGCAACCTCTATCCTCAAAGACCCTCTTCACTCTGCTACCATTAGGGAAAAGGTACAAGATGATCATTCAGTGACAGAAGGACAGCTTCTTCCCTGAATAATGAATGAACCAAAGACACTGCCTTACTTTTTGTGCACTTTTATTGTTATTTTTATTTTATTGTATTTTTTATAATAATGTCATAAGAAGGTTATAATATGTATGTTTGCACTATCATGCTGCCACAAAACACCAAATTACATGACTTGTTCATGACAATAAATTCTGATTCTAATTTCTGTGATGTTTCGGTAATCATCTGTTTGAACGTTGGCCTTCTCGAAAGGTCTTGAAGTAATCCAAGTGTTTATCTTTCTCTATGTATGTTTCTAAATATTGTTTCAGCCTGCTTGGTCTCATGGTTTTTTTGAACATGAATTCAAACAAATCAAACACTTGGGCAGAGAAGGGTTTTGAGGAGATGTAATTAAAGTATACATTAAGTATTACATCAAATACCGCCAACACTTTTTGCTGAGAAATTTGTGCATAAAATTATTTCTGAAAGTAACAAAAAATAACCATGACCAAATGAAAGCATTTCTTACAAGGGCAAGCACAAAATTCAGCTTAAATTTTGTGAAAAACAATGAACAATATATACCTTCTTCAATAAAAGCTAGCAGAAGGAGACATACATTCACTATCTGTCTTGAAAACTCAAAGCAAAATGAGGGCCTTTGTGGACACAAGAAATATGGAGCAAAATTTTTTTGGCCTGCACACTTATTTGCTGAAATTTGAAGGCGATCGAACAAAATAGGAAAATGGTAAGCAGTTTGTAGCCGAAGTTGTTCCAAGTCAGTCAAACACAATCACATCGAAGCAAGGAACACTCTGAAACATTATTAATTTAACTAGGCCATTCTTGTCTGTCTCCAAATGCCTCCAACCATGAAAAATTATTTTATTGTTTGGCAAATATCTTCTTTGGCTTGGCTTCGCGGACGAAGATTTATGGAGGGGGTAAAAAGTCCACGTCAGCTGCAGGCTCGTTTGTGGCTGACCAGTCCGATGCGGGACAGGCAGACACGATTGCAGCGGTTGCAAGGGAAAATTGGTTGGTTGGGGTTGGGTGTTGGGTTTTTCCTCCTTTGCCTTTTGTCAGTGAGGTGGGCTCTGCGGTCTTCTTCAAAGGAGGCTGCTGCCCGCCAAACTGTGAGGCGCCAAGATGCACGGTTTGAGGCGTTATCAGCCCACTGGCGGTGGTCAATGTGGCAGGCACCAAGAGATTTCTTTAGGCAGTCCTTGTACCTTTTCTTTGGTGCACCTCTGTCACGGTGGCCAGTGGAGAGCTCGCCATATAATACGATCTTGGGAAGGCGATGGTCCTCCATTCTGGAGACGTGACCCATCCAGCGCAGCTGGATCTTCAGCAGCGTGGACTCGATGCTGTCGACCTCTGCCATCTCGAGTACCTCGACGTTAGGGGTGTGAGCGCTCCAATGGATGTTGAGGATGGAGCGGAGACAACGCTGGTGGAAGCGTTCTAGGAGCCGTAGGTGGTGCCGGTAGAGGACCCATGATTCGGAGCCGAACAGGAGTGTGGGTATGACAACGGCTCTGTATACGCTTATCTTTGTGAGGTTTTTCAGTTTGTTGTTTTTCCAGACTCTTTTGTGTAGTCTTCCAAAGGCGCTATTTGCCTTGGCGAGTCTGTTGTCTATCTCATTGTCGATCCTTGCATCTGATGAAATGGTGCAGCCGAGATAGGTAAACTGGTTGACCGTTTTGAGTTTTGTGTGCCCGATGGAGATGTGGGGGGGCTGGTAGTCATGGTGGGGAGCTGGCTGATGGAGGACCTCAGTTTTCTTCAGGCTGACTTCCAGGCCAAACATTTTGGCAGTTTCCGCAAAGCAGGACGTCAAGCGCTGAAGAGCTGGCTCTGAATGGGCAACTAAAGCGGCATCATCTGCAAAGAGTAGTTCACGGACAAGTTTCTCTTGTGTCTTGGTGTGAGCTTGCAGGCGCCTCAGATTGAAGAGACTGCCATCCGTGCGGTACCGGATGTAAACAGCGTCTTCATTGTTGGGGTCTTTCATGGCTTGGTTCAGCATCATGCTGAAGAAGATTGAAAAGAGGGTTGGTGCGAGAACACAGCCTTGCTTCACGCCATTGTTAATGGAGAAGGGTTCAGAGAGCTCATTGCTGTATCTGACCCGACCTTGTTGGTTTTCGTGCAGTTGGATAATCATGTTGAGGAACTTTGGGGGACATCCGATGCGCTCTAGTATTTGCCAAAGCCCTTTCCTGCTCACGGTGTCGAAGGCTTTGGTGAGGTCAACAAAGGTGATGTAGAGTCCTTTGTTTTGTTCTCTACACTTTTCTTGGAGCTGTCTGAGGGCAAAGACCATGTCAGTGGTTCCTCTGTTAGCGCGGCTCTAAAGGCTGTGTACGGCCCCTCACCCCAAGTCCAAAGCCCGCTGCGCAGCTCAGACGGCAAAGTCCTCCTCAGCGACAAGATCTCCATCCTCAACCGATGGTCAGAACACTTCCAATCTCTTTTCAGTACCAACCGCTCAGTCCAAGATTCCGCCCTGCTCCAGCTCCCTCAACAGCCCCTAAGGCTAGAGCTGGATGAGGTTCCCACCCTGGATGAGACATATAAGGCAATCGAACAACTGAAAAGTGGCAAAGCAGCAGGTATGGATGGAATCCCCCCAGAAGTCTGGAAGGCTGGCGGCAAAACTCTGCATGCCAAACTGCATGAGTTTTTCAAGCTTTGTTGGGACCAAGGTAAACTGCCTCAGGATCTTCGTGATGCCACCATCATCACCCTGTACAAAAACAAAGGCGAGAAATCAGACTGCTCAAACTACAGGGGAATCACGTTGCTCTCCATTGCAGGCAAAATCTTCGCTAGGATTCTACTAAATAGAATAATACCTAGTGTCGCTGAGAATATTCTCCCAGAATCACAGTGCGGCTTTGGCAAATATACAGCAAAACCAAACAGCAATGCCTTTTCCTTACCAAAAGATGTTTAATCCGTTCAGTTTCCATGCCCTTTGATACAGTTTGAATTCTCCTGATTAAGATTTCAGTGCCCCCTCCCCCCTGAAATGTGTGGTGGCCTCTGTTGAGAATGGTTGGTGGAGAAGTTTTATCCCATATTCTAAAACGTGTCGTTCCCCACTGATGATAATTTAGTTGTCTGTGCTTTTGCAACCAGCAAGCAGGTTATAAAGCAGTGTGCTAATTCAGTAGAGCATCATCAAATGGTAAAAGGGGGGCATGATAACGTTGATTGTTACAATACTTTTACAAAACTTTATGAAGAATAATTTGAACAGAATTGTGAGTGATCATATCAACTGCAGCATGTCCTTATGTGGCAAGAACTGATTAGGATGTGAATTATTATATCAACTACAGAATCTCTAAACAAATTGAATAGATTGAAACTGTTGGAATACAAAAAATATGTAATCACAAATTGGAATGAATGAAATCGAAACTCCCTATCAGATGGAAGTAAACTGCTAAAGGGCAATTTGCCCACGTGCTGCAACTGCACTTTGGTTTAATTGACTAATGTGTTTAAGTGCTAAGAATGTTATAAAAACCTTAGATGTGTCAGTATGCTTTGAGTGGGTGCTCAGGACGCACATAGTGTAGGCAATACCCCCTGTGATCCACTCCCACCTGGATGTAAGTTGATTAAAAATCATTTTGTAACTAATTTACAGTTTGTGTCTGTTCAATGAAGCAAACATTTATACATTTGAACCTGGGAACAAACAGGGATGAATCTCTTGTATATTTTTTACAAACTGAAGTAATACTGAAAAGATGATTTTACCAGTGATTTTTGTTTTGAAATGGGAAGTTGTCTTGCTCCCTCCTCTGTACAAGGATGAAAATGCAATTGGAGTAAAATTGTGTGAGCAGTGTAAATTGAGCTTTATATTGAGGGTTGCTTTTGACAACCTAAAACTTGTGGTCTTCTATTATGAGGGAAATGATTTTAAAAATTTCATTGCTTATTTTATAATTGTAATCATGACTCTGATTGCATGTCAAGTTTGAGATGAAATCTGGCTTTTTTCTTTTCTGAACTAGTCTTCAAGTTCCCTGTTAATATTTGCTGTCCAAGGATACAAAGTACACCAGTGCTGTAATGGCTTCCTGACTTTAGGATTGAAATTAATCAAGAGTGTTTGTGAATCATGTCTGATGTTACTTTAAGTGGAAAATTCATGCTTTTTTTCTGTTGACCTGCTTTCAGCATATGATGGTGGTGAATCATTAAAATTTAATATGTGAAACGTGATTTGGAAAATTGAGCTGCTATTACCGACTTTTAAAAACAATTCAGTAATAGCTACAGTATCATTCCTTTACAGGTTATAGAGTTAAAAAGCTCCACATCCTTCAGTAATCCAAATTCTGATTCAAAGTTATTGTATATATTGTATATAAAGTATATATTGTTCATTGTTTTTCACAAAATTTAAGCTGAATTTTGTGCTTGCCCTTGTAAGAAATGCTTTCATTACGCACAGTCAAAAGCGTTAAAAGATTTCACCAATGAATCGTTGACACAAATATGGGCAATGATCCTTGGCTGGTTCATTTCTCTCACCATTGTTCTGCAGCTATTTAAGTGACATGTTTGGTGCCAGGGAATACCCTTAAGTCCTTCACTGCATTCTGATTGACAGGATCCATATATATGGAACGGCTAGGACAGATTAGGGATAGTCATTGTGGCTTTGTATATGTCATGTGAGCTGACCTGAGTATTGATGAGATCAGGGGATTAACATTGTCTCTATGGACTGTAGCAAGCTTTATTGACAAGTTCTTGTATTTTGGGTTAGTCTGAGCAGTCCGATTACATGAGATCCAAAGTGAGCTGGTCAAATGGTTTCAGATTTGGCAAAAAGGTAGGAACCACAGTGTGGCAACTTAGGGTTATAATTAGATTGGAGGTTTGTGACTAATGGGGTGCCATACTTTTGTTTGTCATCCATATTAACAATTTGATGACAATGTAGCTGTCATGGATTGTAAACTTGTCAATGAGAGGAAAATTGGTGGAATAGTGGAGAATAAATGAGATAATCTCACATCACCACAGGATTTCAAGTAGTGATTCCCAAACTGGGCACTGCTGCCCTACTGTGGACGGTGGAAAAATCCAAGGGGGGAGGTGAGGAAAAAGAGAACGATTCTGAACCTTCAGCTTTATTATTATTTAGTTTGCTGCAAAGTTTAATGAAGATGCCAGTGCAGTGATTTTCTGGCTGGACTCAAGGTGGCAGTAGTGAGCAAAATAAACAGCGACAAAGCGCTCTTGTGAGAGCTGGTCTCGGTGGCTGCCATGTTGTACTGGCGTCACTACCCCCAGCTCAGCACTGCCATCACACCCCCCCCCCCACTCAGCACCAATACTATACACCCTATGCTCAGCTCCACCACTCCCCCTCTCAGCGCCACCACTAGCTCCCTCCACTCAGTGCCACAAATACCCACCCTGCTCAGCGCCATCACGACCCCCCTCAAAGTGCCGCCACCAGACCCCTGCTCGCACTGCTCAGCACCGCCAATACTCCACCAGCTCAGCAACGCAAATACCCCCCTACTACGCTCCGCCACTAATCCCTCACAGTGCTGCCACTAAACCCCCACTGCACACCACCACCACTAACACCCCCCAACACCGCTCAGCGGCACCACTAACTCCCCCCCACCTCCAGTATCGTTGTATCGGGGGGGGGGGGGGGGCTCTCAGGATGCGGCCTGGAAGCAAGGGGGCAACAGCCCGAAAAAGTTTGGGAACCACTGATCTAGAGGAATCGAGAGAGTTATAGAGGAACTTTAGGAATTTAATTCTGACAAGTTTGAGGTGATGTACTTTGGTAGGTTAAACCAGGGCAAGACTTAAATGAGTGGTCGGGAGCTGAAGAGTGCTGTAGAACAGAGAGAGCTGGTATATAGCTGGTACATGAACGTGATGTCACATGTAGACAGTAATGAAGGCAGTATTTGGCAGGCTTGCCTTCATTGGTCAGGACACTGAGTACATGAATTGGGTTATCATATTAAAACAAAACAAAATGGTGAGACTATACTTGGAGCATTGTGTGAAATTTTTGTTTTCTGTCTGTTGGAAAAATGTTGCCAAGTTGGAAAGAGTGCAGAAAAGATTCATGAGAATATTATTGGGACTGGCATGTTTAAGTTATAATGAGAAGCTGGGTAGACTGGGAATTCTATCCTTTGAGCGCAGAAAGCCAAAAGAGGAAACCTTATAGATGTGAATAAAATCATGATGGACATAGATAAGGTACATGGTTACAATCTTTTTTTCCAAGAACAGGAGAGTTTGAAACGTGAAAGCCTCAATTAAATATGATAGGGGAAATATTTAAAAGGAACTTGAGTTGCACCATGTTCAAACGGAGTGATGGGTATGTGGGTTTGTGGAACAAGCTGCCAGTGATATTGGTAGAGCCAGATACAATACATTAGAAAACATTTACACCGGTTCATGAATAGAAAAGGTTCAGAGGGATACAGTCCAAATGTAGGAATATGGGACTAGTTTGTGGAGACAACTTGGACAATGTGGATAAAGCCTAATTTTATGTTGAGGAAAGCAAGTCCACCTTATTTATTGTTGAACCTTTATCATTGAAGTTTTCTTGACCTGTAGTGTTTTACCTTTTTGGTGCACCTCTGTCACGGTGGCCAGTGGAGAGCTCGCCATATAACACGATCTTGGGAAGGCGATGGTCCTCCAGATGGAGGGTTATCGCCTTCCCAAGATCGTGTTATATGGCGAGCTCTCCACTGGCCACCGTGACAGAGGTGCACCAAAGAAAAGGTACAAGGACTGCCTAAAGAAATCTCTTGGTGCCTGCCACATTGACCACCGCCAGTGGGCTGATAACGCCTCAAACCGTGCATCTTGGCGCCTCACAGTTTGGCGGGCAGCAGCCTCCTTTGAAGAAGACCGCAGAGCCTACCTCACTGACAAAAGGCAAAGGAGGAAAAACCCAACACCCAACCCCAACCAACCAATTTTCCCTTGCAACCGCTGCAATCGTGTCTGCCTGTCCCGCATCGGACTGGTCAGCCACAAACGAGCCTGCAGCTGACGTGGACTTTTTACCCCCTCCATAAATCTTCGTCCGCGAAGCCAAGCCAAAGAAAGAAAGAAGTGTTTTACCTCTCATGAAGCAAGATGTGCAGATTCATGGGCATATGGGAAATGAGAGGTTGGAAGGTGTTAAGCCATGGAGGGTTATGAAAACAAGAAGATTACAATGACTCCATTTTCATTGAGAGGTGAATGGAGCATGATGCTATTGAATAAACAGAAGATAATTTTGGTTGGAAGATGGGAGACTAGCTGGAATAGTCAAGTCTAAAATTAATGAAAACATTTAGCCACCGTCCACTTACCTTTTCCAAAGTTTCCCCAATTAGATTGAAAATAGCTTAAATATGATTGGCACCAAACACATTATATGAATATGGAAGGTTGCCTGTATTCAAACCGAGGTTAACAAAGAGACGACACGAGTCCAGAATTGAATTTTGTAATTATGGAGGGATGAAGTTGGAGTATAGACAGTGTACCTTGAGGTTCATGCACTAATGTCTGGCTTTAAAGGGAGGAATTAAAATTGGAAAACACAAAGACCGTAGATGCTGGAAACCTGATCAAACATTGAGCTGCTAGTGGAACTCAATAGTTCAGATAGCATCCATGGGTAGGAGTAGTCAATCAATGCTTCAGGTCGGAACCCTTAACAGAGATTCAGTAAAGAGTTGCTACATGAAATCTACCCGTGGATGTTGTCTCATGTGCTGAAATGAAATAGTGAATTGAACAAATCACTCATGATCATTGGGCATACATCTGATGGTTTTATTTTGAACCAAAGGTCAAATCTTTATCTCTGATTGCTATTCATGATATTTCATTGTGCAAATCAGGCAAATTCTCTGTTTGACTATTGATTTGCATAACTGATCATGTACCCTTTTGATTACTTGGACTAAAAATATTTGGCCACAGATGAAATTGGTATGATCCACACAGGACAGTTGAGAAACATGATTGAAACAGATCAATTCCACATGATTGGAATGGATCATTAACATCTGGAGCCCAGAAAAATGTTTTTGTTAACGCTGTAGAGATAAAAATTGAGCATCAGAGACCCTGTATTTAAATGATGAGATTTTAACATTTGTTTTTTTTTCCAAGTATGTACGATGGATTGTTGGAAGTGGAAGTAATTTGCTCGTACAGTCGTTATGTTAAACCACACTTACCCTGCCTATTTCAACTCCCCAAAAATAAAATGACAGCCCTGCAATTCAATAGAATGTTTATGAAGCATTGATACAATAGATCTAATAACTAATCAATTTTCATTGTGTGTAGAATATTCAAGGAAACACTGTGTTTTTGTATTTGCTTGCTACCACTAGAGAGCTCTCTATGCACTCTATTCTTTCCAGGTTCCTCTAGCAATTCTTTCACTGACTGAAATATGATTCTACTTTTAACATAGAGGCTTCCTGTAAATATTTACTGTGACATTTTTTAAGTTTTAAATTTAGACACACAGCACAGCAACAGACCCTTCCGGCCCATGATCTCATGCCGACCAAGTAAGCCAATGAACCTACCACCCCCATATGTTTTGAGAGGTGGGAGGAAACTGGAACACCCAGAGGAAACCCAAGTGGACACAGGGAGAATGTATAAACTCCTTACAGACAGCTGGTTCACTGGCCTTTAAAAAAAATCTTTAGATTTGCTTTGTGAAACTCAATCAATTAAACCTATTTATTCTGTTTTCTACCATGTTTGAAGTGAGAATAGGATGTTAAGTGATGGTTAGGTTATTGCAATTTTTTGCATTTATCCAACTGGAAAATTGTAACACAGGAGTCTGGTGAATTTCATTGTAATGAGATACTGAAATCTTAACAAGAATAGTGCACGAGCTGATTGTATTTAAGCCATTCTCATCTTCCTAGTTTAGGTAAAATCATGTGAGTAGCTAAATAAGGTACAAAAATACTTAGACCGGAGACCATACTGGTGTGCTACTGTTTCTCCCTTTCAAAATTATTCTCTTCTGAAGAGCTCTATGATACAGAGTGTGTGACAACAGGCTCTGAGTAACATGCAGTTTGTGAGCATAAATTTTCTTCACTGCATTTGTCTTCAATTTCCATGTTTCCTCCAGAGTCAATGTTCTGAAACAAAATTAGACCCTGATCTGGCTCCTTCAAATTCACTCTACCTGTATTTTCGCCCCATGATTTTGTGCTGACCAGCATAAACCTACTCCACATCAGTCTCACCCTTCTCTCCCTCACACCTCATAACCCTCCTTTTTTTTTACACCCATGTGTCTATCTAAATAACCTTTAAATGTCTTTATTGTTCCAGCCTCTACCATTGCCCCCAGCAATGCATTCTAGGAACCCATCACTTCTGTGTAAAAGAAGAAAAAAAGAGAAAACCGCTGACAACTCCCTTAAACATTCCTCAATTTATCTTAAACTGACATTTTCTGATGACCTTTGCCTCCCGAAGAAAAGGTGCTGGCTGTCAACCATATCCATGTCTCTCATAATCGTATACTTCTCTAAGTCGCCTCTCATCCTCCTCCAAAAGAAAAGCCTCATCTCACTCAACCTTTCTCCATAAAATATGTTCTCCAATCCAGACAGCAGCCTGGTAAATCACCCCTGTACCCTCTCCAAAGCCTCTGCACCCTTCCAGTGATGAGGTGAAGAGAACTGAATGCAAGTGCGCTCTTACAGAGTTTTATAGATCTACAGTATTACCTTGTGGCTCTTGGACTGAATCCCCGAATGCCAGCACACCATAGTCTGCCTTTATTTACCACCTTATCAACTTGCACAGCAACCTTGGGTGTATATGGTCTTGGACCACAAGCTCTCTGATCCTCCACACTGCAAAGAATCTTGCCATCAACCTTGTATTCTGCCTTCATGTTCAATCTTCCAAAGTGTATCACTTCACACTTTTCTGTATGAACTAATCTGCCATTTCTCTGCCCAACTCTGCATTCTATCTATCACATTGTAACCTCTGACAACCTTCTACACTGTTGTCCATCTTCATGTCATCTGCAAACATACTGACCCATCCCTCTACTTCCACATCCAAGTCATTTATAAAAATCACAAAGAGTAGGGGTCCCAGAATGGATCCCTGTGCAACACCACTTGGCACTGACATCCAGTCAGAATATGTTCCATCCACCACCACTCTTTGCTTTCTGTGAGCAAGCCAATTCTGGACATGACTTTCAGGTGAGAGAATACAAGAGCAGGTAGTTTATGCTATAACTGTGCATCTTTGCCATTTTACATAATTAGCGGTGATTTTTCTCCAACCCAGAAAGTTTCAAATAGTTGCTAATACCATGTTTTTTTTGTGGCTTTGACACTTCTGTAAATATTTGTTTGATGTATGTGCACATAAAATGAAAGCAATGACATGACTGTGAATAATTACTGTATTTGACGACATATAGGAACCCCCCTCCCACCTTTTTTCCCCAAAAAAATTGCCTCAGAAACCACCCTGAGTCCCATATGCAAAGGTGACATTTTGGCACCACCATTTTGCAAGATAGCAACAAGAGGAAAGCTACTCACCTATGCTTTCAGGAATTGCCACTGCCACTCACTTCCCCCAGAAAGAAGGCTTGCTCTCTCCCTCCTTCCCACCTGCCAGCTCTCTCTCTCTCCTGTCGCTCCCTCTCTCCCACAGTGCTTTGAGGGGAGCCCTGGGCCTCGATGATCAGGCTTTGTTCGATGAGGCTGATCATCGAGGCCCAGCGCTCCCCTCAAAGCACTTTGGAAGAGAGTGGGTGACAGGACCCCCGAGCAAATTGAATGAGGTAAATACACTAAAACAAAATATTCCTGAAATCTCACACTAAAAATGGGGGAGGGAGATGTCCAATATGCCATCAAATACGGTAAGTGCCCCTTCAAGCTTCATCCATCTATTTGTGGCAACTAGAGAAGTTTACCCTTGACCCTGAAGGAATTGCTTGAGGAGAATTTCTGCTTTTTGTGTAGGGCGAATGCAGCTTTGATGTTTCAACCAAAAATTGGGATGTATCAAAACTGAGAGTTTCTGAAGAACATCAGCCTAGATTTTTGTAATTGAAATTAGCACTGAAAACTACACCCTAAAAAAGATTAACACTGGTCTGTAATTAAAACGTGGATTTTAATTAAAATATCAATGGATTGATTTGAAGCCTATTCTGAATTATAGTCCTCCAGAAAATGACATTGAATTTATGTGCCATTGTCTTGACATATAAATGCATAATCTTCAATCTTTTGAGGGCTCAATGTAGAATTTTTTTTGGTTATAATAGTTTTTCTCTTGCTAGTCCCATTTTTGACAACCATATTTTTCAGCCATCTGTGTTAGATGCATTTTTTAGATATTTAAAAGTTAGGCATTTTGTTCAGTCCAAACTTTCTGATTTTCCTCAAATCTCAAAATCTAATATTCTTGTTTTGTTCTTTAGCATAGTTCATTTACGGTGGATTAATATTATTTATTTATAATAACTTATTGGATTTAAGATCAGCCTCAATGGCAAGGATTAAAAATGATTGGGAATGTGATTTGAATATAACATTTTCAGATGAAGATTGGTACTCTATTCTTAGCTTGATTAATGAGTTCTCATTTTGTGCAAGGTATTGTTTATTACAATTTGAGGTTGTACTGTACGTTGAATACATATGTCCAAACTCAAAATATCTAATTTTTATGCAGATGTTGATCCATTATGTGAGAAGTGTAAAGTTTTTGAAGCTTCTTTGATCCATATGTTTTGGGAATGCCCCAGTTGTGGAAGATTTTGGGAAAAAATTTTCCACACTTTATCCACAATTTTTAAGATCAAAATAGAACCATGCCTTTTAATTTCCTTATTTGTTTTTTTCTCATGAACCAGATATACTCCTGTCCGCATCCCAGGAGAAAGTTTTAGCTTTTATCATGTTGATGGCCAGATGAACAATATTATTGAAAAGGAAAGGTGTCTCGTCACCTACTCATATACAGTGGTTACAGGTTGAAATGTTAAACTTAAGCTTGGAGAAAATTAGATCCAATATTAAAGATATAAAAAACTATCATGTTTGGAAGATTTTAAAATTTTTGATGCTCCAGTGATTCTCTACCTAGTTTCTGAAGGTTGCAATTGATCCATATTTAACATCCTTTTTTTTAAACTAAGTAATCTTGATTAGAGGGAGGGGATAGATTAGATTTAGTTTTAGTTTTTTTTGTTTCTCTTTTTTAGATTAAATTTTTAATATGGGTTCAAATATGGTTCTTGTGGTAATATCATTAAATTAGACAGAATTAACCCATTGTTTAGACTAAGGACTTGTCTAATGTAGTTTACTTGGTTTCTATCCAGAATGATTTAAAAAAAATATTGTTAAATAAACAAATATGAATAGGTTTTTTCATTTACATTTATATGAATTTGTGATATGTATATGACATGACCTTTTGTTTTATTAGAGGACTTTGTATGCAGGATTTATATGTTAAACTCAATAAAAATATTTTAAAAAGAACAGAAATAAATCTCTTCAGTGTACACTGCTGCAGGCACACTGATAATGTAAAGTGGCTAAATTAAAGTTATTAAGAAACAACTTATTCCAATTATTGTACCAATCTCTTTGTCATAATGGGCACATTGCTGCACATACAACATTTATTTCTCACTGCGTCTGCTTGTCATGAGTGTTCTTGTTTGGTGGAATGGAATGTGAGAGAGAAGACACACATGGGAATAAGAAACTTCAGAAATTGGACTCTGATGTAATAAGGAAATCTAACAGATAATTCCACAAACAAAGTTTGCCTCTTTTGCTGGTTTTCAGGTCTCCAAATTTGCACTTCCTGGAATCACAAAAAAGCATGTTTGTTAATGGATAATGTGTGGTTTTTTTTCATGCCCACAGTATTCCTTTCACAATCCAGCGTCTATGTGAGCTGCTTACTGATCCTAAGAAAAATTACACTGGGACTGACAAATTTCTTAGAGGAATTGAAAAGGTAACCAAGAAACTAGTTTTAACTTTGATGCTACTTACCATGATTATTAATGCTGTTAATTATACTATGATATCCTTGATTATTAAAAGATTGAGAATTAATACAATATTTTTGACATTTCTTGGTGTCCTGTGTTGTGACTTGGTTGGTAATCTCTACCCCACCTCTCCAGAAACCTTTCTGCCATCCACATGAAGCAAGTCAGAAATGTGATGGTGCACTCTCTCCTTGCCGAGATGAATGCAGCTCCAATAGCTCCTAAAATGCTCGACACCATCCAGATCAAAGCACTCCATTTAATTTGTACCCTCATCCACCAGTGCACAGAGGCTGCAGTGAGTACCATCAACAAAATCTCTGACAGAATCCTTCTTTGGCCATCTCAGAAACCCCTAACACTGCCTGTTGGTTCCATTGCAAGTTGTACCTGATCCTGAAATGGAACGATGTGGCCATTCCTCCATTGTTGCTGGCTCTAAATCATGGAATTCCCCTTTCTTGCAGAATTGTTGGAGTACCTTCATCAGGATGGCTGTTGAGTTCTAGAAGGTGACTCACTTTATCAAAGGCAGTTAGTATTGCAATTAATATTGGCCTTACCATTGAAGTGAAGAAGATGAAATTTTTTTTTTAAAAAATGGGTTTAATTCCCCACAAAGTCTTCACCCAATTTTTGTCTAAAGTTCATAAACTAAAATTAATTTTGTACGTGTTGTCTAAGAAGAAAAAGTTTACTTGCTATACATTTTTCACTTTAATTTTGAAAAAGTTCGAATGCTGATGCATGGATTCCATTTCTGCTGAGTTTAAATGAAAGATTTAACATTTAATACACTCAATATATTGATTTAAAGTGAATAGATGTTTCTCAAT
Source organism: Narcine bancroftii (assembly GCF_036971445.1). Taxonomy (NCBI): domain Eukaryota; kingdom Metazoa; phylum Chordata; class Chondrichthyes; order Torpediniformes; family Narcinidae; genus Narcine; species Narcine bancroftii. Next base: position 28,455,451 of record NC_091473.1, on the reverse strand, counting down.
AAAAACATGTTGTTATGTGTTGACTTCTCGACAGTCCCTGGTAGCCCCAAATCTCTTTACAGCCAAGAGAGTTTTGGAGCATAATCATTATTTCAATGAATGAATTGTGTGCATTCAGAACTACAATCAGAATTTATTGTCATGAACAGGTCACAAAATTTGTTGTTTTGCAGCAGCGTCAAAGTGTAAACATTCACTTAAATCTCCTTACAAATAATAAATAAAAACAGTGCACGAAAAGTCAAAGTAAGGCAGTGTCTTTAGTAATTGAGACACCTCCCCCCCACCCCACCCTAGCAAAAATATGGCAATGAGGATGTATAGGTGCTCCTCAACTTACAATGGGGTTACGTTCCAGCAAACACATTGTAAGTCGAATAAATAGTAAGTCGAAAAGGAATACCGCATCTACCATTTTTTATAATTAAATTTTGAATACTTTCATTTCACCCTGAAAAAAGAAATAATGTATACAACTGAAAGCACACTGGGCATTAAGAATGTTTGAGTTGAGTCAGCATCGCGAGAGAGTATACTGTATGATACTCTCGTGTGATGCTGCCATCGTCCAGTATTGCGAGAGAGTAGTGTCCCACATTTTGCAAGTACGGGAATAGATCGGATTTCGAAATTGAAAGTATGGATTCAAACTATTGTATCTTCAAAAAATCGTAAGTTGAACCATCGTAAGTAGGGGAGCACCTGTAATTTGTTTCAGATTTATGCAAATATATGCAATCAGGTTCAGAAATCTGCTTCCATTTTGAAAAAAATAGAAGTGAGATAAATTTGTCTTTAAGTAAGCGTTGTTTAATGCTCAGGATAATGCTTTTGCAATTCAAAGAATATTGAGGACAGAAGTAGGTCATTCGTTAAATAAAGCTGGCTCTGCTATGTTGTTGGACCATGGATGATCAGAATCTTATTCTTACCAAAAGGAGCAAGAGAGTTCCAGTACCTTTGTATGGAGTCTTTCTTTGCATTGCTCATGACCTCCAAAATTACATTCTGATTCAGGTTTCTCCCCACCAAATCACATTTCTTTTCTCTGTCTGCCTTCAGATTACATTGTAATTCACTCACCAGCCAACTTTAAAATTGGATGGACCATAAGGCTGGTTAATGCAAAGTTCAAATTAAACTCTGAGTCCTGATGAGGTTCAGAATTTTTCCCCCAAGTACACCCTATTTTATATTTGCCAAAATGTCTGAAATTAGATTTTGTTCTAATATTGAAACATTACTTCCTCTTGATTTTGAATTTTTTACATGTGCAGTAGCTTTTATTGTGTGCAAAGGAATCCAAACCTATTTCCACTTCACAATACATCTTTCTCCAGTTCAGTGTAAGTGACATCACATCTTTTTGTATTGAATTCCAGATGCAGTGGTTGTGCCGATTTACTTGGTTGACCAATGTTCCTTAACACTTAGTGTTATTGTGCAATTTTGTTTGCATTATTTCATTTTCAGTTTTGGTCATGTAACCTACACTTTTCTGCAAGTTTCTCATCATATTTGATGAGAAACTGAGGGTATAATACAGATTGTTGGGAGCATGTTTACATTCCCAGTTCCATTTCCAGTTCCACTCAAAATGATCTTTTTCATAAGGTTTCTTGAACTGTATTGTCAGCAATATTTGATGTTATCACATGCATTGTAGAACTCAACACAAGTCACCACTTTCCACCATGTGCTAATTTATAAATTAATCTGGATTTTTGACAATTTGCCACTGCCCCTACTGGCTTCATGGGGTACATCTTGATATCGGGGTGGTTTATTTTGCAAGGTGGAGGCATTTATCATCATTTCCATTTGTTGTCCTACAGAGGTCATGGTCTCAAAGAGAATATCTATTAATATCTGAAATCCATTAAGCTTAAAACTTCAAATGTTACTTCTTTTGCTGAAATGTTTTCCAATGAATGAACTGCATGGAGTTAGAATACAGCAAGATTATACATGCAAAAATGTTGCCCTTAATCACACATAGTTTTACTTTGTCAATTTTTAGAACGTGATGGTTGTCAGCTGTGTGTATCCTTCAACAGAGTAAGTAAAGTTAAAAACCATTTTACAGTGTAAATATTGTATTCCAAGAATTGTTTAATGCAGCAAAGAGTTAAATTTTCCCTAATTTTCTTAGGAAGTACAACTTTGGCTCAAATAGTTTGAATCGAGTGAATGGCATCATGCTGTCAGGAAGCCATACTGGTTATACAGACAGGTGAGCCATAGTCTATTTTATTTTGCGAAACGGAATTGTTTGTTAAAGATTCTTTTATGAGGGAGAAAAGGAAATATGAATATCATAAGTGCAGAGAGGATGATATGTTTCACAGCAGTCGATGCAAAATGATTTGTTAAATTAGATTTCACTGTGTAATTTATGTTTTTGAATATTCAGGTTGTTGCATTTGAAAATAGTTTCATTGAACTCTGCAAAGTGTTGTGGCCCACCATGAAACAAATTTTCCCTTGTTCTTTGAGGCATGAAGATAAAATGACCAATATCCTCAGCTAAAAATTGAGTACACCTTATATTTTTAACAACTGGATTAGTTTTGCATTCACTGGAGTTTCATTTGTGAGCATAATTGTCTAATAATTCTTTAGTTAAAAGAAATTAAAATAGGGAACCCTCTGGTGGTAATGTAACAGATGTGAATCGACAGCAGTTTGGTACATTGAAACACAGCAATATAGTAGATCGTCATTCTGAAATTCATTCATTTTTTTAAAAAAAAAGTGGTTGTTGTGTCGAAAAGTATGCTTAATGAAATTATTAGAGTTGGGTTAAATTTAACATGTATGTTTTACTTTTCCTGAATAAAAATCATTTTGACTAATTGAATCCTTGTGTTAACTTGAAGTTCTTATTTTACTTTCAGATCTAATATCAATGGTCCTGGAACTCCAAGGCCCCTGAGTCGATCAAAAGTTTCATTATCCAGTCCTCTTACAACAAACGGTTTGCCAAATAGTACTGATAGAGAAATAAATGTACAACAAACCGAGGACAAATCTCATAGGTATATTTTCCAAATCTTTGAATAGAGTTGGCAATCTTTATTAAAAGACCAAGGGAAATGCTTTTTGTGAAAGTGTATAAATGAATATATTCTGATCATTTTTTTCATTGTTGAGAACAAATATAAATGATTAATTTCTACTGTAAGCAGCATCACCTTACATATATCAAACGTTGGAGTATAGTCATCATTGACATTTAAACCAAGCCTTGGGATACTCGCTGGCTGGCTAACAACATAGTCAAAGCAGTAGTGGTTAAGGATAATATGCAAAAGGCAGAGATGTCAAGAAAAAAAATCAGTTCTGAAGAGATGTAGTAGCTGAAGGAGCAAATAAAATTGTGGTCCAACAATTGTGTAGGAATGTAAATGTGAGGGTTGTGGAAAATCAGGGATCAAAAGGGCTTTTAAAATTAAGAATCTGAAATTAAGATGTGTTTTACCTGAACCAAATGCAAACCTTGGTAGATATGGGTATTGCACGAATACAAATCAAGTCAGTCATAGAGCATGGAAACAGACCTCTTGTCTTAACTTGTACTTTCCAACCAAGTTGCCTACCCGAGCTAGTCACATTTGCTTGTGTTTGGTCCATATCCCTTAAAATATTTCTTAACCATGTACCTATCTAGGTGTTTTTTTAAAATATTATAATTTTACCTGCCTCAACCACAACCTCTCCCAACTTGTTCTATATACCCATACCCTTTCTGCAAAAACATTTGTCCTCCAAGGCCTATTTAAATCTTTCTCTTCTAGCTTTAAACTGGCGGATTCTAGTTTTAAATTCCCCTACTTTGGGGGTGAAAAAAACAGTTTTATAAAGTAAAATCCACCTTATTTATACCTCGTGATTTTATTAACCCCGATCAGTATACCATCAGCTTCCTATCCTCACAGGAAAACAGTCCCTGCTAATCCACTCTATTCCTATCCCAAGTCCTCCAGTTCCATACCTTTGTGAATACTTACTGTACCCACTTTAACTTAATCCCTTCCTTCCGATATCATGTGACCAGAATGCACACAATACTCCATGTGTGGTTTCAAGACATCTCAATTCTTTTATTCATTGCTCTGAACAGTGAAGCCAGTCGTACCATACACCACCTTCCTGTTAATCTGTGTCAATAGTTTTGGTGAATTATGTTCTTACACCCCATATTGTCTCAATTCCACAACACTACAAAGGGCCCTGCTATTCATTGTGTATGCCCTGAAACACGAATATCAGGCCCAAAACAGTGGTTATATATCTTTACCTCCTATGGAGGATGCAAGACCTGCTGAGTTACTCCAGCATTTTGTTTTAATATACATGCCTTAACTTCCCAAAATGCATCACTTCTCACTGGTTTGAGTTTACTTCCGTCTGCCATTCTTTACCTACATTTCCAGTTGTTCTTGATCCTCTTATCACCAAAGATAACCACCTTCATTGTTAAGATACCACCAATTTTGATGTCATACAGAAAGGGCGGCATGGTTGGCTAATTGGTTAGCGCATGCCTTTATAGTGCCAGCGATTGGGACTGGACTGGAGTTCGAATCCTGTAAGGAGTTTGTACGTTTTCCCCATGACTCCGTGTGTTTTGTCTGGGGGCTCCGGCTTCCTCCTACCATTCAAAATGTATCGGGGATTTAGGTTAATGGGGTGAAAATTGGGCACGACTGGCCTGATACTCTGCTTTATGTCTAAAAATTTACTTATCATAGTCTACATGTTCATCCAAATTGTTAAGATAATGACAAAAAGGGATCCAGCACCTGTCTATTTGACACACTACTGATCAGGCTTACAGCCTGAAAGCAACCCTCCACAATTACCCTCTGGTTCCAAACAAGCCCAATTTGTATTCAGATGATAATCTCACCCTGGATGCCTTTGGTGAAATCCACGGAGGCAATATCTACCACCCTAACCTTGTCACCTCTTCATAAATTCCAAAAAAATTCACGAGCCATGCTCAGTTTCGGTCCCTGCCTAATACAAAAACATGCTGTCCCTCAGAATCCCTTGCAGAAGTTTTCTCGACACAGATTTCGTTCCCAGGCTTGTCCTTGCTGCCTTTTTTTCAACAATGAAGAATATAAGCCACCTTCTGTTCTTTAGGTAGCTCATCTGTGCAAAGAAGATAAAAATTCTTTGCAGGGCTCCCCAGCAATCTCATACCACAATGTCATTGAAAATAATTCTTTAGATCCCCATAAATTGGTGCAGCCTTAATGAGGCCAACAACTTTGAATGGATGTATGCCCTAAAACAAAGATGGGGAAATAGTCCTGCGAGTTGGAGAAGGCAGTCTGCACCATTAATGTGATTCTGTGTCTAATTGTTGCAGCTATTACACATTTTTATTTTTGAATAGTGATTCACCCACATCCCATGGAGAGGATGTTCAGAGTAGCTGTTCAAAAAATAAACATTTAGAGGACTCAATGGAAGCTGAAGCACCAGAGGTGAAACGACTGAAATTTGACAAGGAAAATGAAGAAGATGAGCCTGTACATTTTGAGAGTTCTTCAGAAATGCCTGAAGAAAGTGAGAACACAGGGAACAAGGAAGAATCCAAAGATGCAAGTGAAAGGATTGATCCAACTAGCGTAGATAAAAAAGGTACCGTACATCTTCTTGAATGTATAAAATCAAAACTATGGTTGGTAGAAGCATCCTATTACAAGGCAAATTTGCTGTAAGGTTCTTCTGATAGAAAATAACATACGATGAACGTTGACTATCAGTTATTTCAGCCATAATTGTACACATGTTAACATGCAAAACTAAGTTCCTTAAATGCAAATCCATCTTTTGGAAGAAATCTTACAATATAGCTATATCTTCTGAAGGAATCAAAGTTAACAATTTTATATTTAAATGATTTCTACACCTAATCCATGAGTTGTCTCTTTTTCTAGTTTTAAAATGTAAATACCTTTTGCATAATTGTACAATTCTACACAGTCCTCCCATAAAGTGACAGGAAGATCAATACAATATTGACCATCACACTCTAACATCATGATGGCTGCACCATCAAGCCTGAACATTGATCCCCAATTTCCTTGGAGGTGATAAAATTCAGAGTTTTTTTTTTACGATTTGTATTCTTGTGTTTTCTTTGACACCTGCCTAACCTTATATCCAGGATCATCAGGACTGGACACCTGCCATTGTCGGAATCTTTCAGATTTCAGACCCTTTAAATAAATGCCTCGCTCCTAGTCCCTGCCGTCCACCCCCCCTCTCCCCCCCAGCCGTCTATCCATCAATTTCTCCCCCCATCCCGGGACAATCCCAGTCTATTTTGTGCCCTAGGCTATGCTGAGCAGGTGGGGGGGGGGGGGTGGTGGGGGGGTTTTGCTTGCTGGGCTGAGCAATGATTCAACGTGCACCGTACTGGAGACTCTAGACCAGTGCATCTGTCAGGTGGAGGTCAGAGGCGATGGAGTGGCCTAGGAGTCAGCCAAAAAGGCAGCCAGCGTTGGCTGCCAAGCAGGGCAGAAGGCTGGACACAAGGTTCAGAGCTGCAGGAGGAGCAGGCTGTTGGGGCAGAGGAACCAAATGCTGGCAGCTCATCAGGCTGGCCCTCAGGCATACCCCAGCAGCACAGCACTGTCCGTTCCCTCTCTTCCCAGTCTAACCTCGATGCAGTAGCAGGGCTACAATGCTTCCAACCCCGGAGTTTACAGAGCAACGCACCGGATTGCAGCAATCTCTCCATGCGGGAGCAATGGCCATCTTCGTTACCCATAATCTGGCACCGGCAGAGCGGTTCCAGCTGCGTGGGGTTTTATGGGTAAGGAAGACAGCTATTGTTCCCACATTGAGCTAGCTGCCGCCTGCTTCTCTCCCACCAGGTGCTCGGGGCCAAATCACCTTTTCAGCGAAGGTAAGAAAGGGCACCCACAGGAGCAGGGGTGACGGGGACTGTGGGGGTCTCCCTCTGAAAACTGAAAATTTATTACGGGAAATTAACGTTACTTACGCGTAATGTTATCTACTGAAAAAATGCCAGTTTTCGGAGACTGCCAGGTGTTTGGAATCCCGGATAAAAGGTTAGGCACCTGTATCTTCTTTGACTTTTCAGCACGTGGTTTCAGAATTGGCTTGCCTGCAGAAAGCAGAAGGTAGGAGTAAATGGAATGTATTCTACCTGGAGGTCTGTGTCTAGTGGAGTAACATGGGTATCTGGGATCCCTGCTCTTATGTGATTTTTTTTATAAATAACTTGGACGAAGTAGAGGGATGGGTCAATAAGTTTGCAGATACACAGCTTGGATGTATTGTGGATATTGTAAAAGTTTGCGTTGGTTTCAACAGGATATAAACAGGATTCAGAATTGGGCAGAAAAGTGACTGATGAAGTTCAATCTGGATAAATGTGAAGTGATGCATTTGGTGGGTTAATCCTGAGGGCAGAGTACATGGTTAATGGCTAAATTATTATTGTGTGAAAGAACAGAGGGACTTTGGTGTCCAAATCCATACATCTCTCAAGGTTGCTGCACAAGTTGATAGGGTAGTTACGAAGGCTTATGGTATGCTGGCTTTCATTAGTTAGGGGATTGAGTTCAAGAGTCTTGAGGTGATGTAGCTCTTCAAGACTCTGGTTAAACCACATTTGGAATATTGTGTGCAGTTCTGGTCACCTCATTGCAGGAAGGATGTGGAAGCTATTGAGAGGGTGCAGAGGAGATCAATCAGGATGTTGCCTGGATTGTGGAATGTGTCTTATGAGTCAACGTTTATAGAGCTATGGATTTTCTCATTGGAATGGAGAAGAATGAGGCGTGGGGCATCACGTGATGTCATGAGGAACACCACGCAGCCTACTGAATCCTGAGGGATTTACTGAAAAAAAGTGCATAGAAAGCAAAGTTAAAGTTATAAAAACTATTTTAAAGATATCTTAGTGTTTATCAGAAGAAAAACAGATGTCACCGAAAAAGAAAAAGCTGCAAAAACTGCAACAAAAGATAAACAGGGAGAGAGAAAGGAAAGAGAACTTGGGGCTACCTTGTCATCGAAGCAGGCTGCTGAAGTTGGATCTGGATCCACTGGTGAGGGCCCTAGCAAAGGACGATCCTCTGGAGCCTTCTCTGCAGTACCCCGCAAAGATGGCGCCGTTTGAAAAAATAAAACTGCATTGCGCACGCATGAGGAGTCATGCAGAGGAAAAAAATTGGGGGAAAAATACTTCACACCTTTTAAAGGGCCACTCCCGCATCTCCACCGCTGAACAGGAGGGGGACACTTCTCATGTGGAAGAGGACTCTGATGACAATGGAAGCGAAGAAGAAGGGACAAGTTCAGAAGAAGAAAGGTCTAAAGGCAAGAAAAAGACAATAAGAAAAGGAATAAAACTGAAACTAAAATTGATAAACTTTCTGATACACTGGAGAGTAATTAAAAATTTTTAACTGTAGAATTAAAGCAAGTTAGAATTGATATGACTAAATTGATAAATAATGTTCACAAAGAGTTGATAAAATGGAAGAGAAAATTCAAGATGAACATGAAGAAGTACAATGTATTGAAGAAAGGACAAATATAAATGAAGATTCAACGACTGGTTTGATTTCTATGAAAGAAAAATTGCTTGAGAAAGTTGACATTTTGGAAAATTACAGCAGGAGGAATAATCTTAAAATTGTGGGGATGTCCGAAGTTAAAGAAGGTCAAGATATGATCCAATTTTATTTCAAGAATAGATACCAAAAATGTTCGAACAATAATATTTTGAGGACAAGATTATAATTGAGAGAACTCATAGAGCTCTTAAACCAAAGCCAGGTCTTAACCAGAGACCGTATTCTAACTTGATTAGATTTTTAAACTATCAAGATAAAGAGAGGATACCTGGTTTAGCGATGAGAGAGCTAGAGAATATTGACCTTTGAATTATGATAAGGGGATGTTTTCTTAAATCCAGAGTTGAGTCAAACTCTATTGAAGAAAAGAAGAGAGTTTAACTCGGTTAAGAAGGTTTTATATGATAAAGGTTATAGATTTGTTCTTTGTTATCCAGCTACTTTGAAAGTATTTTTGCCAGATCAGCAGAATGTTTTTTTCATAAATCATGTACAAGCTAAAGAATATGTGAATGGTTTATCTAAAACTCAAGTAACAATTGATGATGATTTGTTGAAATAAATCAAATTCATTGTATAAAAAAGGGGGTGTATTCCCCTTTTTAAAAATGTTCTCTTTTGGTGGATGAAGAAATTCTGTATGGGGAAGAACTGCAGTTCATATAAAAAAGTTTTTTCCCCCCCCCACAGAGGTTGGAGGATCTGTTTGTGGATTTCTGATGGCAATGTGTGTGTTCATGGTTGGATCATGACCCATAAAATGCTAGCATCTTTAGCATTTGTGGGGGGATTGTTTTTTTTATGATAACTTTTCATAATATATTTATCTTGAGTAATTCTGATGTTTTTGCATTGCAGATGTTGACATTTTGGACCAAATTAATTTGTGGGAATCCTTCCGATAGGAGTGATTGATAGAATTTTTTTCAAAAAATGTATAGATAATGATAATGAATAAAGCATTTAAGATTTTGAGTTTTAATATTAATGGACCCATAAAAAGAAAGAAAATTTTATTTTAAAAAATTGGGAGTAGATAATTGCTTTTTTACAGGAGACTCATTTAACTGAAAATGAACACTTGAAATTAAAAAGAGATTGGGTAGGTCAGGTAGTTGTTTTCTACATTTAACTCTAAAGCTAGAGGAGTAGCAATTTTATTTTTTTTTAAATTGCCAGTTAAAATTCAAAGTGTAATTACAGATCCACGGGAAGATATGTGATGGTAAATTGACAACTATTTTCTCAGGAGTGGACTTTGTTAAATATAGATGAACAGAAATTTATACAAGATACTTTTTTGAATTTAGTAGATGTTCATAAAAATGTTTTAGTAGATGGTGATTTTAATTTTTGTTTGGAACCTTTGTTGGAAAAATTATCGAGAACTATAGTTAAATCAAAAGCAGCTAAAATATTGTTATCTTTAATGAAAGATTTGAATTTAATTGATATATGGAGAAGGATGCATCCTAAATATAGGGGGTACTCTTTTTATTCCAGTAGATTTGATACATATTCTAGAATTGATTTTCTTTTTTGCTTTTGGCTCAAAATCAATCAAGAGTTTTAAATGTTGATTATAAAACAAGAATATTATCTGACCATTCTCCATTATTGATTGAATTGGAATTTGCTGAAAAACAACACTCAGTGTACAGATGGAGATTAAATTCTTTATAATTGAAAAGGGTAGATTTCTGTCTTTTTTTAAGATAACATAATAGAATTGTTTTGTGATACAAATTTACATTCAACAGAAGATATGTGTATTATTTGGTATGCATTAAAAGCTTATTTAAGAGGACAAATTATAAGTTACACTTCAAAGTTTAAAAAGAAATATATGAAGGATATAGATAGATTAGAAATGGAAATAACAATATTGGAAAAACAAATTCAAAAATCATCTGAGAATAAATTTAGAAGTTTAATGAATAAGAAATTGCAATATAATACAATGTTAACATATAGAACAGAGAAAATGATATTACGGTCTAAGCAGAAATATTAAGAATTAGGAGAATAATCTCAATTTTTTATCTTGGCAATTAAAAGCAGAACAATCATCTTGGACAAGTAATGCAATAACAATTAAGTGACATTTAAACCACAAAAAATAAATGATGTATTTAAGGAATTTTATGAAAAGCCATATACATTTGAATCGTTACTTGATGAGGATGAATATTTGTCACAAATGGTATTACCAAGTTTAACTGAAGTGGGTAAAGATGATTTAGTTAGTCTTTTTACTGAACAAAAGGTTTATGATGCACTTAATTGTTGACAAAATCACAAATCTCCAGGAGAAGACTGGCTCACAGTTGAATTCTATAGAATTTAAAGACTTATTGATTCCTTTATTTATGAAGATAATAGACCAAGCCTTTAAACTACATTATCTCTCAGAAATCTTTTCCTTGGCGATAATTACAGTTATTCCTAAAAAGGATAGAGATCCATTAAAACCAGCTTCTTATAGACCTATATTGTTACTAAATGTTGATTGTAAAATTATAGATAAAGCGTTAGTGAATAGGATTAATAATTATCTTCCTGAATTACTAAATATGGACCAGACAGGTTTTATTGAAAATAGACAAACTTTGGAAAATATAGTAAGGTTATTAAGTATAATGCATTTGGTGCAGAGTAAAACAAAAATTGAGTGTAATAGTGGCTTGAGATGCAAAAAACAGCTTTTGATAGGTTAGAATGGGATTTTTTATTTAAGGTCTTGAGTAAATTTGGTTTTAGTTTGAATTTTATAAATTAGATTAAGGGATTATATAGAAATCCTAAAGCTAAGGTAATAACAAATGGACAGATGTTTCAATCTTTTAATTTAACAAGAGCAAGTAGACAAGGATGTCCTTTATCACCAGCTTTGTTTGTTTTAGCTATAGAGCGACTTGCACAAAAGATTCAAGATGATCAACAATTTAAGGGTTTGTAATAAATCAGACTGAACATAAAATTAGTTTATTTGCTGGTGATGTATTAGTTTATTTAACTCAACCACAATTATCATTATTAAGACTCTAGAGTCAGTTTTTAGGATGTGGGAAAGTTTCAGGATATAAAATAAATTGGTAATTAATGGAAATGGTACAAGGAGTCTATTCACAATGCCGAAGAGAAGTTCAATTTAAGTGGACAGATAAGATTAAATATTTATGTATACATATTGGTAATAATTTGAAAAAATATATATAAATTAAATTATATCCCAATATTTAAGATAAATGAAGATTTAAAGAAATGGGTGAATTTGCCTATTATGTAATTGGAAGAGTTAATTGTATTAAAATGAACATTTTTCCAAGAATTCAATATCTATTTCAGACTTTACCTATTTCTATACCTCAAAATTTTTTTTCAAGATTTCATTAAACAAGTTAGGATATTTCTTTGAAAAAGAAAAATGATAAGAAAGTCATTAGAAAAGTTATCATGGAAATATGAATTAGGAAGATTGCAACTTCCTAATTTCAAGAATTATTATAAGACAGCACAATTAAGATTTTTAGCTTCTTTGTTTGTAAAAATAAAGCCATCTTGGGTGTAAATTGAATTACATAAAATTGGAGAAACTACATCAGAAGAGTTTATTTATAAATGGGAACCAAAATTAATACACTGGATAAAGATGCTCTGATATTAAAGCATTTGTTTAATATTAATATTTGGAATAAAGTTAAGTTAGAAATTGATGGAAACCTATAATTAAAAATGCCATTAATTAATCCTCTTTTAATTTTCTCAAAAGATAATCTCTTTTTAAACATTTGGAATAATAAACGAATCTCAAAATTGGGAGATTGTTATAGCAATGATAGATTGATGTCATTTGATCAATTAAAAATTAAATATGATATTCCTCGTAATACGTTATATTCAATTAAGAGCCTATTTAAGAGAGAAATTAGGATCTGATATGATTTTTAAAACTCTTACAGATTTAGAACAAATTATGGTTGATGGATTGACTAAACAAATGATTTCAATAGTATATATGTTGTTACAAAGTGGGTTTATTTAATTCAAAAGAAAGATGGGAACAAGATTTAAATATAACAATAGATCAGCAGGTCTGGCAAGATTTATGTTAAGAAGTTGTGTCTAATACTATTAATGTAAGGTATAGATTACTCCATTATAATTTTTACATCAATTGTATATTACACCTCAAATATTGAGTAGATGGAGATTGAATATATCAGACCAATGTTTTAGATGAGGAAAAAAAGTTGGAACTTTTTTTCACTCTACATGGTCTTGTTTGAAGATTAATTCTTTTCTGCTTTCTGTTAAGTTTCTACAATGAACCACTGGTGTTTCTTTTCAGTTAAATCCTGAATTATTATTGTTAGGAAATTTTGAAAGTGTTACTCCTAAATTACCTTTGTCCGATTCTCAATTGAAATTTGTTAGGTTAGCTTTAGTAATAGCAAGGAAATGTATTGTTGTTGCATGGAAATCCGATGTTTCATTAACATTAGATAGATGGCATACAGAGATTCAAAGTTGTATTCCTTTAGAAAAAAATACTTATAATTTAAGGGGTAAATATTCTGTATTTCTACAAATTTGGAGCCCATATGGTAGAATAATGAGATTAAAATTATTTATTTTTTTTATTTTGAATCCTTCTGACCAGTGAACTTTTCCCTAAATGAATAATAATTTTTTGAAATGATATTTTTTGGGATCCTTGAGTGTCATCTGAGGAAATCCAAACTAATATATACCTATGTTATGTATTTTATAATCGATTTAGATTAGTTATTGGGCTGAGATTAGGTTGGTGGGGGCGGGGGGGGGGGAAGGATTTTTTTCCTAGTTTTTAGTTTTAGTAGTGTTCTTTTGTTTTTTTTTCTTTTTTATATATTTTTGACATATATTTGTAAACATTGTAACGTTACGATTTGTTATTTGTTATAATTATATATATGTTGATTTAAATAAAATATTCAAAAAAAAAGAGAAGAATGAGGGGTGACTTAATGGGGATCTACAAGATTATAAGAGGCATAGATAGGGTGGGCAGCAGCACCTTTTTCCAAGGGTGATACTAGCAAACACCAGAGGGCATCTGTACAAGGTGACAGGAGGAATGTATCAGGGAGATGCTTTTTAACAGAGTAATAGGTGGCTGGATGCATTGCCAGGGGTAGTGGTGGAGGCTTGAACAATAGAGACATTTAAGAAACTCGGAAAGAAAAATAGAGAGTTATGGGTTAAAGGAGGGTTTTGTTTATTGAGTAGGTTTATATAGGTCAGCACAGCATTGTGGGCAGAAGGTCTGTACTGTGCTATAAATTCTATGAATGTGTAACACTCAACTTTATGAATGGCTAATTTTAGTATTTAGCTTTATGAATGTTTTTTGTGACAGCAGCACAGTTATTATTGAGCAATATTATCAAGATATCTACTCGCTACTGCTTGGCAACAGAAGTGGCTTCTGATAATATTTTATATGTTTTCAGAATCATCAAGTCCAAAAATGAATGCTTTGTTTGAATCCGATCAAGAGAAAGTTGAAGTTTCATTTAAAACAATCAAGACTTCAGATGAAAATCAAATGGACCAGTCGGACCTAACCAAGACATTAACTTCTGAAGCAAGTGAAATCAGTGAAACTACTGACACTGTTAGTAACAGTGTGGACAAACCAGATACACCACCTGAAACTCAAATGCCTTCTGAGAGCCCAATGGAAAACAGTACGGATGTCACAGAAGAACCAATGGAGCAGGACTAAGAATGGAGATGATCTGTGCTGTATTTTCTATGAGGTGTTGATTTTACACTGTATAAATTTTAAGTAATAAAGTGGACCTTTTGTTTTCCAGTTAAGGAGGAATAGACCTCTGACCCCTGGAAAAGCTATACTAGATGAGAATTGTGAAACCAACTCCTTTATGATCTCATCTACCGCTCCCATCTTTTTTTTTTCTTTTGGTTAAATTGGTGGGTTATGCATAGATTTTATTTAGAGAAAGTTTTAAAACTGGAAAGTAGTACTATAATTTGTCAAATTCATTGGACTAGGCCATTTACCATAATTATTTTTTGTTGGGAACATTTTAATTTCTTGGTCATTGTTTCAATTTAAATACATACGCTTTCAACACTGCTGAAACCATAGGTAACAACACATTCCAGGGAAAAACTCAAAATTAGACATAAATTTTATTTGCTTCTGATCCTCCATTGATGGGATCTATCAATCAAAAGGGAGTATGTGGTTCACATAAATGTGAAACATCCAAGCTTCAGACTTGTTTCAGTTTGTTTTGGTTTGCTGAATATTTTTTAATTCACTGTTCAAGCAGCAAAAGGTGGGAAGTGGTTGCTCGATTTATGCTCAGTGGTTAGAACAGTGTGAATATTTGACTAAGTTCTTTTAAATTAACATACTGTGGCATGCGGACAGCAATGTTACACTTGTACCATTGATTGCATTGAAGAGCTACAGCAATTAATCTATTGATTTAGTATTGTGCCAGATCTTATGTACTGGTCATACAATTTTAGGGGGTGCATTGAACCCGCCATGATTTGTACAAAATTTTGAAGTGAAAGATATTTTTGAACATGCTACTACATATTGACAGCCAGTGGTTGTACATCTGTGGAGATGAGAACTCAAAGCACAAATGATAATCTGTACTTATGATGTTTTCTGATTTCCAGCTTGTATATTCAAAATCCTTCAACTAACTTTCTCAATTACTGGCTGTCGAGTTTGTACTTGTTTCTGGCAACTGTACTTTTTGATATTTAGAATTTTTAAATTTCTGTAAGTAGATTTTGTAGATTGTAATTGTTCACTGCCTTTGTGACACGTTATATAATTGTATAATTTGTGTGTAAACTGAATGCTATGGCTTTCAATACAGTATTCATATAAAGCAATAAATGTTATATTGGACTCAGTCTGGAGATACACTCCAGTTCCCGTTGATAAAATTTGCACAGGTTTACTTACCAGAGACCCTGATGACTGCACGTAACTGGCAATCTACAAGATTGGCAGTTTTGTCTTTCCTGTAAATGTAGTATGCTGCACTTGTTAAAGTGAATAATCTAAAGATATAGTTTTGTGGGATTTTAAATTAACTTTCTTATCAGAGAATTAACAATCTTCATCCTAAGCGATATGTAAAGTTTTACAGGTTGCATAGCGTTGTAACATTTTGTTTCTTTTCAGTGCTGTGGTTGCAAAGAATATGCATCTTAAGTTGCAAATTAAATGATAGTTTTCACAAGTTTTTTACCAAACTGATCAGCAAAAATGTTTTTGAATTTTAATCTTGTTTTCCGTATTAGTGGGAGAATTTTAACAGTACAGAGTAGTTGCTATTACCAAAGCCAGATTCGTTTTTGTGTACATGCAGTAGCTGAAGTCGCGTGTTATGTTTTTATTTTTAAAAAAATCTCTAGCTTAAGTGCGACCAAGCTTTTTTTTAATGTCTTTATAACATTTGAGTAAAATTTTTCAATTAGTTTTAATTCAGTTGAATAAAAAAAAAGCCTGGGTGAGTTTCTCAGATTTGCAAGCCAAGAACAGCAGGAAAAAAAAATGTGAATATACAAATGGAAAAGATGTTTGAATTTAACCTTTTCCTCCCTTTCTTCTAATCCACTTAATTTATCATTTCATTTTGGCATTTTGTAAATATGCTCAGCTCCAGGTAATGATGATGTTGGCTCATAATATTTGAGAAGTTTCTGGAATAGGCAAATTAAACAATTGTCTAACTCAATTATAATTAAATGATATAACATCAAATATTGCAACCAACCATGTCTGTGCTGTCTACAGATACCTATTGCAACCTTTCATCTATCCATTTAACCTATTATTCTATCCAAGTTTCAATCAAATACCCCTATAAGCTGTTAGATTGCTTCGGCAAGTACCTCTCATTCAGTTAAACAGCTCAAATGTGCTTTGGCTTTATTCTGTACTTCTCAAACTTGACCTCCACTTGAACAATCAAGACTTGGGTGAGTTAGCGAACTTCTTAATTTTAATTCTCCATGTTGAAAATGAAAACAAGACATTTGGGAGAGGTTTTCACATTGATTTCAAAGCCAGATATTGAAAAATAATGGATAGCATTCTTTCCTCCTGCCCTATTTCTGGCTTCACCTGTCGACTTGTAATAGCTGAAATCAGCCTGTTCCCCATTGTCACCCAAACACATTTTACCAATTCCAATACAGAAGGAACAGCCATTTTCTTCATATAGTGAAACATTTACCCGTCAAATGGGAACTTCATCAGTGACGTTCCGAGCTGAAGAGAGGTTGTACAACTTGTTCAACCATTTGTTATATCAAATATTCCTATTAAAGGCCAGTGATGAGTGGGATGGATGGACTTGAGTATGAAAACTGTTAAATTTATGGATACCTATTAATAATTGGATAGCAAGAAGTTATTTGAATCATGTAAATTTGACTGGGTTTCACTTGGGGAAATTGGAGTGATAGGAGTAATTAACACTTATTTAAATTTCTACCACTTAAAAGTTGGAGCAACATTGATATGAAATGGATTTATTATTGAGGAATTTGATGTTGATGGAATGAAAGGGGAGAATTATGAGTTAATGGTTGGTGGAGTTAAAATGGTTAGCTGCAGAAAGCTCCAGTTTAGATCCATAAACAAAGTGTAGATGTCCAGCAAAATGGACACCTAATCTCCATTTGATCTCACCAATGTAGAAGAGACCACACAAAATGCAGTAGATTAGGTTGAAGATCTGTTTATGGCGCTGGGTGGAAATGTAGAGACAGGTTTTGCACTTTTTTGCAGTTACAGTGGGAAGTACCCAAGGGGTGGAAGGTTGGATGAAGAGGGAGGAGTGGACTAGGAAATCTCAGAGGGACTTACTCCTGTGAAAAGCAAATAGGGGTGAAGTTGGCGGAGGTGTTGGAGTGGGGTGGGAAGTGAAGACCAGAGGAACTCATTTTGAAACCTTGATTTCCTTAAAGAAATTGACACTGCTTAATTGTTGAATATTCATTAATTTTATAAGAAAAAAGTTGTACTTGCACACTAAAAACTGATAGCATTAGCACTTAATATTTTTTTAGAAATACTACTGAATCCAACCTTATTTTAATTCTTGAACATGTCTGAATCACCTCCCCAAAAGAACAAAGTTCCTTTTGAATTTAAAGTGTTTTTGTATTTTCGATGGTACCGCATTGTAGCCGATGAAGTTCCTCCAAAATATAGTCTTTATTGTAATATAAACTAAAACAAGCTCATTGCCAGAAGAGATATCAATGCTCCTGTTTAGCAGTTGAAATGTCTCTATGCAGAACACCAAGTGCACTTCCCCATGCATTAGATGGTGCCAAAGGATTGCAATTTCATCTCAATTATCTTTTTTAAAGTGAAGTATTCTGCTTACACTGTCAAGGCTTGGCTTGATCTTAAAGCTTCATAGCATCATCTACAGTTCATACTCCTGGTTCTTGTTTTTAAACTAAATTTGGACTGCATGCTGATCTGGTGTTCAGATAAATGTGAATTTGCAAGACGACTTAAATTGCACAGAAAATGGCTTTTGGTGAGCAAGTTAATTTCCTTTATCATTAGCCTCAAATATGAATGTGATAAATATTTGGGACTCGTGATTTTTAAGCACCAAATTGATCTGAAATTAAAAATATATATATATAAATTAATTGGTTGAAATGTCTCAAACTGTATCTGCACTTGTGGCCAAATGCAAAGTCAGTGGACATTGAATGAAAGAAACTGAGAATCAGAGCAATAACCAAAAATTCAGTCAGAGATGAGATTGAGGGTGAGTAGCAATGGAGGAAAGGGAGCTCTGATTTGAGACTTTGCCTGCAGCACAGAGTATGCATGCACACATGACCGCACATAGATATAGGATCTTCTTCACACAGTCTTAGCTTTTCTCTCTCCTTGACACCATCACTGTTCTGCAGTTTGAAATAGCAACGCTGAGTTCATGTGAAACTCAAGACCTTGCCAGTGACAGGTATTTGACCCTCTACTATGTCTGCAATGTACATTTAAAGACCCAATGCAATAACCAAACCAGAAGGAATAAAAGAAAAATAAAGGTGCACATAATTCCTTGCTCCAAAATAGGCATCCAAGTTTTCAAAGCAATGAAATAAAACACTTTTAAAAATGAATGACAAAAGTATGATAACTCCTGGCATTTCACTGATGTGACTGGTTCAAATTAGGCCAATGCTAATCACCTCCAATAACTACCTGCAAGAATGTAGGACTCCAAATCTTGTATGTCATGTTAACTAAAAATACAGACATGCTGGAAGAACTCAGCAGGTCTCACAGTATCTCTAACCAATGTTTCTGGATTGAGACCTTCACGTTAGGAGCAAAAAGCAGACAGGCACCGGAATTTAAAAAAAAGGCTGAGGGAGGACCACAGGCAAAAGGCAGTGGATAAGAGAGGAAAGGTGAGAATTGATCAGGAGAGGGGGAGGAGGTGGCTCTGTGAATGCTGGGCTGGGGGAAAGGAGACTGAGGCTGAGCTAGAAGAAAGGGGAGAGGTGGGGGCTACGTGAAACCAGAGAAGTTGATGTTAATGCGATCTTGTTGGAGAGTACTCAGAATAATATGTGGTGGTCTTACAGTTTGCAGTTTGTCTCAATCTGGCAGTGCACAAGACCATAGATAGACATGTTGACATGGGAATGAGGTGGGGAATTGAAATAGGTTGCCACTGGGAGATCCCTGCTATTGCAAAGGACAGAGAAAAATGATCAATGAAGCAATCTCCATGCCCAGTCCAATGTAGAGGAGACCACAACAGGAGCACCAGATGCAGTAGATGACCCCTGCAGATTCATGAGACAAATATTTGGGGCCCCAAATGGTGGTGAGGGAGGTGGTCTGGGCATAAGTGTAGCCTATCTTGCAGTTACAGGTAAGTACCAGGGGATGGTGGGAAGGGAGGAGAGGACAAAGGAGTCATGGGGCAGTCCCAGCAGAAGGCAGAGAGGGGAAGATGGGATCACATAGTAGGTGGTGGAAATGCTGAAAGGTGAGGACAAGCTGAGTTCTTCCAGCACGTCTATTTTTAGTTAACATGACGTACAAGATTTGGAGTCCTACATGTTTTGCTCATTCTGAACTAAAAACTAATAACCACTACAATTTAAAATGCCAAAAGCCATTGAGCCCGACCATTAGCAAACACTTCAATGTGACTGTATTAGAATGATTACATAAAATAAATTACTTAATTTTGCTTGTATAAGACCTTGATAAGTGAAATCTAGTTTCAGTCAGAATTATGGCAGGGAGTCCTTGGAAAATATTCTAGTGGGAGTCAATAAATGGTCAATTAATGCCTAAAATGTATAGAAAATCAGAAGTAAAACTATAAACAGCACAGAGTAGACTGGCCTTTGAGTCCACCATTTTTGCGCTGACTATGATGGGTTTGCAACCACTCCTACCAGCCTGCCATATCCATCTGTTTCCTGTCTGTTGGAATGTCAATCTCCTCCCCTAATAGAGCTCTCCAGGCCTTTCACATCTGCTTTTAACCTTTTCCCCTGTCAAATATCTGCCTTTCCTATCCTTGGAAAAAGGCTGGCTATTTATCTTATCTATGCCTCTTTTATATATATATATATATATATATATATTTCTATTAGGTCACCATGCAGCCTCAGATGCGTCAGAGAAATCCAAGTGTTTCCAACTTCTCATTTCAGTTTAATGCACTTCCTGGTTAACTTCTCCATCCAAAGCCTCCACATTCTTCCTGTAATGAGGTAAAAGGAACTGCACACAATATTCCAAATGTGGTCCAACCAAAGTCTTATACAGCTACGACATTACAATCTGACTTCAATACTCAAGCTTTGAGGTATGAAGTTAAGCATTCACTATGCTTTCCTTACCACTCTATCCATTACTACCGAAATAATAAGACATCCACATGACATAAGGTGAACCAGTAACTGAAATTTATTTTTAATACCTCACACTGCTTGAGGAGACCGCCCACTTCCTGTGAGGGGTGTGCTGGCCTTAGGAAGTGATGTCTGCATCATGGCATTACTCCCCATCCAATGGCCCACAACATTGGAAGCGGTGCTGTCACTTTGGCAATGGATGTTGCCACCCGTGGATTTCTTCTCAGAAGGGATGGGGGCTCATGCATCTTGTGTTGGATGACTGGGGTGGTAATTCAGCCCATCTAACAATGCGGTCACTTGGCCCGCTGAACCCCTGCCCCCTTCCCCTCCCTCTCCCTCCAGAATCACTGCCACCCTTTAAGCAAGTTACCGCACTGACTTTGGGGAGTGGCCTCTGTGTCTGACCTGGGGATCCAGGACAGGCTGGTCTGAGTCCAGATGAGCTGCTGCCTCGAGGCAATCAATGGTAAACAAGTCCTGCCACTGCCAATGTCCAAGATGAAAACGACACCATCACGTTACAACACCTAGAATGGGGCTCTGTAGGGGCACTATGGGGGGTGTCAGTTGCTGTCCTCTCTGAATGAAAATGAATTTGGTGGACTGCAGGTTTGCCAGGACAGGTGGAGAGCCATGTGTCGGGAATGTGATGGAGGTCTCTGTCTACCCGTTTGTTCCCTCAATCGCTAGAGGACGTCTAGAGCACTGGGTTGTGGGCTGGGAGGGTTGTAGTGAATGTCCCCTGGGATGGTAAGTGGGGAGTTGTACACCATCTCGGCTGACAACGCTGGTTGATCTTTTGGTGCTGTTCGAATTCCTAAGCATCCATGGGAATTTATCCATCCAATTTGAGCCTTGTAATCGAGCTTTCAGTGCTGCATTCAGGTGGTGGTGAAATGTTTGACAAGGCCATTTGCCTGAGGATAGTACACCATGGTGTGGTGTAACTGGCTGCCACAGAACTTGGCGAGGTTGGCCAAGTGCGAGAATCTGAATTAGACCCCTTGGTCCAAGGTGATGTGGGTCAGGAAACCAAAGTGTGTGACCCAAATGGACAAGAAAGTTCTGACACAAGTACCTGTGATGCATGTGCGCAGGGGTATTGCTTCTGGCCAACAGGTGAAACAGTTGATTACTGTGAATAAATACCGCATACCTTTGCTCATGGGGAGCAGGCCGACGATGTCCACATGCACATGATCAAAAGAGTGCTGTGTGAAAACTCTGGAGTGGGTCATTGGTGTGTCTGGGCACTTTGGTGCATTGGCAGTCCAAACAAGTCTTAGTGCAGTGTTACATTGTGGCAGAGGTCATGCCACACAAACTTGTCAGACAGCAGGTGGACCATGGATCTTATGGAAGGATGTGACAGACCATGTATTTCATCGAACACCAGGTAGCAGGTAGGATGGGTCTGGGGAAGCCTGTGGAGATGTCATACAGTAAAGTCGGGCTCCCTGCTGAAGGACCGAAATCACTAACCTTCAGGCTGGTGATGGCAGTCCAGTAGGGCTAGACGTCCTCATCCTCTACTTGCTCTTTGGCTAACTGAACAACATTGAGCCCCCCCCCCCCCCCCCCCAAGGTAGCAGTGATGGTCGGTCTGGACAGCACGTTGGCCACCAAGTTGGATTTCCCTGCGACATGGCAAATGTCTGTTGTATCCTTGAAAATGTAGGAGAGATGTCATTGTTGCCTCACCAACCACAGTCTGAAACCTTGCTGAGTGTAAGGGTTGAGTGGCTTGTGGTCTGTGTAGGCAATGAAAACTCTTCCTTCTAACATGTACCAGAAATATCGTATTGCCAGGTACAGGGCCAATAGTTTTCAGTCATACGCAGTGTACTTGAGTTCTGGTGTCTGGAGATGTTTGCTGAAGAAAGCCGGGAGGTGGGGGGGGGGGGGGTGCCACTGTTCAACTCACTCCTCCAGCACCGCGCCGACTGCTCAGTCCGATGCATCTGTTGTAAGGGCCAGGTGGGAGGGTGAGTCTGGATGGGCCAAAGGTGTGGTCTCCACCAGTGCCACTTTGGTTGCCTGAAATGCTTCAACAGTTTCGTGAGTCCACTGAAGTGCTTTGTCGCCGAGTTTAATGACGTTGAATAGGGGTTGGATGAAGGTAGCCGCTCCCAAGAGAAACCAATATTAGAAGTTCACCATCCTTAGGAATAATTGTAGATCCTTGATTGTCCTCAGCCTGGGAAAACATTAGATGACTTCTACTTTATCCAGCAGTAGTGTGGCCCCCTCTCAGGTGATATAGTGTCCCAAGAAATTGATAGTTTCCAGGCCAAACTGGCACTTAGTTGGGTTCACCATGAGACCAAAGTCCTGTAACCTGTCAAAAAGGCAAGTCAGGTGTGTCCTGGCATCAGGACTGGTAATAAGAATGTCATCCAGGTAGATGAAGATGAAATCGAGGTCCCTGCCAACCACATCCATGTGACCTAAAACATCTGGGCTGCATTCTTTACACCGAAAGGCATTCGAAGGAACTCAAAAAGGCTGAAAGGTGTAATAATGGCCATTTTTGGGACATCGTTAGGATGCACCAGAATCTGAAGGTACCCTTTGATGAGGTCTACCTTGGAAAAGATGCAGCAGCCCTGGAGCCTCGTGGCAAAATCCTGGACGTGTGGGATGGGATTTCTATCTGATATGGTACAATTGTCCAAATATGATACAATTGTCCAAATATGGCTGCCATATCTTGAAAAATGTGTCATATTTGTCTTTTAGATTGTATGTAATTTTCTTAATAGGTGCACAACTATTCATCTCTGCAGACCATTGTGCTATGAGTAAGGGAGAGTCAGACTTCCAAGTAGTTCCAATGCATTTCTTAGCCACTGCTAAAGCTACTTTGATAAGAGAAATTTGGCATTTAGTTAATTTATTACTGATTTCAATAAAATTACCCAAAAGTTAAAACTGGGTTGTCAGTGGCCACACCTACTAGCCTTGTTAATGTTTCAGCAATGTTCTGCTAAAAAGGTAGTGTGGATCCTCGATGATTGCTGCTGCTGCCCTCTAACACCAGTATGTAGATGTTCTCGAACTATAGCGAGGAGGGTTTTGCCTGTGATGTCCTGGCCTTTCAGAGGGCTTTACATTCAGGGGTATTGGTGTTCCAATACCAGACCATGATGCAGCCAGTCAATACACTTTCCACCATACACATGTAGAAATTTGCCAGGCTTTCTGATATCATACCAAACCTCTGCAAACTCCTGAGGAAGTAAAGGCACTGTTATGCTTTCTTCACAACACCATGAGCATGTCCCCAGGAAAAATCCTCAGTGATTCTCAAGAACTTAAATATGCCCATGCTGACATATCTATCCTTGGCCCCATTCTGACCTACTAAGACCATTCGTAAATTGGAGGAGCTACACTTAATTTTCCATCTGGGTACCCTCCCACTGGATGGCATTAACATGGACTTCTCTAGTTTTTGCTAGCCTACTCTCTGTTCTCCCTCCTGTCCCATTCCTCCTGCTCTCCACCTGCTTAACTCTCCATTCACAGAGCCACCCCCCTTACTGGTGTGCCCTCCCTCGCATATCCACCTGTCACCTTATGTCCCTGGGACTGTGGTCCTCCCCTCTGCTTTTACCCCCACCATTTTGTTCAGGCACCTGCCTACCTTTTACTATACCATGCTGAAGGGCTCAAGCCCAAACCTTGATTATGTATCTTTACCTCTCCGTACACTGTTTGACCTGCTGGGCTTCTCCAGCATTGTGTTCTTACTAGGTCACTTTTCCAGAGCTCTGGACTTGCTCTCCAAGATTCCTTGGTACATTAAGGCTCCTTAAGGACCCATCATTTACTGTATACTCCCCCTCTTGCATTTGTTTTCCCAAAGTGGTGTTTCTTTGCCCATGTTTCCAACTGATCGAGATCCCGCTGGGCTCTTTGGCGAATTCTCCTCACTTTCACAACTCCGCCAGTTTTTTTTGGTGTCATAATGAGAATCAGCAGATTAAACACCAATCGACTCTGATGGGCTGTTACTGTTTTAATCAACATCTGCCTGAAAACAATTTCAACGCTCACATATTTCAGGAGCTAATCTCTGGAGAGAAACTTGGAAGTAATTAAAATTAAATAATAAACCAATATGGGTGAGATCTCGTGTTTGTCTTTAGCCTTATTGCACGGTCCATACGATCAGGGAAATTAGCATTATTTTCTTTAATTTATTTTAGAATTTGCTTAGGGTCTCGGAGGAAATAAATCAAAGTTGCAGGTATTATCTAGAGTGGGATGCGTGGTTGCTCGCCATTTAACTACAGACTTTAAACATTAGTCTCCAAGGAAATAACACGCTGTCGCTGATCATTATCTGCTATGTGTTATAGGCTCAGTAATAATTTAAAATGTATAAATGCATGTTCAAAGTTATTAAAGGTCGGTATTACATATACCAATGAGATTCAAATACATCCCAAGATTTAAAAAAAAATCATTTATGCGGCAGCCTATTTTTTCTTATTCCTATCTATGTGACTTCAACCTAAAAATGGATCTCAGAATATTTGGGGCTTTTTTAAAGCTGGGAGCCTTGAGTTGATCACCTTCTCAGAATTTCTGTTAATATAAAACTTAATTTTGACAGGGAGGGTTTTTGCTTCCCTTTTTAAGGATCTTTTTAAGGATCTTTTCCTTCAATGTGTGTCAAAGCTGCTGAACAGGGTGGTCGTGATGTTGAAATACGACCAATTCCACGAGTAATAAAAGTTGCTGTAAGTGTGACTGGATTGCCCATTGACTCTCCTCATTGCAAGGCTGCTCCTGTTAGCACACAGGTGAGAGTGATCGAAGGGCGCACCCTCCTCCAGCCGCGAGGGCGAGACAAACGCTGAACAATTAAGGAGGTTGTTGCAGTGCTCAGCTCAAGATTTGGACAGTAGGTACACCTTTTCTTTTATATATATATATATATATATATATAAATTACGGGAACTCCAGTTCAAAAAGTTCACATCAAATCTCCCAGCAAATCCATTCACAAGCAAACCTTCAAAGTCTGCTTTTTAAAACAAAGTAAGCAGGTTTTGCTGCCGACTTGTAGGGCCAGACATGAAGTGCTTTCTCAGCTCTGACCGAGCTCTTTGATTTTAAACATTTCACCGTTGACGGTTTAGTTTTTGAGGCAGTAAATTCTGGGATATTATCTGCACCCCTCCCTCTGACTTTAAGAGACCTGAAAAAAAATCAAGGCCAAGTTTAGATTATTTACTGAGTACTCAGCCAATGGGTTAAAAGTGTGACACCAGCTATTGTAATAATAAAGTCATTTAGCAAGAAAGCAGCCTATTTCAAAAGGTAAAAGGCAGAATAGTTTAGAGAAATATATGGGAAGAATGTACTTACAGATATGTAGAAAAATGCACTTAAAGATTGTGTAGAAAATCCATTTGTTATGTGTATCAGAAATGATGGAAGTTTTAAGGTAAGAAGATGGAATTTTAAAGGGGCACTAGGGGGTGATGTTTCATTTTGCATTCATTTCCTGTGCTCCAGTGGTTGAAATTTCGAGTGTATGAACAGAGGAGGTACTAGAATCTGATATGATTGCTCCATTAAAGAGTATTTAGACAAACATTTAGTTAGGCAAGGCATAGAATTATATATTCTTAATGTGGGCATTTGAGATTAATGTAGATGGGCAAAAAGATCATTATAGCTGAAAGACCTGTTTCTGTATGACTTGTGTCTCCACTCTGGCTGGCTATATCAATTTTACTGTACAGACTCTCAAAACAAAAAGCAAATCATTTTGAAACTGAGTGCAAGTTATTTCTTCTCAAGCTGTTTAATTTGTTGTGCTCAATAAACCAATTTATTGCATGGCACTTCACAGAAAGGTCCCCATACTTTGGCAGTGTTTTACAATATTTTATGTCAGAAATAAAAGTTCTCACACATGAGTCTCTTTAAAACTGATGACACGACAAACTTTATTTACAAGTCTGCAGAGTTGGACTCAACTGACTTCTCACCAGTTAAGCCCCGATACATACAGTGCATTGATTTTTATACCCTTGTTGTTTGCCCTTCCCCTACTTATTCTTTGGCTTGGCTTCGCGGACGAAGATTTATGGAGGGGGCAAAAAGTCCACGTCAGCTGCAGGCTCGTTTGTGGCTGACAAGTCCGATGCGGGACAGGCAGACACGATTGCAGCGGTTGCAAGGGAAAATTGGTTGGTTGGGGTTGGGTGTTGGGTTTTTCCTCCTTTGCCTTTTGTCAGTGAGGTGGGCTCTGCGGTCTTCTTCAAAGGAGGTTGCTGCCCGCCAAACTGTGAGGCGCCAAGATGCACGGTTTGAGGCGTTATCAGCCCACTGGCGGTGGTCAATGTGGCAGGCACCAAGAGATTTCTTTAGGCAGTCCTTGTACCTTTTCTTTGGTGCACCTCTGTCACGGTGGCCAGTGGAGAGCTCGCCATATAACACGATCTTGGGAAGGCGATGGTCCTCCATTCTGGAGACGTGACCCATCCAGCGCAGCTGGATCTTCAGCAGCGTGGACTCGATGCTGTCGACCTCTGCCATCTCGAGTACTTCGACGTTAGGGGTGTAAGCGCTCCAATGGATGTTGAGGATGGAGCGGAGACAACGCTGGTGGAAGCGTTCTAGGAGCTGTAGGTGGTGCCGGTAGAGGACCCATGATTCGGAGCCGAACAGGAGTGTGGGTATGACAACGGCTCTGTATACGCTTATCTTTGTGAGGTTTTTCAGTTGGTTGTTTTTCCAGACTCTTTTGTGTAGTCTTCCAAAGGCGCTATTTGCCTTGGCGAGTCTGTTGTCTATCTCATTGTCGATCCTTGCATCTGATGAAATGGTGCAGCCGAGATAGGTAAACTGGTTGACCGTTTTGAGTTTTGTGTGCCCGATGGAGATGTGGGGGGGCTGGTAGTCATGGTGGGGAGCTGGCTGATGGAGGACCTCAGTTTTCTTCAGGCTGACTTCCAGGCCAAACATTTTGGCAGTTTCCGCAAAGCAGGACGTCAAGCGCTGAAGAGCTGGCTCTGAATGGGCAACTAAAGCGGCATCGTCTGCAAAGAGTAGTTCACGGACAAGTTTCTCTTGTGTCTTGGTGTGAGCTTGCAGGCGCCTCAGATTGAAGAGACTGCCATCCGTGCGGTACCGGATGTAAACAGCGTCTTCATTGTTGGGGTCTTTCATGGCTTGGTTCAGCATCATGCTGAAGAAGATTGAAAAGAGGGTTGGTGCGAGAACACAGCCTTGCTTCACGCCATTGTTAATGGAGAAGGGTTCAGAGAGCTCATTGCTGTATCTGACCCGACCTTGTTGGTTTTCGTGCAGTTGGATAATCATGAGTTTTTCAAGCTTTGTTGGGACCAAGGTAAACTGCCTCAGGATCTTCGTGATGCCACCATCATCACCCTGTACAAAAACAAAGGCGAGAAATCAGACTGCTCAAACTACAGGGGAATCACGTTGCTCTCCATTGCAGGCAAAATCTTCGCTAGGATTCTACTAAATAGAATAATACCTAGTGTCGCCGAGAATATTTTCCCAGAATCACAGTGCGGCTTTCACGCAAACAGAGGAACCACTGACATGGTCTTTGCCCTCAGACAGCTCCAAGAAAAGTGCAGAGAACAAAACAAAGGACTCTACATCACCTTTGTTGACCTCACCAAAGCCTTCAACACCGTGAGCAGGAAAGGGCTTTGGCAAATACTAGAGCGCATCGGATGTCCCCCAAAGTTCCTCAACATGATTATCCCTACTTATTAATACTGTTTTAATTGGTTAGTATTGCAAAAGCATTCTAAGTACAACTGCATTTTTAATTATCACGTTCGTTACGTACGCTGCGAACTCTACATACACTAAATTCTGTTTCTCACCCTTCTTATCAATCTTTTGTCTCCTGCATGTCTCTCACTATGACCATGAAAAGATATGTTTTAAAAAAAACATATCCAGCTGAACCTTTTGTCCTTGGCTGCTAATAAGCTCCCTGTCCGTTCTGGCTTCCCTTTTTATGATTAATCATCACATTTTAACTTAAGCCATTTTAACCTAAATTCTCTATTTCTAACAATCCACCCCTTTCTCTCTTTAAAATGTGTGTATTATATATATATATATATATATATATATATATGAATGGGGATTTTAACTCGGGGAAGAGAAACGTCTCATGATAAATTAATTTCGTGCTGAAGTAAAATTCTAACGGGGTCTCCCAGTTCCCCTGGTTGCATAGCCTGTTGGACCATGGAAATCACCAGGCTGCGTAGACAGGGAATAATACAGGGCAAAACAAGTAGGAGGAATAAAATACCTCCGATGACCCACAATAAGGTACGCCACCAGGTTCCTCCAAACCATTTGTCCATCCAATTTAATTTTGCAAAAGGATGCCAGGTTTGAACCGGTATATGGGACAAAGTACGAATATTATCAGCGATTTTTCGAATGGCTTGGCCATTATCATCAATCTGTAGGCAGCAGTTAGTCAAATTAAGCTTTCCACATACACCTCCTTCTGTGGCTAGGAGATAGTCCTTCTTTTTCCACACAAGGGGTATATGGATGTTGGGTGGTATTTTCTGCCCAGCATTTCTCAGGAACTGAGGTATGGGAAATAAAATTACCCTCCTTTCTTTCCCAAGTGCGGTCCTGAAACAGGACCACTGTGTCTCTGCATTTCTTACATTTCACACCTGATAAAGATATAGGCAAACTAAGAAAAATCAAAGGACATAACAATAACATTGTGAATCAAGTCTTTCTGCGAAATCGCAAGGTAAGAGGTTTTTCTCCAGGAACACAAGTCCAATCTGAGTTCGTATCAGGGTCCTGAGGCACCTCTACAGGTCCCTTAAATCTGGATGCGTGTGTCCACCCCTTCTCTCTTGTTCGTGCTGCAGCCTCTGTAGTTAAGAGAACTTGGTATGGACCTTCCCACTGGGGCTGGAGTTTTTCAGTTTTCCAGGTCTTGATGAGAATCCAGTCTCCTGGTTCCACTTTGTGTAAAGAAAAGTCTAGAGGCGGTGTTTGTGCCAATAGTCCTCTCTTTCGTAAATCTGTAAGAGAGCGTGACAGTGCCTGTAAATAGTTCCTAACAAATATATCCCCTTCCCCCAAGGTGGGACACCCCTCAACTGTACTCCAGAAGGGAAGCCCAAACATCATTTCATAAGGGGACAACCCTACATCTTTTCGTGGGGCAGTACGAATTCTTAATGAAGCCAGGGGCAGACATTTTATCCAAGGCATTTTAGTTTCCACCATTATTTTTGTCAATTGCATTTTTAGGGTTCCATTCATACGTTCAACCCTCCTGAGCTTTGTGGATGCCAAGGGGTATGCAATTTCCAAGAGACCTGTAATGCATTACAAATCAATTGCTGGATTTTTGAACAAAAATGTGGACCCCTGTCTGAGTCTATTGAATCCATTATACCATATCTGGGGATTATCTGCTCTAGGAGGAGGCGAGCTACTGTAGAGGCTGTAGCATTTACTGTTGGGAAGGCTTCCACCCATCGGGTAAAGTGATCTATTACCACCAACAGATACTTCCATCTTTGGACTTGAGGTAACTCTGTGAAGTCGATCTGGATACTTTGAAAAGGGCGTATGGCTAATGGTTGACCTCCCATGGTCCCTGTCCTCATTACCTTTTTATTAATTTTTGTGCATAGATGACAATTCTGCACCTCCTGTTGGGCCAAGGTGTAGATTCCCTTACACACATATTCTCGAAGCACTGTGTCACATAAGGCTTGGGTGCCCCAGTGGCTCTGATGATGCAGGTGTTTTAAAATATTGCGAGTTATTTCTTTATTTAGAACCATTCTTCCATCTGGTGTCTTCCATGTTCCATCAGGCAGCTGGCTTGCACCCAGCTGAGCCATGTCCTTTTCTTCCTTAGCAGTGAAAATGGGAGCCTTCTTTATGTCTTGTCTTATTGGGATTAAGGTCAGCAAACGGACTTCTTGTTGCATGGCTGCCCTTTTAGCTTCTTCATCAGCCAGTCTGTTTCCAATTGCTGTCGGGGTATCTCCCCTCTGATGGCCTGGTATATAGCCAAACAGGTTCGGAGATTCAGTGAACCGTTGGGGCAATACAGTCCACTGAAGCTGTCTCCGTTTACCTGTCCATGGATTTTCCCATTCAAACGCGAACATATCTCTACTTTCCACTTCTAATGGACACGTCCAGAAGGCATCCTTCAAGTCGATAACACTAAACCACTCATGGTCTGGGGGATTCCGACTCATAATAGTATAGGGATTAGGCACCACTGAGTAGCGGGTCTGAACAATAGTATTCAAACTTCTTAGATCCTGAACTAGGCGATAGGATCCATCTGACTTTTTCACTGGGAGTATAGGGGTGTTATAAGGTGACATGCATTCTTCTAATAGTCCGTCTCGTATAAGAGTCTCAATTACCAGCTGTAGCCCTTTTCTCTCTTCCAAAGAAATAGGATACTGACGTTTCCTTACCGGCTGATGACCTGGTATTAATGTGACATGTAAAGGTGGGATGTCCAGACCTCCTCGATTTCCCTCCTTATACCAGACTCTCTCGTTAATCTGCCGTTCATCCTCTTCCTTTAGAGCACAGAGGTGGACTCGCACTTCTCCGTCCACAGGGAGAGCACCCAAACCTAGGAGAGCCTGTAAGTCCCTTCCTAGGAGGTTAAATCCAGCCGACGGTAACAACAAGAGGTCTTGTACCCCTTCTCTTTCTTCCAGTTTCACTGTTACTTGGGGAATTATTGATACCATTCTGGGAGCCCCTTCTATCCCAGAAATTTTCAAATTACTTTTTACAGGTTCAGTCCCGATTGGCACAGTTATTACACTACTTCGTTCCGCTCCTGTGTCCACCATAAACACCACCTCTTCTCCCTTGGGACCAATTTTTAGTTTTACCAGGGGTTCCCTCTTACACTTGGTCCCCAACATTTGAAACCCCTGACCCCCCTAATCTTCTTCCATAAGTTCGAGGGCACACAATTCCCTCTTGTATCGGGGGCATTCCCTCTTAAAGTGTCCTTCCTCATTGCAATAATAGCACTTAACAAACCTCCGGGGTCTTCCCTCTCTTGGATATCTTGGATTGTTTAGAGGAAGGTTTTGTTTTCTTTCCCCTCTGGATTCGGTATTCATCTGTCGGATAGTCTGTACCATAACCTTTGTCGCCCTCTTTTGATCTTCTTCTTCTCTCTGCACATATACTTTTTGCGCCTTTTTAACAGGTCGCTTAGGGGATTTTTGCTCCAGTCCTCCTCCTTTTCTAGTTTCTTTCTAATGTCATGCCATGATTTGGAAACAAATTCAATTCGAATAAGCTGTTCACCCATTGGTGTACTAGGGTCCACGCCCGCATACTGTTGGACATTCTTTCTCACCCTCTCCAAGAAATCAGTAGGGGACTCGTCTTTCCCCTGGTGGTTCCCAAATGCCTTGGTGAAATTGTGACCCTTTGGCACAGCCTCCCGTATCCCTTTAATTGTCCACTCTCTATATTGTCTCATACTTGCCAATCCCTCGGGTGTTCGTTTGTCCCACCTGGGTTCATTTAAGGGATATTTTTGTTCATGGGGTCTGGGGTCCCCAGGTTGTTCATATTCCCACATGAGGAGGGCAGCCCGTCGAATCATCTGCCTCTCCTGGGGTGAGAATAATGTTCCCATTATTGCCTGCATCTCTTCCCACATATATGTGTTTGGTCCCAGGAATTGGTCGAGCTGTTCAGCCAGTCCTATAGGATCTTCCAATAACTTTTTCATTTCTTTCTTAAATCCCCGCAACTCTGTACTAGTTAGGGGAACATTCACATATCCCGTTCCCCCTCCCGGTCCTCCCATAGGAACTTCCCTCAGGGGATTTAGGCTTATTGAAAACTTTGATGGTCCTGGACCAGTCTGGGATCTTGTCCAGGGTCGGTTTACCGGTGGAAGTTTAGGGTCCGACTCCCTTAATTCATTCTTTTTTTCCTGGCCCCTTTCGGGGCAATCAGATTCATCACCTTTCCCCTCCGGTAATGAGCTTTCCTCGGGCGCAGTAGGCACCGGGGGAATATAAGGAGGGGGAAGGTTGTCCCGAGGTTCCCACTTCTTTTCTCCCGCTACCCTCAATTTAAAACATTTTGTTAAGGATCCTGGCCAGGGAACCCAACAAAATGCATACGCTGACTCTTCTTGATTCACCTTTGGTCTCGAATTTACATATATGTTTAATGCTTGTCTAACCCAATCCTCATCAGATCCAAATTTCGGCCACCAGACCGAGGAACCTTTAATAGGTTGTTTCGACCAAAGGAGACAATATTGAACCATCTTTTTCTTGTTTTTGTCTCGATATCTTTTACTATCCCAATTTTCAAACATTCTTCCCAAAGGGCTGTCAAGGGGAACTCCCAGGAATTGTCCTGAATTTTCAGACGAGCCCTTAGATTTTGATCCTCCTATTTTCCCATCTAGATCCGTTTATCGTTGCTGAGGACCCTCTCGTTCTGGACCCTACTCCCTTCTTCTCAGACGCCTCGTCGGAGGTACTGTCCCTCCTTCGGTTACCGCTGAGGTTTCCCTGGGGTCGACCCCTCTCTTCTCGGCACTTCGTCGGAGGTGCTGTCCCTCCTTCGGTTACCGCTGAGGTTTCCCTGGGGTCTATCCTAGAGTCCCACGACAGGGTCCTCACGCCACGACAAAAGCTCTATACCTGATCTATTACGTTAGGTTTTTTTTTATCCTAACAGGTGTATCCCGTTACACCTGTTACCCAATCCCCACACCACAATCGTAAGTCGTCACTTACCGGTGTCTTCCCGGGGATTGAACCGTCACCCTTCTCCTCTCCGTCTTGTCGTGTCACCTTGTCTGGATACCACTCGCTCAAGCCGCCCGAAGCGACGAGCAAGGGACTAGGAGCCGCTGAACTCAGCGGGGTGCACCACCTCCGATGTCCCTCTTCTCGCCTCCCCTCACGGCTGGAGTGTAGATCCCGGACGAGCCCCCATTTGTCAGAAATAAAACTTCTCACACATGAGTCTCTTTAAAACTGATGACACGACAAGCTTTATTTACAAGTCTGCAGAGTTGGACTCAACTGGCTTCTCACCAGTTAAGCCCCGATACATACAGTGCATTGATTTTTATACCCTTGTTGTTTGCCCTTCCCCTACTTATTAATACTGTTTTAATTGGTTAGTATTGCAAAAGCATTCTAAGTACAACTGCATTTTTAATTATCACGTTCGTTACGTACGCTGCGAACTCTACATACACTAAATTCTGTTTCTCACCCTTCTTATCAATCTTTTGTCTGCTGCATGTCTCTCACTATCACCATGAAAAGATATGTTTAAAAAAAACATATCCAGCTGAACCTTTTGTCCTTGGCTGCTAATAAGCTCCCTGTCCATTCTGGCTTCCCTTTTTATGATTAATCATCACATTTTAACTTAAGCCATTTTAACCTAAATTCTCTATTTCTAACATTTTATAAAAGCTTGTTCAATGGATATTTTTATTCAAGTTTTTAATGTAAATATTTCTGCAATTTTTAATCTGTACTATTCTCTTTATCTCATCTGCTGGTTCCTTTCAAAAAATCAGAATCAGGTGATTAGAGGGAGGGGTTTAGTTCAGTCCTTTAGGTTTAAAAAAATAATTTTTATTATAACATTCTAATAATGGCTCTGACATGGTTGCCTTCATTAAATTTATTACTAGATTGAGTTATTACAAGTAACTATTTATGTAGATATGCAGATTTATTACTTATTTTTCCTCTCCCTTTGGTATATATTTGCTTGAAAACAGTTGATTTATGTAATCATCATTTATCCTTATATTAAACTCAATAAAAATGTGTTTAAAAGAAATAATCAAGATCACATTGCTGGCCTTGAAAAACTTGTGTGAGGTGAGAATGTTATAAAATGGACCCTATATTTTAATTTCCCAAGTTGTTCAACAAAAAGATTTGATATTTTTTGCAGTTTATGTGCATGAGCTAGAAGATCTTTTGGACTAATTTGGGTTTTCAGTTGAGAATATTTTAGAACTAGGAAATAAAATATTGTGTGGTGTTTTAAAGATGCAGTCATGTCTTTGTGCTGTAGAATTTGGGAGTTGAATATTAAATATTTATAAACCTTAAATATATTGTTCATCTTTGAGATGTAATATTCCCATTTTAAGATGAGTTTGTAATGATCAAATTGTAAATTTGAGAATGAAGTTAGTGTAACACAAAAGCCACAGATGATGGAATTTTGAATAGTCCAAGAATGGTTGGAGGAACTCAGCAGGTCAAATGTTATCCATGAGTTGAAAGGGTCTATGCTTCAGGTGTGGACTTTTTAACAATACAGGTACTAAAGGAAATGGGGTGATATTATGTATATGAAAGGGGAAATTAATTTGGGTGAGATGCCCAGAGTCGATTTGGCAAAAGACAGAAGGTATGAAAGGTGACATAAACTAAATGGGTGTCCACAAAATATTTCTGAAGTAGTGGCCCTTACAACTAGTTCAATTATTTTGTTAAAGGTTCCTATGATCACATCATAAAATAGAAAAATGTAATATACTTGATATGCTTCAACTTTTGTCTGCTGCAAGGCAAGCAAAGAATCACCATGAGCATTGCCTGGTCCTCCAATAATAAGAGAGAAGCAAAAGAGAGTCCCTTCTGAGATATTGACTATCTGTAGAATCCTCTCCAGTTCCCCCACAGCCTTTGCAGCTACACAGACTCCTGTTGGGATTGGCAGCCTGACTTTCAGGTCCAAACTTCTGATACAATAAGGAAGCCTTCTGCATCCGAGGCCCTTCGTGAGGCATTACGCGAGTACCCTCTTGAATCCCAGTTAACTGACATGTGAGCCAGTCTCCAGCAACCCGCAAAATGTATGGGTTCTTTGACTGCAAGTCACCAGCAGCACACAGCCTTTGTGAGTCCTTTACAAGTCACCAACCACCCATATCCTGTCTGGGTTCATCAGCTGCTGAATGCCTTGCTGGTCCACTGCCATGGTCACCTTCCCTGTAGGGTTGTCTCCCATGTCTCCTGAATTGTACGTGAATTTATTTTGGAAAATCTGGTGATTAAATTCTATTTCTGTGCAATTGACCATTTCTCTCTTCTGTTAAACTTGCATTAAGTGCTTCTCCTTTAAACATCCATGCAAGGCTTGGGAAGCTGTGAATGTTGAATTGCCAACAAAACATTAAAATTAAACCTAGGCAGTGGATGAGGGAAATGGTCATTGCTTGATGGACAGAACATTTTGAGAAGTGAGGGCATCCTTACTTGTGAACTAAAAATTGATACAAATTTATTTCATATGATGTGGATGATTTTGTGTGTTGGCTTTGACTGGGGCAGAAAGGCTCATATGCTACACTGAAAACCTGCTTTCTTGTTATTATTACAGTCAGAAGGTTTGAAATGTGAAATCCCTTTTTCAGTAAACTTTTTATCAATGTTCAACTCGCATGTTTTTAAGATTTGGTTCTGAATAATTGGAAAATGTGAATGAAGAATTGAAATTGTATCATTATTATTCCACATCATACTCTATATAAAAAAAAACTTATCAACAGTTTGGTGCACAAAGCTCCTCCTGAATGAGATTTCATATACATGTTGCTTATTAGTTTTTTTTTCAGTTGAATTTGCTGTATTTTTTTGACAATCAGAAATAGTTTCTAATAGAAATGGGTCCCCACTTCAGAACTGATATGGATTAAATGTGATTTTCAGTATAGCATGATTTAATTTTGTATTCACTTAAAAATGTTTCAATTGGAAAATGATTGGTAACTTGCACTGCACCGTTATTCAATGGTTAATTAAAGCAGAAAGATTCATGTTTCCCTTTATGTACTGTAGATAAGATGTTCTAGAGCATTTTTCAGTCATTAAACTACTTTTGAATTGCCACTAATTGTAATACAGAGTACTTGATTTAAACACCAAATTTAACATTACTTTCAAAGTTGGGAATGATATGAGATTACTTGATGATGTAACATGTAATTAGAAAGTTAAATTGCTTTGTATAATTTTTGTAGTATATTGTGATTATCTTCCTTTATAATCATTTGGACAGCATGGAGATGCCATTGTTTTGACTTGTTAAATTAAAAGTCTGTTCTAAAGTAGTGTAGAGTTTTTCACTGTTAGAACTTTATACAATGAGGACTATGTTAAAACTATACTTAAAAAGTTAATAAAATGGACAATAAAACATTAATACGTACAAAAGTTTGGTCAAAAGAATTATCTGGGTCCTCTCTGTGCTCCCCTAGTTCTAAACAGTACAAAAGCAAACTCAAACAGCATGTTTATCTTAAACCTGCAAAGGTTAGTCAGCCTTGAAGTTAGCTGTTGCTAGGAGACTCTTGTGGAATTCATAAAGAATATTTTTCAGCTTCTTGCAAAATATGTTTGCAAGTCATTTTAACCTTTGCATTGTAATTGTATAGTCATTATATCTGAATCATTATTGAAACACATTACGTTTTCAATGAAAACTAAATTTTTAATTCTCACATCTCACAATAACTATCATATTCAAAGGATACTAATGTGAGAATTAAAAATTTAGTTTCCATTTAAGATTTGTTTCATCAAAATTATTTTTTTTTTTGGCAACATAAAATTTCAATCAGCTGGAAAATAATATGGCAGTTCGTTGCAAGAAAATCAAGATTTGTAGTTGAACAACAATGTACACTGTCATCATTGCAACTCTGCATCATTTTGGAAAAATTTTGTCCAGCCGAAAGATGTTTGAAAGCTTGGTTTGTTGCTTCTCTCAATTTTCCCTCCTCATCTGTGTTATTACAATTTAGAAGCAACCTGTGGCCCAAGCATTTAGAGGATACATCTATCACTTTTAATGACTCGTGTTAATATTTTGAATGCAAGTTTATTAACAATTTCTAAGATTTTTTTTAACCTTGTATAAGTAGTATATTTGATAAAATATTCAGATATATTTGGATGGAAAAAATCTAATTATGAGCTGTTGTGGAAGTGATCCTCCATGTTGGGTCAGTAGAATATCTGGAAAATTGTTTATTCCACTGATTGTCAAAGATGATAATTCATGGTGTGAATTTCAGATGTTGATTTTCCATCCACTTGAAATTCTAATATGAATAAAACCACATTGCCCTTACAGCTGAAATGATGGTATCAAAAGTGATTTTGAAATGAAGCTGTGCAGACCTAATTATGCATGAAATTTAGGTGTTTGTAATTAAACTGATACATATCACAGATCTATACAAAGCGTACGACTTCCATTTTGTCCGTCTTAAAATTTTATTCTGCATATTATTATGTATTCAGGAGAGAGAGCACTGCTTATTTGAAAAGAGTTATTCATTTATAATGAATAATTTCTCTAAAACCATTGTTGATAGCTTTGTTGTATTACAACTGTTCTTTACATTTATATATTTCTGCATTCAAGTGATGACTCAAGAAATGTTTTGAATCAATGATTTTAGCTTCATGCGTAGAATAGGTAGTAACTTTTTTTATTTGTGTTTGTTGGAATTTATATGGTTCATTTAATGACAAAAGTTATTTTCTTCACTGATAAGTGAGGGGGGCAGGGGTAGATTTTGTAAGCCTCCAAAATGTATTGCTGTTTAGCCGTTAAGTTCTTTAATGCAGCAAACTAAATGGGAAGAATGAATTGCTGAGCACTTTAGCCTGAATGTACATGGAATGTTTGTTATTGTGTGCTAATAACAAGTCAAGTCGGTGGGTGAAGTAAACCAAATAAAAGATTTTACTGAACACAACCAAACATGATAAACAGGGTAGGGAGAGAGAGCTCACAGTGTGGCGTCTGCTCCCTGCTAGTTCTCAATTCAACTAATATGCCCTCACGGTGCTGATGCATGCGTGGTGCACTGTTGCAAGACCAGTGGCTGCAATGCAATTGCATTGGGTGCAGGGCAGCCGATGGCAGTGGCTGTCTACATCCCCTTTCTTGAGCTACTCCCTGCATTGTCTTGATTGCCTCTACTGATCATAGTCTCAAGGGCATCATCCATCTCTTCTCCTGTGGTTACTCGAGGGCTCACGTCAACCAGCTTGTTACCAGCCCAGCTGAGTCGAGAGAGGACCCTGAATGTTTAAAGCATAAATTTAGAGAAATGTGCAACCCTCAGAGAAATGTGACAAGGGTGTTATGAGGCCAAAGGACCCCAAAACCCAGCAGCAATAGTTATTCACCATGACAAATGGATACTAAACAAAAGTTGTTTTTAATTATCTTTAACTTTAACTTCTCTATTTTTAACTTACTTAACTTACTTAACTAACCCAACTTAACCCCCTTCTAATGCTAAGTGCACGTGTATGTAATGTGTGTGTAAATTCAGAAAAGTTCTTTGATTCAAAGTCCAATCTCACTTCTCATTCTTCCAAGTTCTCTGGTTGCAGGCAATTCTTATACATGTATAAAGTTCACCAGGCTTCGATGCTCGAAAGGTAAATGGTTACTGCTCAGGGACGTTCTTGTAGGTTTTGTAGAGAGAGATGTGTGGCTCAAGGATTTCAACAACTGAGGTACCACCATTAGTCACCTCAATGCCTTGCTGATGAAACTTGCCCCATCAGGGTTCTCCAGATAATAACATCTTTCTTTCAGGTTACCACAGAGTTCCTTTCTGTTCCACCCATTCCAAGAGAAACACTAGACAGCTCATTTTCTCCTCTTGTATGACACACAAGAGTAGGCCATCCTCCACTCTGGAA
The DNA here is from genome assembly GCF_036971445.1 of Narcine bancroftii. Lineage (NCBI taxonomy): Eukaryota > Metazoa > Chordata > Chondrichthyes > Torpediniformes > Narcinidae > Narcine > Narcine bancroftii. Next base: position 28,416,069 of record NC_091473.1, on the reverse strand, counting down.
CTTGTTTCAGTTCCAACAAGCTTCTCCTGGCTGACACAATTCAGTCTCCCTCTCTTTCTCTGAGACTCTCAAACTCTTAAGAAAGTCCGTGACCCCCCCCCCCACTTGTTTATAAAAAAAAAACCTGACCTTCTCCAGCAAACAATAAGAGTCAGTCTTCTGATTCATCTGTTGTTTTTAGGTAAACCAGAACCCTTTAGTGACCTTTTGAGCACTTTTGTCAAAAGCTCTGCAAAAAGCTATCGATAGACATCATGTTTCATGCTTGTTGCTTTAAAGACAATAGTTCATTCATTCCACAAGTCAATTCAATTAACAGCTATTTGTGAAATCTCCATAGGCATTCTTCACAATTTCTGCAGTCACTGTGGATATGAATTCTTCAGTATTTCAAATAAGATCAGTTTTAAACTGTGTTTATGTATGTAACCTACTCTTCCCAATTTATCTCCCCAAAATATTTCTATATATTCTGTCACAATGGAATGGCATAAATTCAACATGAGAGACCAAAAGCCTGGCGAGTTGATATACTCATATGTCAGCGATTTTTAAAGATCAGGGTGAAAACCTGCAATTTCGGTACGCTTTGCAACAAACTAATTAAATGCAGAATTGTCTGTGATATTTGTGACAATAATATGCGGAAGCCGTTCCTGCGAGACAACGAACTAATACTAACAAAGGCCATTGTAATGTGCTGGGCATATGAACTACTGAGGAAATCAGTAAAAGGCTGGCTTCCACTCAACAGCAGGCCATCGACGCGATACAGGTAGGACCAGCGAGTAGACAGTGGTTGGAGGTTAGAATGTAGAGCCAACCAAGTCAGCAAGGGTGCCCCATACCCAGGACAGGATGAGACAATTGTGAAGGAAACAGTATACTGAGAAGGGAGATGTGCCCAGCGTTCGGCCAGCTCTGCAGGAACTGAGGCAAATGGAACCACTTCAGCAGATGCTGCAGATCCAGACAGCAGACCACCCTTTCAATGGCTTCTGGGCCTCCCAAATTTAACAGAATGTTTTCCCTGGTATGGACAGGTTGGTCGCTATGTGCTGCCGCTATAAATATGTCATATTTCTTTTCAAAGATGTGCCAGTTTTCTGCCACATTTCCATCAAATACAAGTGGGTTGGGCCTGCTGAATCTGTCAACCATTATGGTGACCGTGCAAAATGTGGTTGTGGTTACTCATTGTGACCGATTAGTGATTGGAAGGCTTCAGGTCTGGAGCGCTCCTGATCCCATTTCTGACACCATGTTCATTATTGTGTGCTTAATAATGAGTCGAGTCAGTGGGTGAAGTAAACCAAATAAAAAGACTTTACTGAACAAAACCAAACATGATGAACAGGATAGGGAGAGAGAGCCCGCAGTGTGGCATCTGCTCCCTGCTAGTTCTTGATTCAACTAATGCACCCTTGCGGTGTTTGCCTTGTGAGCTGTTGCAAGTATGGTGACTGCAATGAGATTGCATTGGGTTCAGAGCTGCCGATGGCAGCAGCTGTCCACACTGAGTACTAATTTGAGTATTATCAAAGGACAATTCTACTGTAATTGATGCTAAGTGGCCAGTCTATAAATGGACTAAAATTTAAATAACGATTAGTCCAATTTGTTGTGAAGCTCCAATAAATTATCTGCACTGAAATATTGTTTTCTGTAACACTCATCCCTCGAGTACCTGTGCCCATTGGTCTTTATCTACTGATGGTTTTGGATTGAATGGTTCTCTTCTATCTGCGTGATAGAGTTATAATTTCACCTCCCAATGTAAACCCTGGTTCCCAACCTTACCTCAGATTTACTTGAGGACTATTGTCTACTGGTCATTGATTGTCAGCTATTAAAAGCGTGTTTGTACTCTTCACTTGTCTCTTGGTGCATTCAGTCATGTTAAAATTGTAATAGCTTATCTTTGAAATGGGGTGGAAGCCCTGTTGAAGCCAGGCATGCTTCAGATCTATCCTCTGTCTTCTGAGGCCTCGGAGTAAATCACCTACTGCCTGGAGTGCTTCCAGTCCCACTGCACGGCCACGCAAGTCTTCAACTCTGATGTTCTCCAGAGTTTGGCACCTCTCTCTCTCGAGTCAGCCCCAAAGGGTTCGCTATCATCAGAGACTGTGCTACCTACAAGTTGGCCATTGAACGCTTGAAGGCCTGCTAAATGAGGCCCCAGAATGACGTACTGGTGAGGCACCAACTCTTTTTTTAAAAATAATTTTCTTATTTTTCACACTGTGAATCATATCAACCAAAATACATACAAACATTTCCCTCTTAAATATACACAGTGACATTTTCTCCCCCCCCCCCACCTTCCCACCCCCTCCAAAACCAATAAACATTCAACATATACAATAAAATCATTAAACAATGTCATCACACAATGAAAATAAACAAAAATGTGTCATCTACTTTTACACACTGGATCAAGTCATTTTGTCGTCTTTTCATTTTAGGGGGTGAAGGTCCAAGGCAAGCCCTCTCTGTTATGTTCCATGTACGGTTCCAAAATTTGTTCAAATAATGTTATTTTTTTTTCATTATATGTTATTTTTTCCAATGGAATATATTTATTCATTTCTATGTACCATTGCTGTATTCTCAGGCTCTCTTCTGATTTCCAAGTTGACATTATACATTTTTTTTTGCTATAGCTAAGGCTATCATAATAAATCTTTTTTGTGCTTCATCCAGTTTGAGGCCTAATTCTTTACTTTTTATATTACTTAGAAGAAAGATCTTTGGATTTTTTGGTAAGTTGTTTTTTTTTGTGATTTTATTTAATACCTGATTTAGATCTTCCCAAAACTTTTTCACTTTCTCACATGGCCAAATTACATGTACTGTTGTTCCCATTTCCTTCTTGCAGTGAAAACATCTATCTGATAATGATGGATCCCATTTTTTTTTAACTTTTGGGGCATGATATATAACTTGTGTAACCAATTATACTGTATCATGCGTAACCTTGTGTTTGTTATATTCATAGTTTCAGAACATTTCCCATGTTGCATTTTTTTTATCTTTGTTTAAATCTTTTTCCCACTTTTGTTTGGGTTTATAGCTTATTTAATAATTCTCTTTCTCTTGCAGCTCTATGTACATGTTCATTATAAATCTTTTAATTATCATTGTGTCTGTAATCACATATTCAAAGCTGCTTCCTTCTGGTAATCTCAGTCTGTTTCCCAATTTATCCTTTAAGTAGGTTTTCAGTTGATGGTATGCAAACATTGTACCATGAGTTATTCCATATTAAGTACCTTTCTACTGCCCCGACAAAGCCCACCCGATAAAGGTATCCTGCCCCTTCAAATATCTCATTGTCAATTTCAAGGGTCTTCTCCCTTCCACCAACGGAAATGTTTACTTTCTCAATTTTATCAACAAGTATTCATGTTTTCCGTTCGCCATCCCCTGCCCAGACATGATCACCAGCACGGTCATCAGGGCCTTGCACTTTATTTTGCCCTATTTGGCTATCCCAGCTATATCCATAGCGATATCACTTGAGGCATCAGACCCTCAGTTCCAGTGAGTTGCACCAGTACCTGCTCATAAGGGGCACTGCCTCAAGCAGGATGACTAGCCACAACCCCCGGGTGAATGGATAAGTTGAAAAAGAGAATGTGACTGCATGGAAGACAGTGAAATTGGCTCTCCAGTCCAAAGGCCTTCCAGATTCATGCTGGTAAGAAGTCCTACCCACGGTACTCTACTCCATAAAGTTGCTTGTCTGCATAGTGACCAACGCAACTCCTCACAAGCTTATGTTTGCATTCCAGAGGAAATACACATTTGGAACTACTCTGCTGGCTTGGCTGCTGTGAAAGTACACGAGAAGCAAGGCAGACCTCCTGATCAAGAGGGTGCACCTGCTGCACGCTAATCCAACGTATGGTTAAGTGATATACCCCAATGGCAGAGAGAACACGGTCTTGATTAGAGACTTGGCACCCACTGGAACTGAGGGTCTGATGCCTCAAGTGAGCCAGGAACTACCAAGTACCCCACTCAAGGACCAGGAGGACACTGCTCGGGAAGTGGAGTAATCCACCCCGTGACCTGAGCTGGAGCCCTCGAGACCCACTGATGCTGTACTACAGGGGGTTCCGGAAGTTCGGGAAGCCTAAAGTCCTCCAGTACTGCGGCACTAACCCAGAATTACCAGACCCCCTGACAGCTGTAAGTATTTGCAAACTATTAGTTTTTAAAAAAATTCTTGGACTCTGTTTTTCACTCACCGGCTCAATTCTGAAAGAAGGGGTGAATACTGTGAACTGGAATTCACTGTCTATATTGTTCCTCCTCTGGCTCCACTCTCACCTACCCCAATATAAACCTTGGTTTTCCTGCCTTACCTCAGATTTACCTGAGGACTCTTGTGTCTACTGGCCATTGATTGTAAGCTATTGAAAGCATGTTTGTACTCCTCACTGGTCTCTGAGTGTATTCAATCATGTTCTTTCCTCCAGGTTTTATTAAGCCTGTATCAAGCAGTATGTTTTATACTAATTCATTGCATCATTTATTACAGTATGGTAGCAACTTCTGGTTAGGAAAATATATTCCTTTGTAAAAATAAGTCGGTAAATCTGCAGATTTAATTGCTAGTCCTCATTTTAGTTTGCTGGTCAATTCCTCAGCTGATAACAACAGAAAGTCAACGGGTGGTAGATGAGGAAGAAAACTACATCCTTCATATTGGCTCCCATGACAATTTATTCCACTCTTATTTGTGAAACTTGTCTGAGATTCATGTATATCATTGCAGTGTGGGAGCCCCATTACAATAAAGACCTGAACTGAAAATCTTAGTGGTTGTTCTGAATGAGTGCAGTTTACTGATGTGACATTCCCCCTTCCCCCCCCCCCTCTCAATTATTTTCTATTCATTTTATTTGTGTGGGATGGTACCTTAAGAGACCAGATTTAAACAAACTTTGTTTTTGGAAAGTGCCTGTGGAAAAGGCAGCATGTTCTTGACTTGATACATTTCGTGGTGAAGGGAAGCAGCCCTGGAGAAGTGAGGGACATAGAGCATGTGACAGCTTCTTGAAAAAATAGAACACATTTGGTTCAAGAGGCCATTTTAAGAAGGCAGCACAAGAGAAACATTGCTTCAACCCTCCATTAGGTGATTGAAAATCCCACTTGGCCTCATTGTGTGGTTATAGACAGAATTGTCCGATTTCTTCATTTTGCTTACAGAGGAATGAGAGACCATTTTGACTGGCCCCCGAAAATGTTTTTTAAAGTTGCAGAAGAAATACTGCACTTCACTCTACTACAAGACACTCGTCTGAAAAGGAAATTTCTCTGAAGTACCTGGAATGAGGGTTTTCATGAGTTGATCAAACTTCTGTCACCCTGGTCTCTTTCACCCACTTAATGAACGGGTCCTTCCATCTCAGTGCGTGTCTCACCATTTAAGGCCTGTGTGTCCTAACCATCCAAAGCCTAAGTGTGCTTCACCATTCATTTGAGGTCTGCGTGCCGTCACTGAACTACTGAATTTCTGAATTTTGAACTTGGAACTGCTTTTCAAGAATTGAGCCTTGAGCTGCAGTGGCTTGGCATATTCTGCACACACCAATATATTTGTGCATAGTGAAAGTTTAAGTTAAATTTAGTTAAGTTTAGATATGGTAGTGAAATTAGATCAGGTGTTACATAATTGTTGATTAATAATAAAAAATGTTGATTAATAATAATAAAAAATTATAAATATATCTGGACTAATTTTGTTGTTGCTGCTGTCTGGTATGTAACACTGGCTAATTAAAATGCAGGAGTTGTCTCTTGTAATCCTTGGCATTAAAATGAAACTTTAAATTAGCTCTAGATGGAGAATACATAAACCTGCATTTTTTTGGACTAAATATAAGGAATTAAATATTGCACCTTGCATGAACTAAGGATTAAGGTAGGAGCAAGAATAGGCAATCCAGTCTCTCACATCTTTTAATTCAGTGAGATGATGGTTGATCTGTCCCTCAACTCATTCATCTGACTTTTGGTCCTTATTTGATAGAATTGTACAAGTTTATTTATCAGCGCATATATGGATTGAGGCTAATGGCCTCTGCTCATGAACTATTTCTTGGAATTCTGCTCAGCGAGCCCTTTTAATGGAAATCTTCAATCATAAATTTTATTAATGTCAAGCTCTTGATTGCTCACATATCCTTTGACCTTGCAAAGATTGAAGATTTCTTTGGGGATGATTGGATCATTTGTACAAGAAATCTGGGAGCGCAGGACAACAAAAATTAATTTACATATCAGGAGTGTCTAATGTACTTACAACTTTTTCAGAATTAAATGCTTTACCATCCTATAAGTACCTTGAAGGAAAGTTGATTGTAATGTTTCATCTAATAATGCAATGTGAAATTGGAATGGGATTATTGAAAAGCTGAGGCAAATTGCTTTTTTATTGATGTGCTCATTAAATTGTGAATTTAAGTTTCTGAGAAGTTGACCTTTAATTCAAGTGCATTTACTTGTTCAGATTTGCTGTATTATGCAATGTTCAACATTTGTATGTGGGTTTAAAAAAAATCTTAAAAGAAATTGTGTTTTTAAAATAACTCTGAGGAAAAAACCTTGATCAGGAATGCAACTCTGCAGTTATAGAATGTCCAGTGGTATCTGATAGGCTGCAATAAATAGATTTTTTTTTGTTGCTTAAAACCTTGTTCATTGAAGCAAGTGTATTTCTTGCATGGTTATTTTTTTAAGCAGATGTTCAGATAGTAAATTAATCCCTGCTGTGTACAAGAAGACTTGCAATTCAGTTGCAGCTCAATTATTTGAACTACTGAGTTTTAAAAGAAATTTAAATATTTATTGATTCCTTTATTTATTTAGATTCTTAAACAAGCTATAGAAATTTATTCTTTACCAGATTCATTATCTCAAGCTATTATTATAATTATTCTTAAGAAAGATGGAGACCCTTTGAAAGCAAGTTCTTAAATGTTGATTATAAAATTGTAACAAAGGTTCTCACCAATAGATTGGCAAGGTATCTACCTTCTTTGATTCGTATAGATCAAGCTGGATTTATTAAAGACCGTTATTCTGCTGATAATATTACAAAGTTAATTAGTTTGATAGATTTTTGCAGGAAATATCTAATTTACCAATGGTTTTATCATAAGATGCTGAAAAAGCACTTGAAAGAGTGGAATGGGAATTTTTATTTAAATTTGGACTAATATTTATTAGTTGGAGTAAAAAGCTAATGGCTTGAATTGTGATGAATGGGCAGATATCATCACTGTTTATATTGGAGAAGTCTACTAGGCAGGGTTCCCCTTTGTCACTGGCATTGTTTGCATTGATTATTGAACCTCTGGCTCAATTAATAAGACAAGATAGTAATATTAAAGGTATCAAAGTGAAATCTGATGAATTTAAAATTAATTTATTTGCAGATGATGTTTTGATTTATGTAACAGAACCAAAAGAATCTTTGAGATATTTATATGACAGATTGGAAAAATATGGAGTAATATCTGGTTATAAAATTTTTTGTGGGGGAAAAAAGTGAAATTATGCCATTAATTGAGGATGATTATACCCCTTGTCAGAATATTGTTAAATTTAAATAGTCAGACTAAATTAAATATTTAAGTATTAATGTTGATAATTTAATTCGTATAAATGATTAAAAAATTTATTTACTTTTTATAAAATTAAGAATGATTTTAAATCAATGGAAAGATTTACTGATGACTTTAATAGGTAGAGTTAATTGTATTAAAATGAATATCTTTCCTAGATGACAAAATATTTTTCAATCTATTCCCTGTAAGGTTTCTCAACATATTTTTCAGGATTTGAATTTCATAGTTGCGAAGCTTTTTATGGAAAGATAAAATGCCAAGAGTATCTTTACAAGAATTAACATGGAAGTATGATTTAAGAGGATTACAACTTCTGAATTTTCAAAATTATTATAATATGGCACAAATGTTTAAATGTTTGATTTGGAAACTCTATTGGTATGGGCAGATATTGAATTAAATCAAATTAATAAGAATAAGAGGGATCAATTTGTACATGAATTTAAAGTTGTTATGTAAATATAATTCACCAATTTTGATACACTTGATGGAAATGTGGAATAGGATAAATGAAGAGATAGGTACATGTCATAAAGTTTCTATGAAGACACCTTTGTATCAGAATAAACTTTTTTCCTTTTATGATTAATAATCATCTTTTGAAAATATGAATCAAAAAGGAATTAAATTTGTACAGATTTGTTATGAAACAGGATATTTTCAAAGAATGAAGGAAAAATATGAAATACCATTGAATACTTTTTTGTTATTATCAAGTTAGAGGTTTTTTTTAAACTTTATTTAAGATTTTATAACATGAATAACATATAGGATTACATTAAAAAAATATTAAGAATAAAATAATAAAATTACAATACAGTATCAGTAATCTAAATAAACTATACCCTCCCCAATAATTATTACACATTAATAACCCAACTCAAATTAGTCCAACCCCCCCTTTCCCCCCCAAAATAAAGAGCAAAGAATTAATAAAGTTAATAATATATGTGAGAAAAAAACACACTTACAAAAAAAAACAAAAACATAACCGATTAAAATACTAACAAAAAGAAAAGTAATTAATACTAAGATATCAGACTTAAAAAACATATTTAAATCAAACTTAAATGCATATATTTAACAAACGGAGTTAAGATGAAACATATATTTAACTCAAATTTAATATAAAAAAATTAGTAAAGTAGTAACATTATCTATCAAAAATTCTTAAACAATAATCAAATCTTAAAAAAAATTGTATCATGAAAAAAACAAGATGAAAAAAAACTTTCTCTATAGAGATAAACCTTCACCAAATATCAACTAACTTCACATCTATCATCATGTTAGTCACATAAACCACCATCTTAAAACAAAATTCAAACCTCATTAAGCATTGTACAATTCAATTTTAGTACTCTTCCACCATTTTTCCCTTTTACTCTTGAATAGTTATCCAATAAAAGCTCCAATACCACATTTAAATATCCCAATCATTACGTTAAAATTCAGATATCCAAATAATAAAAACACATCTACAACGAAATCTATATCTTCAACAAATGGAGCATAAACCACAAACAAAATTCAAGCCTCATTAAGAATTGTACACTTCAATTTATAACTTTCACCATTATTCCCTTCGTTCTATAACTAAAATAGCAAAATAATATACACCAGAATTACCACTCCTTTCACCTTAAAGTTAAAGAAAAAATATTAAAAAAACTTATCCATCCCATTCACATTTAAATTTCAAATATTCCTTATCTACTGAATAAACTTTACAAAAAAAACCACGTCAATTTTTAGTTTTTTAAACAATCAAATACTTTCTTATGCTTTTTTTTAATAAACAAAAAAAACCCCTTCACTCTTTAATCTAATAATACAAAAAAAAGTTTAAAAAAAAAACGGGTAGGAGGTTAAAAATACCCCCTCCTGTCTAAACAGCGCAATGCGGTAACTCCCAAAAAAAATGGGTGTGAGATAACTCACACGTACCAGATGACTTTCAGGAAATAGTGCCTATCCAGTTCTCTCCCCCAACTCTCACTTCATCTTAAACTAACATCATCATTATTTAATATCCCTTTAAAAAAAAAAAGAAAAAAAAGGGACAATTCTTCTTTTAATCAGCTCCAACTGCCGAGTCACCATTACAACCATTCCTTCTTGGAGCACGGCTCTTTTCTTCCATCTCTTGTCTCCTTAGAGATCACGGCAGACTATGTCTCTGTTGAAACTGAGTAATTGGCAGCTCTTGAGCAAATGCTATAGCTTCCTTTGGAGAATCAAAGAACTTTGGTTGGTAACCATCTTGAAAAACCTTCAAAACAGCTGGATATCTAAAGGTTGCCTTGTAACCTTGCTTCCACAACAACTCTTTAGCAGGATTGAATTCCCGTCGTTGGAACATAACTTCTTGACTCAAATCCGCATAGAAGAAAACTCGATTATTTTGAATCATCAAGGGTGATTTTCTCTGTTGTGCATTTCTAATAGCCACTAGTAAAATTATTTCTCTGTTGTAATAATTCAAGCAACGAACCAAAACAGGTCTTGGACTTTGACCTGAAATAGGTCTTCTACGCAAGGCTCTATGAGCACGTTCCAGTATTATACCTTCCAGGAAATGTTCTTGACCCAGCACCTGCGGAATCCCTCCATACCTTCCGGCAAACCAATAATCTTTATATTGTTCCATCTGGATTGGTTTTCCAAATAATCAATCTTTTTCACCAAATTTTTATTTTGAGTTTGTAAGTCTTCGACCATTTTGGTCACATCAAAAACTTGATCCCGTATTTCATCTATATCTTCTTCACACGAATTAAATTTATCTCTCACTTCAAGCTTAAAAGCTCCAAACTCAGCCATCTGTTGAGAATGTATTTTCACCAGAGTATTAAACCTAGTACCAAGTTCAGTCATAATCTTGGATAATCCCTGCATTGTATAAGATAATTTAGATTCAAGATTCACAAAAATCTTTTCAATTGGAAGAGATTTTGGCTCAACAGATTCCTGCTTCTTCTGCATAACCAAAGGATCTTCTGTTCCTTCCTTCATTCTAGTTGCCTTCCTTGTAGTATGACTGCGTGTGGAAACCCCAGCCACAGCCTCTCCAGCAGTGACTGGAGGTCGCTGGCCTGGGTTTTCCCCAGTCCATAATGTACATCAAGTTGTATAGGTTCTATCTCAAGAGATGCAGTTTGCAGCACCACCTCTACAGATGACAAATGCCTTTGAGTAACTCTTTGTTCTAAAGGCTGTTTGGCGCCCTCTTTAGGGGGCTCTACTGATGTAACATAGAGCTCTACATCTGAACACTGTACCTCTCTCCTGGGATCCATTTCACGCTGAGTCCCGGTGTCTTTCCTGTAGGTAGGCTCCAAAACTTGAACTTTTGGAAAATGTAGTTTTTTGATGATCTGTTGTCGTTTTTTTTTGCTCTTTTCCACCAATTGTACCATCATAAGTTAAATTAACAGCACTGAAATTATCTAAACTTTTAAAGAATTTTAACGGGCATTTCTAGACAAAACAATAAGATAGTCAGGAGAGGACTGGAAGGCACGCCATCTTGCCACGCCCCCCCATCAAGTTAGAGGTTTGTTGATGGATCAATTTGGGAATATTATGAGGTTGCTTAGGCAGACTAATGTCCACAGGTTAATTTAACAATGTAATCCAAAGAGCAAAATTAACTAAAATAACTGCATTTAGAACAAGCAGGAAGATTTATTTTCTCTTATGCACATTCCACGGAAGAATTGATGCAAATTTTCCAGGAGCTTTGAAATAGTTCAGACTGGACATGGAAGGGACGTCCTGTTTTGTGGGATATACAGCAATGAAACTCATCATTTGTTGGGCTGGCTTTCTGTTTGATTAATGCATACTACTTGTTTTCTGTGGAGTGTTCCATAATCTTTCTAATCTTTGGGTAAAGCTAATTTCTTCTGAATTCCTTATTTGATTTCTTGATCCCCTCTTGACAGCCTCTTTGCTGTGAGCTGCATGGAAACTTACTCTCTAAATTCACTCTATTTCAACTCTTGATGATTTTAAGGCATTCATTTAGGTCAACCTTTTGGCACTTGTGCTCAAAGGGAAAAAGATCTAACATTTTCCTGTCCAGATATGTAAACCCTTACATTTCTAGTATCACAATGGTAACTCTCCACATTTTCTAGTCAATCCTTTTTTAAAATGTTACCAGAATTATTTGCAGTCATGTTATTTAGCTTTATCCCTCTGGAAATGAGTTCACATGCTAGATTTGCTTTCAATTGTGACTTTTCTAAAATGTGAGGCAATAACTGCACCAAACACTGAGATTCCTTTGTTCTACTACCACATGTATACCCTGTAATATGTGATGTCTCTTTAAAATTTTAAATTAAAATTTCAATTTGATTTGGTTTTGCATTTAAAAATGTTTAATAAAAAAAATTACATTTAAGCATACAGCATGGTAACAGACCCTTTCGGCCCACAGGCTTGTGTTGCCCAAATACCCCAATTAATCTACAGCCTCTGTGCGTTTTGAAAGTGAGAGGTGTTGTGTATTTTCCCCTTTGAAAATAACATCATGCAAGGGAAGCTTTACATGTGTCTTGATTCATTTTTAAGATAGCACCCAAACTGCCACTCCCTGTACAATGTAACTCCATGTATCTGACATCATGCACACATGACTCATGCAGAAGCATTTCCCTGACACCCATTCCCCTCAAAAATGTTATGTACTTACTGGTAAATAATTATAAAGTTAAATTTAATGATATTAACACTACAGAGAATTTAACTGTCTTGACACTACAGAGAATTTAACTACAACTTCCACTGATCACAGTAACTATTAGATCCCGTGCTTCTTAAAATGTATCAACAGTGTTGTGGATTCCAGGAGGGTGGGGTTTCAGATGTGAATTGTCCCCGTAATGACAGATGACCACATGATCTGGGGATCCACGCTAAGATGGCACTGGACCACCTCCGCTTCAGGCACGAAGCCTGCAAACTGAGTAACATGTTGGGAGGTGGGGGGAGGGCGTCATGACATCCCTTCCGGTTTCGGGACAGCCGGACATGAGTGACATGAAAGTTAGCTGGAATGAGAATTAAAGTTTTTTTTTCTCCCCTGCTCCTATTAACCTGAGCCAAGCAATTTCTTCCGTAGCTCTGCCGTCAGTGGTGCTACAAACTGGAAACATACAAAAATGTATCTACTGGGATCATCTTTAAGTAAGCAGTCTTTGAGATGCACTGAAATATGTCTTCAAGTCACTCTACCTCGTCTTCTAAATGCACTGGACACATCCCAAAAGGTGTCTTTATCAGGCCAGTGGGCTGGATGATTGAATTGACTCCTCTATACAGCTTCATTTGCATCATAGGAACTACCAACAGTGCCTTCCTTTGCAGCTATAATGGGCATCTCTTCCCATCGTATATCAATATATTCAGGATATTTCCTATATCTTCCATTGACAGTTTCATCTTGCTGATCCCAAATTCACAGATGTATTTCAACTTCATGAGATGAAGCAAATAAACTGTTCCTGTGCATCATAGGACTTTGTTTACTCTCCCATGCCACCTGAGCCTTATTTTGCAAGAACTTGAAACACAGTTGGTTCAACACTTCCACAAATTCTTACTCAAAGTCTTGGTCACTGTACCAAGCTACACCAGTCACCAATCATTCTGGCTGCAGGTTGTACAGCATGTATATCTTTTTCTTTGAAGCAGCCTCTGATTTCACTGCTTTACTTAGTTTTTTTGCTTTCCATGTTCTTGAAGATTTTGTTGATCTCTGTTTGAGGGAGGTCGCTCTTTTATCGAATATCTCTGCTCCATATTTATTCCAGCATCTTCATTGATTTGATAAACCCACTTCTCCTGGTTGTCAGATCCCTTCATTTTGCTTGCCGTTTGGGAATCCTTTATGCAGTAGTGGAGACCAGCAGTGCCACTCAGCAAATCTAGCTGGCCTATAGAGAGAAGCCTGTTGGTGACCATTGCCTCCTCCTGTGGCATGTCATTCTGAATAACTTAGCCCATGATTCCCTGTGGAAACTGCGGGCATATTTCCAAAATCCTGGTTTCCAATGCTTCAGGATCAGGAGCTTCTTGCTTAACTTTCATATCGACCTTTCCCCATTTTAAGATCAGTGTTTCATTGCAAGGTTCTTTTCATTTTATCCTTTGGTGCTTGAACCCACTCTAGCTCTTCCCTGAGCCCCCCTTTTCCTTTGCTGTAGATGCTGATTAACCTTCTCTTCTCAAATTCCCAAATTCTGTATTTTGAAAGCATGAGTTTTCAGCTCTGCACTCTCCGTGTGCAATGTATTACGCTGAGACATCACTTTCTGTAGTTCCTCCTGATCTCTGTGCCTTCTCTTGTTCCTCTTGCTGCTGTTTCCTTTGCTCGTGTTCCTTGAAGATTTTTAAAGTTAATCTTATCTGCCTTAAGTGCCCTGAAGACATTAAATTCTTTGAGTTTCTTCGTTTCTACAAACTCTGCCCTTTTGCATTCTTTTCTTCATTAAGTGCTTATGAAATGCATCTAACTGTTCAACACTGGGTTTGATATCCACTTTTTTTGTTTTTGTAAAGTTGAGCAGGATTTGCTTTGTGTGCTAGTTCCTACCGAAGTCTAGCAGTTTTGTCTCTTTCATGTTCTTCAGCTGCTTCTTCTTCTGCTCAAGTTTCTCTGGCATGGCTTCTTTTTCTGCTTTGTATTTTTCAAAATTCTTTTGCCTGCTTTCTTGTTGCTAATTCAAACTTCTCTAATCAAACACCCTGCCCCCGGGAGTCCTGGCCCAGCTGCCTAGCCCCTTTGACGGTGTCCTGACTCGACTGTCTCGGCCTCTCACTTGGTATCAGGCCTCTGGCTGTCCTGGCCCTGGTTTCCCCAGTTGTTCTGGTCTCCGCTCTTGAGTTTTGCCCCTGGACGTTGTGGTCCTAGCATTTGACCCCTGGCCTTGGATTCCCTGGCTGTTCCAGTCCTGCCTCTTGAGTTTGGCGTCTCGCTTTCCTTTTTTGTTACTTTCCCCTCAAGTTTCTTCCTTTTCCTGCTGTTAAGCACACGATTTCATCTCGCTGGAGCCCAACTCTTTGTCATTCTTTTTCACCAAATTTTTACCTTCAACATCCTTTTTCCGAAATCTTGTAGATCCCTTCGTCTGGAGTGTGACCGTCTCATCCTCGTCACCACTTTGTGGTGCATTTTCCCCTTTGGAAATGACACCATTCGGTAGAAGCTTTACTTGTGTCTTTATTCTTTTTTAAGATGGCCCCAAACTGCCACTCCCCATACAACGTGATTCTGTGTACCTGATGTCATGTGCATCCCCATTATAGGAGGAAATTGGAACACCCAAGGAAACCCACACAGACATGGGAAGAATGTACAAACTCCCTATAGACAACATTGGATTTGAATGTGGGTTACTGCCATTGTAATAGTGTTGTGTTAGCTGCTACACTAATCATTGTCACCCTATCAAGATGCATTACCTACAGTTTATTGATGTTCATGATTTGTTAGAATCACTTGTGCTAATTATCCATCTCCAATATAATGTCTTCAAATTTCAAAATTGTAATTTTGTTGACATAATATAAATTGTGTTGTGAACATAGCTTGATTGTGGAGTTCTGTCGATCGCTACTTTCTACCTTTTGGTCTTATTCTAATTTGAAGTAGCTTTTTGAGAGTAATTTAAATATCAAAATGAATTAATCCATTGTGTTTTCATTTTCAACTCTGTTACCAATTACAATTTATTGAGATTGTTCCTCAAAATTCCACGTGGACGATCTGTGCGAGTGTCGCAGTGATGCAGTTGATAGAGTGGGGGCAGACAGAAGGCTGGCGATGGTGGAATCTGAAGCTAAATGCAATCTGCTGGAGGAAACAGGTCAAGCAGCATCAGTGGCAGAAAAAGAATGGTTGGCATTTCAGGCTGGAACTCTTCAAGACTGGGGATGTAGATGTTGACTCTTTTTCTTGAAGAGTGGCAGCCTGAAACATCAACCACTCCTTTTCTTCCAGCAATGCTGCCTGACCTGCTGAGTTTGTCCAGCTGAATGTGTTTGAGATCTAGTAGAGCTGCTACCTCAATTACCTAGGTTCATCTGGGGTATGGGAGATGCTCTGCTCATGACTTGCAAGAGATTGCAGACAATTGTGAACATAGCTCAGATCACATACAGACCTACTTTCCTTCCATCTACTTCACCTACACCTCCTGATGCCTCAGAAAAGCAATCCATATACTATTGGACTCAATCCACCCTAGCCATACTGGACCCTCTCTTGCTGCCCTCAAGAAACAGATTCTTGAGTGTGCACACTGCCAGATTCAAAAACTGTCTATTTCCTTCGACTCAGTAGTGTATCTAGGGAAAATAGAACCTATGGCAAGCACTGAAATTGCTCCCCCCATGTTGAACTTACTTGCTTCAACCCTTCACCCTGCAACCATCCCTCCCAGCTGCCACCCCATCCACCACATTCCCTACCTGTACTTGCTACCTCCTCTCTCTGACATGTTCCTCATCCTCTCATTCTACCAACTGTGTCTCGTAGGGAGGGACACACTGTGCGTGTGTGAATGCCAATCGGCGTCTCTCCCTCCCCCCCCCACCCAGAGTCCCACAAGACCCAATGTGTGCCACTTCTGCCGACACTCAGCACCCGCCATGAGTCAGCAAGGTGCGTGGTCCTTTGTGACATCAGGGCCTGCCATCCTCCACTATACAGAAACCTTCATCAGCACCCGCCATGAGTCAGCAAGGTGCGTGGTCCTTTGTGACATCAGGGCCTGCCATCCTCCACTATACAGAAACCTTCATCAGCACCCGCCATGAGTCAGCAAGGTGCGTGGTCCTTTGTGACATCAGGGCCTGCCATCCTCCACTATACAGAAACCTTCATCAGCACCCGCCATGAGTCAGCAAGGTGCGTGGTCCTTTGTGACATCAGTGCCTGCCGCCCTCCACCATACAGAAACATTCATGAAAAGTATGTGTGCTGCTGGTCTGTTGTTGAAGTTAAAATTACCCACTTTTTTATTTTGCCTTTTTGTTTTACAATTGTGTACCTGCTCATTACATGAATGGGCAAGTAAGTTGCCCAGGCATGAAATGAGCTGCAGGTACACTAATTGCCAAAATGGCACAGCCCCACAGAGTAAATTTCACTGATCAAGCTGTCAGAAAACAAATGGGCATTGCATATTACAGACTACAGAGGATCCAATAACTCCCCACTAGCATAGGCATCACAGTGATTGGGTTGGCGGGCGCCGAGCACGAGGTGAAAGGCAAGGATCAGCATTGGGCTTCTCAGTTCAATATTGGGCGAAGACGGTGGCTTCCTCTTCAAGTGGTGCCCATGGCAAGTGGCCTGGCTTCCATATCCTAGATATGCCTATGCTGCCTCTCTCAAACAACTGAACAAGATCATTTTGCCTCATTCTGTACAAACTGTACCTTTGCTCTGTCCGCAGCAATGACGGGGATTTCCCAGTGGCCAACTATTTCAATTCCATGCTCCACTCCTGTCTTTCGGTGGACTTGTGCATTGTCAAACCAAGACTTGCCTGTAAATTGGGGGAGAAGTGCCTAATATTCTGTCTCTGCACCCTCCAACCAGATAGCTTTAACATCGACCTCCAGTTTTTATGGGGACCAAAATGGGATCAATGTAAGATGTGTATAAATGAAGGTTTAATGATTGGTGCCAACAGAGTCGGCCAAAGGGCCTGTTTTTAGCTCTGACTCTTTGACCTTATTATACTCTCCATCTCTGGATGATCACTATTTTCGGATTCCATTTTGCATGCTATTAATGTCATATTGTTTTATTTATTATTCCCAAAAGGCAGGTTTTCTTTTTCTTAATTGAGAGTTATTTTTGTCTCTGGCACTTTTTTTCTATCAATACCTAGACATACACACAGCCATATTTTTACTACCTTTTCGCAAGACTTTTTAAAATGAGCTGTTGCAAAGTCATTAACAGGTGTTTTATCATCTAGTTTGGATTATTTAATAAATTGCGTTTCTGTGTTTTAAATATGCCCAGCTCATCATCTAATCTGTTAACTACCTGTTCTATCACCTGAGTAAATGATGATTTACACTTTCTGCCATTTGGTTTGATTACTTGTGCTGATGAGCTCTGTTCCTGGATGTCCATGCTCCTATCCCTAACGTTTTCATTGACCTGGCTATAAAATATTTTCTTTTGCTTTGCTATCATTGATAATTTAGTTTCACAGTTCCTCTTTGTATTTTTATTAGAATCTTTTAACATCTAATTATCTTTTCTTTTTCTTGACCACACCAAACTCTAGTCCTAAGAAAACATCATGGACAAGGCAATTATGGCAGGACATGCATGTTATCATGGAATACAAAGCAAAGCTCAGCAGCACTGAAAGTAATGGTGCAACAGTGTCTGATGTGTTAAAATGTTCTATGGTCCTCTCAAGTAGGGAGTCAACAGCAAGGAGAAATCCACATCAACTACAACAAGTGATTTCAACCTTGGTCTCTGAAGTCAGGGCAGGCTTCCAATAGGCGACTGGTCTAGATAGAATCCCCAGATGTATCCTGAGAACCTGCACGGATTAACGTGTATTTATATTTTCAGACATCTTTAATCTCCCCTGCAACAGTCTGCATTTGCATCTCAAAGACCACCATCATATCATTATCAACTTCCAGAAGTGCACCATTGAACACATACTTGTGGGATCAATTACAATGAGGTACGGGAACTGCTATGCTGAAGATCAGGAGAAACTACAAAAGGTTGTGAAAGGTGCTTTAAAAAAAAAAATGCAATTCCCTCCACTCAAGTGACCCACCTCCCCCTCCAATCTGCTGCCTCAGAAAGGAAGCCAGCATACTGAGAGAACAATCACACCCCAGAACACTCTCTTCTCCTTCCTTCCCATCAGGAAGAAGGCATCAAAGCATGAACCGTAAGTTTCTTCCATGCAGCTATCAGACTCCTGAATGGACGCCATAAATATTGCACTCGAGTTCTCCTTGTTTGGTGCCAATTTATCTTCTTTTTCATTGTAATCCACTACTCTGTAAATTGAGCTCTTTACATGGCTGTGTGATTGTTAGCGATAGCCTGTTAGAATTTTTCTCCTATATGAGGTATTTTTGTCTGAAGTGTACTTGTCATGTGCTCCTGCAATTAAAGAACTCCTCTCCCCTTCATTATTTACTTGTGCTTTGATTCATTCATGAAGCATTCTGTTTGTACTTCTGAATGGCCTTTCCTACACTTTTCTGAATAGCATTTTAAATGTTGCCTATTGCTGTTCTACATTGGCCTTTGCCCATTTTATCATCCTATCTTTACTAAAAAATAACCTATCAAATTGTATTGCACTTGGGATTTTTCCAGTTTTATAGCATTTTTTGGAATATATTTTTTTTCCAAAAAAATATACATAGTGTAGTATCTGCTACGGCAGTGCTACGGAATCGAGAGTTGCCCACACTGTGTGAGAGTGAAGCAGTAACCGACTTAATTGTTTGAATTTCTCATGCTGCATGCAGGGGAACACCCACATCCAGTGTCGACTTACGGAAGTGACTTTAATGCATCGCAGCATCACGTCATGACCAGTGGTGTGCCTTCCTGAAGCGGTGATGTCTCCTGGGCAACAAGTGTTGTTAACCATGGGATTCTCCTCAGGAATGAAAGGGGACCCGTGCCATTTTGAGTCGGATGACTGTGGTGGCGATTCAGCCTGTCTAACTGCGCGGTTGATCGGCTTGCTACAATAGTGACATTTTAAAAATACAATATATTAAACATTTTCTCTCAGACAAAACACTCTCTCCCTCCTCCACTTGCATATATACCAATCTGTTCACTGTCAGAGCTTACATATGTGTGCGCGTCTGTGTGTAGCGCATGCATGTATATGCACGCGCGCTCCCCAAGAATTAGTTTTATTTTTACTCTTTCTTGTAATATTTTTTTCCACTGTCCGTAATCTATAGATGATCAAGTCCAGGTTGTATTATTCTTTATTTTCAAGTGTTTTCTGATTTTGTTTTCACAATGGGTGACATTTTTTCTTCATCTTTTCAAAATATGTTAGCCTCTTTATTTGCTGAGAGCCCTAGAATTAGTACATACTGTTGGGGAAATCCCAAACTATACCAGGGGTTGGCACGATTTCTTGGATCCCTGGTTCAGCTTCTTTGCTTTTCATCTTCTCCACCATGTATGCAGTGAAAAGAGAATTTGTCATTTAGAAATTCCTAAAATGGAATTTTAGACAGATTCCACATGCAATATATTGATGAGAATCCTCCAAGTGAAAGGTTTTAAACACAATGTTACTGGAGACCAAGAGGACACTTCATATTATCCAATTATTATTTTTCTGAAACTCACTGATTCGGAAATAAAGACAGTTAATACCACCCTTTTGTATTCTTGTTTGGTGGGCATGTACTGGGCAGAAGAAAGCAAATGTTTTTAATTCTGAGCAAAATTGACAGAACTTTCTCAATTCTAATGACCCACCCAAATAGATCTGCCCAACATCTCATCACTTGTACCATTTTTCAGCCAACCAAATATATATTGGTTTCCACGTGAAGAGTTGTGTTCAACATATACCTGTCATGATAATGAATATGTATGAGATGTACCGGAAGTCATGTGGTATGAGAGAGAGATAAGAACACAAGCAGGAGAACAAAGGGAAACCGGAGAATGAAAAGACACTAAGAAGTTTACCTGATAAACTTGTGTTTAATGTTTTATTAACTTCACATTTCGGGCCACAAATGTGACATTGGCGACGAGGATGAAAGAAGCTTGAAGAAAATTAAAGACTAAACAAGATTACAGAGGATTACAGACAACTTCAAGGTGATAAGAATTTTCTCTGTGACTCAGTACTTTTGGGGCTGGAATATTTCCTCATGGCTGGTGCAAACTGTGACTTTCTAACACATAGTGGAATTGCTCATTTTGACCCAATGGGTGATGCAAGTACTGTAAGTGTGAAGTGGAAGGGATGGCTGGAAGAATTTGAATCCTACGCCGACAGTCGTGGCCTATTTCTAGATACCGGTACAGTTGAACAAAAAGCGCAGAGAAGGGCGTTACTTCTTTTCACTGCAGGACCCTCAGTTCGGGAAACATTTAAGACACTTTTGAATACTGGAAGAAAGGATGAGTACCGGAAAGCGGTAGATGCATTAAATGCACACTATGTAGTGACACCGAATGCTACATTTCAACGCCATTTGTTTCGGAGAACGAGACAAGAAGATGGCCAGACAATTGCTCAGTACGTGACGAGACTACGCCAGCTAGCTGTTGGATGCAATTACATGCCAGCTGATTTGGACAACCAATTATTGGATCAAGTCGTACAGCACTGCAGATCAGATAAACTCAGAAGACGTCTACTGGAAAGAGGGAGTGAGTTGGAACTCACCGATGCTTTAACCATTGCTGCTGCATTAGAGGCTGTTGAAGGGCAATTTCATACCATGACCCTGAAAGACAACTCAAGCCAGCAAATTAAGAGGCTCTCACATCGCCATAATCAGCCAAGATATACGCCGACACAGGATGTAGAGTGTTATAGATGTGGAAACCGAGGTCACTTTGGAAAAGACCCATATTGCCCGGCTAAAGGCAAAGTTTGCAGAAAGTGTGGAGGTAAGGACCACTTTGCAAAGAAGTGCAAAAGCAAGTCCAATGCAGACCAGAAGAGGAAGGCAAAGCCTGGGGGAAAGGAAAGTATCCTGGAAAGAAAGATACCATTCGCCAGATAGACGGTGATGATGATGATACCCAGGAGGAACAGAATTGTTACCAATTTACGTTGAATGAAGTACGTCATGAGAAGGTCCCAGTGATCATTGGTGGAGTGACAGTGCAGGTCATTGTAGACTCAGGCAGTGACAGTAATGTGATTGATCGACATTTATGGGAGAAGTTGAAAAGGAAAAAGATCATCTGTACCTCAAAGAAGTGTTCCAAGAAACTGTATCCATACACAGCAACCAAGCCATTGCAGACCATTGGATGTTTTACTGCAACTGTTGAAGCTGGAGATAAGCACACCGAAGCAGAGTTTATGGTCATAGAAGAGAGGGGAGAACCATTGCTGTGTAGATGCACAGCGCAAGACCTGGCAATACTTCATATTGGAGCTTGTGTCAATTCAATTCAGTCATACGAGGATATGAAGCAAGAATTCCCCGCAGTCTTCCAAGGAGTAGGAAAGCTGAAAGGTCGACAATTGAAGCTAGTGGTAGATGAAACGGTCAAACCCAAGGCACAACCAGTGCGCAGAACTCTGTTTGAACTTCGTGGGAAAGTCGAAGCCAAAATTAAAGAATTGATCGAACAAGACATTATTGAACCAGTGGAACATTCGACACAATGGGTCAGCCCAGTAGTGATTGTGCCCAAACCAAAGGGTGACATAAGACTATGTGTTGACATGAGAATGGCCAATGAAGCTATAATTAGAGAACGACACCCTATACCAACAGTGGAGGAAATACTTCAAGAACTAACTACCAGCAAGGTATTCTCAAAAATTGATCTGAAATGGGGCTATCATCAATTAGAGCTGGATCCAGGTTCCCGAGATGTAACTACATTTGTGACTCACTGTGGATTGTATCGTTACAAGAGACTATCATTTGGAATTAATGCAGCTTCGGAGATCTACCAGTATGAAATCCATCGAGTGATTCAAGGCATTCCTGGAGTTGCCAACATTTCTGACGACATCATAGTCCATGCACCAACGAAGGAAGAGCATGACAAACGGTTGAGGCGTGTACTATCTAGGTTACAGGAGGCAGGCCTTACCGTGAATGGAAACAAGTGCCAGTTCGGTGTGTCAGAAATGGACTTCATGGGACAGACTTACACGGAAAGGACTAAACCCTGCAGAGGCCAAGGTGAAAGCTATTGCAGAGGCACGAGCACCTCAGAACGCAACAGAGATGAGGAGTTTCCTGGGATTGGTCAATTTTTGTGCAAAGTTCATTCCTAATTTCGCTACACTGGCAGAATCACTAAGGAAACTAACCAGGAAAGGTGTACCATTTCATTTTGGATCTGAGCAGAAGAAAGCGTTCACAGCGCTGAAGCAAAGCCTGACAGATGCAAAAACTCTTGGATATTACGATCCGGCGGCATCAACCAAACTCATAGCGGATGCCAGCCCGGTTGGTTTAGGAGCCGTGTTGGTCCAGATGCATGATGGAGGACCAAGAATCATTGCCTATGCCAGCAGATCGTTATCAGATGTGGAAAGAAGATACTCTCAGACAGAAAAAGAAGCACTCGGACTTGTATGGGCCTGTGAGAGGTTCCATGCATATTTATATGGCATTGAATTTGAACTCATCACAGATCATAAGCCATTAGAGGTGATCTATGCACCTCGATCCAAACCATGTGCCAGAATAGAGAGATGGGTACTCAGACTACAACCCTACAAATATAAAGTAATCCACATAGCAGGGAAAGCAAACATTGCTGATCCGCTGTCCAGATTGGTGAAGGATGGAGGTCCACAATCCAAGTCAGAATTGGGAACAGAAACAGAGAGCTTTGTACGCTTCGTAGCTATTCAGGCGACACCGAAAGCTGTGACTACGAAGGAAGTCGAGAGAGAATCCGAACATGATCCAGAACTCAGGGAAGTAAGAGAATGCATACAGAGTGGACAATGGGACAAGTGTACTCACAAAGCTTACATTCCCATTAGAGACGAACTTTGTTGCATCGGACAGTGTGTATTAAGAGGTTGCAGATTGGTGATACCACAAAGATTGAGACCGAAGATCGTATCCTTAGCGCATGAAGGACACCTAGGCATTGTTGGTACCAAGCAAAACCTCAGGACCAAGGTATGGTGGCCAAGTTGTGATAAGGACGCAGAGAAATTTGTTAAAACTTGTCACGGATGTCAAATCACAAGTAGGAGTAATCCGCCAGAACCGATACGGAGTACGCAACTCCCGACTGGACCATGGATCGACGTAGTTGTTGATTTTCTTGGACCTTTACCGACGGGTGAATCAATTATGGTAGTGATAGATTACTACAGCAGATACTATGAGTACGTGGTGTTGAAGTCCACAACCACTGAAAAAACAATACAAGCGTTAGCAGAGATATTCGCAAGATATGGATTACCTGTTACATTATACTCTGACAATGGTCCACAATTCATTTCAGAGACATTTGCGGAATACATGAGGACCACAGGTATCCACCATCATAAAGTAACTCCGAAATGGCCGCAAGCCAATGGAGAAGTAGAGAGACAAAATCAATCCATTGAAAAACGATTGAGGATTGCACACGCAGAAGGACAAAATTGGCGAGAAGCATTGCTATCTTATGTGGCAGTCTATTGAGCAACACCTCATGCGACCACTGGAAAAAGTCCTGCAGAAGCATTTTTTTGTAAAAAGGTACCAATCCAGAGATACATCGAGCGAAGAGGTTGAAAGGCCAATACGAGATGCTGAAACTGAGAGACCTGATGATGTTCCAGAGGCAGTTACCACCACTCCTGATGAAGTGACTAGAGCGCCAGAAGCCGAGGCGAGCAGTATTTCCGACGCCGAGAGTGAACAACCGAGAAGCGACGACAATATCGCAGGCAGGCCGAAACGAAACCGGAAAGCGCCCAAACGATACGAAGACTTTGTGCCATAGTTTTAATAAGAACTTTGGGACAGTATTTTAATCTTATATCATAAAGTGCATGTATGAGTGCTGTAGGAAGTAAATTTTATGTAGTTGAATTATAGTATTACCATTAGTTACGATGTTTGTATGTTTCCGAGGGATATTGGTAAGTGAAGGTAAAGTTTATTTCTGATTAAAGGAGGGATGTCATGATAATGAATATGTATGAGATGTACCGGAAGTCACGTGGTATGAGTGAGAGATAAGAACACAAGCAGGAGAACAAAGGGAACCCGGAGAATAAAAAGACACTAAGAAGTTTACCTGATAAACTTGTGTTTAATGTTTTATTAACTTCACATTTCGGGCCACAAATGTGACAATACCCTTTCTTATTTTCCAATACATAAACCAATTTCCTTTCACGTCAAAGGGTGCATGCTATTACATAATTAATTGCATTTTTGAAACTTGAGTCCTCCCTGCTGTATTCCATGGTTCTACCCTTGAGCCTGACTTTGATTTTCCTGAAGCCACCTTAGTTCAATCCACATCCCTCTTTATTTGTTCTAGCCCTCACTATTCTCCCCCCCCCAACAGTCCCCTCTCTTGGTCTTTCTTGGCCTTGTATGTCCAGTTGGGCCTGAAGATTAGTTCTCTACCCAGCCTCCATTGTGGTTTTCTTTAGGCTCCCTTTAAGTGGTTCATTTCATTCTCTCAACCATGTCTAAATTCTGAGGTCTGAGGGAATGTGAAACTTTTTTCTTTATCCTTAACCACATGAAACTCACTTTATTCCACCGGACAAAGTGGAGATTCCTGAAGAAAATCAAAAGCAAGGGACAGCAGACAGCTGTGACAGGGCCTGAATTCCATAAGCTGTTACAAAACCAAATCTGGAGAGGTAGCAGATGTCAAAGCTTCACTCCCACAAGAACTCAATGCCTTCTATACCCAATTTGATGACAGGAACAGCGAAGAACCACTCATCCATGCCCCCATGTCCCCTGATAATCCCATCCTGGCTATGTCTGAGGATTACATGCTTATTGCCTCCAGGAGAATGATTCCGAGAAAAGCACGCCCAGATGGAGTACCTGGCCAAGTATTAAGAATCTGTGCTGACCAACTTACCAGTATTTTTACGGACATCTATATTTCACTCCAGCATGGTACCCACCTGTTTCAAACAGGCATCAATCATATCAGTGCCCAGGAAAAGAGTAGTAACCTGCCTTAATGACTATCAACCAGTCGCACTTACATCAACAGTGAAGTATTTTGAAAGGCTGGTGTTGAAGCATATCAGCTCCTGTCTGAGCAGTGATGTGGATACATTCCAGTTTGCCTATCATAGCAACAGATCTACGGTGGATGCCATCTCACTGGCTCTACATAAAGCCTTGGAATATCTGGACAGCAAAATTACATACATCAGGATGCTCTTTATTGACTATAGTTTAGCATTTAAAACCCTCATCCCCTCAAACCTGATCAGTGATCTGTGACTCAACACCCCACTGTGTAATTGGATCATGGATTTCCTCACCTCCAGATTACAATCAGTGAAGCTTGATAAGAACATCTCTTTCACAATCTCCATCAGTACTGGAGCAGCACAGGGCTGTGTTCATAGTCACCTGCTCTACTCACTTTCCATCTACGATTGTGTGACTCTGTACGACAATGACACCATCTACAAATTTGCTGATGACACCATGGTAGTGGGTTGTATAAAGAATGGTGATGAGTCAGCGTATATTAGAGGGAGATTGAACACATGGCTGAATGGTGCACCAACAACAACCTTGCATTCAATGTCACCAAAACTAAGGAGCTGATTGTTGACCAGGAAATCTAGAGGTATACGATCCAGTGATCATTGGGGGATCAGTGGTGGAGTGGGTGAGCAAATTTAAGTTCTTGAGAGTCACTATCTTGGAGGATCTTTCCTGGATCCAACATACCAATGGCATAGTGAAGAAAGCACATCAGCACCTCTACTTCCTCAGGAGTTTGCGGAGATTTGGTAGGACACCAGAAAGTCAGGCAAATTTCTACAAGGGTGTGGTGGAATGTGTGTTGATTGACTGCATCACAGTCTGACACTGGCAGAGCAGTTCCAGTTGCGTAGGGGAATTATGGATAATGGAGATAGCCATTGCTCCCGCAATGAGCCGTCACTGTGATCTGATACAGTGCTCCATTATCTCTGGACTTGGAAGCTCTGCACTCCTGCTGCCACGTTCGGAGTTCGTTGTGGGGGGGGGAAACAGATGGCGCTACCTTGCTGGGGTATACTTGAGGGCTGGCCGGATGAACTGATGGAGTGCCTGAAAGCCGCTGGCGCTTGGCACCACCATCCCGACGGCCCGCAGCTCTGCACTTTGTGTCCAGCCTTCTGCCCTGCTTGGCCGCTGGATTAGAGCAGTTGATGCTGGCCGCCTTTTTGGGCAACTCCCAGGCCACCAAGTCTCCTCTGTCCTCTGCCTTACTGACGTGCTGGTCGAGAGCCTCCTGTACAGCACACGTCAAACCACTGCTCATCCCAGCCAGCATTCACCCCCCCCTCCCATACTGCACTCAGCCCAGCCAGCGCATCCCAGCCCTTCTCACCTGCTCAGCTCAGCCTAGGGTGCAAAATATTCTGGTACGTCTCAATGGGGGTGGATGACAGATGGATGGATTAGGGAGGAGGAGGTGGGGGGGGGGGGAAAGATGGATGGTGGTGGCAAAGAGTGAGGCATTTGCTTATAGGGACTGAAATCAAAATGATTCCAAAATCTGGAAGATTCTGAACAATGGTTGGTGTCCAGTTCTGATGATCCTGGATAGAAGGTTAGGTAATTGTATTTCAAATGCACCCAACCAGGAGTCTCGTCATTGGTTACAATAGGTGTGGGAATCCTGCCGACTGCACTACATGTAGGAGCAAATAGATATATTGCGTGGAGTCGATGCTCAAAATGACAACCAATTTATTAAAACTGATGTGCATCAGGAGATCGGTCAAAGCTAACTTCCTGAGCATGATTTTGATATAGGTTTTATACTCTCAAGGGATACAATTAAAGAAACATGGTTACAGAATGGGAGTTACAAAGATCTAGTTACTGACAAGATGAAAGTTGATTGCAGAATAGGATGCTCATTTGTCTCTAAGTTTTAATTAACAATGGGTCTATGTTTCTGTTTACACCAATGGATGAATGTTATGAATGTAACTTAATGAATCCAATTTCCTATCATAGTGAAGGGTGCATGTTATAACATAATTAATTGTGTTCCTGAAGCTTGTGTGTCATCACTGCTGTATTCCATGGCTCCACTCTTTGGCCTGACTTCGGTTCTCTGTTACCACATTAGCACAACCCACATCCCTCTTTATAGCCATCACTATTCTTTCCCCTGCAACGTTGTTCAATACACAAAAATGCATGAGAAACTCAACAGGACATGCAGTGTTCTTTGCACAGCAAAGACATGTAACCAATGTTTTGGGCCAGAGTCCTTCATATGTGCAAAAAGCAGACCGGGGCATGAATAAAATGGTGGGGGTGTAGCACGTCGAATGACTCAAGGACTTTTAGCTTCAAGCCAAAAGACTAGATCGTAGTATATTGAGGTTGACCAGACCAGACTGACCTAGATCTGGTTTGGTGCAGCACCTTATGACCTGGCCAGTAGGTGTGGCTACGGCCCTCAGCCAGTCATTAGCACTATATACAAATATATACAAAGGTGATAGGATCTCATACTATCACAGGAGGTGAGGAGCACAGGCAAGAGGTCATGGATGGATATGGGTGGGAGGGGAAAAGAAAAAGGCTGGGAAGTGATAGGGGAAGAAGATAACTGTGAATGGAGAGGGAAGGGGTGGGAAACTGGAGGAAAGAGAGAGGAAAAAAGCAGGGGAGGGGGCTAACAGAACTGGAGAAGTCGATGTTGATGCCATCTGGTTGAAGAATGCGCAGCTGGCATATCACGTCCTTGGTTTGGCCGTGGACAAGCACGTTGGCGTGGGAGTAGAGCATGGAGATTGAAAATGGCGGCTCTGTAATGGCATCGCAGCCACTGGTGTGGACTCATGGGGAGCAGGAGTGGAGATGCTGCACTCCAACGGGGTCCAACCACCCAGTCAACTGCTGTCAGCTCCTCACAGGCTTTGAACAGCTCATTCAAGGAGCTGATGGTAGTTTTATTGAATATCCTGTGACCGTGGGGTCTGTGCCCATGATGGTGGTGCCTATGATTGACAGCAGCCATAAGGGGTTGCAGACACTAGGGGAGCAGAGAACTGGCACAGGGCACTAGAAAACTGGGAGACCACCCCCCCCCCCCCCGAGAAGGAGAAGCAGAGGAGATGACCCACAAGACAGTGACCATGGCAGCAGACCGGTGAGGGGGCTCTGCGGCTGAAAGACCTATGCATGAGTGGGCTGATGGTGACTGGAGACAAGAAACCAACGGAGGCAAGGGGCTGCTGTCTGGAGACTCACACTGGGCTGTGTACTGCTGGAGACTGGCTGAAGGGGTACCAGTTATCAGAACTGGGATGCGAGGGGTGCCAAAGGCGATGAAGGTTTCCTGACTGAGGTTTGGATCTGGAGCTTGGGTTGCCAGTGGTTTAGACTGGAATTGTGTGGCTGTGGAGGCTGTGGAAGTGAATCTGTAGACACCTGGGTGACTCTGGGGTGGGGGTGGGGGTCTCCCTTTTGCTTCTCTTTGTGTAAGAGGTGCTTCAGGCAATTTCTGCCAATGGTGAATCTGCCTGCCTTACAGCAGGCAAAAGCAATTTCACGTAATCTGATACTGTTTTATAACAATGACAATAAATTGAATCTTGAATCTTTAATGGTTGGCCACTGGGAAGTCACCGCTATTGCCGTGAAGAGAGAAAAAGTGTTTAATGGAATGATCTCCCAGTCTGTATCTAGTCTCTCCGATGTGGAGGAGGCCTCATTCAGAGCACCGAATGCAAGACATGACCCCTGCAGGGGTTATCCCATCCCACACACACATTCTAAAGATGTGTTAACTAATTGGTTGATTGATGTGGTAAACTGCCATTATTGAAGATGTACAGTATGTTTATGGTCATGTGTGAGAGAAAAGGTTGCAAAGGAATGGGATTGTTGGTGTTGCTTTGAGAATTAGCAGAAACACCACAGCCAAATAGAGGCCTCCCATAATTCAAGGTGAAAAAAATTGTATATCCACTCAACCTAAAAACATTAATTTCTTCAATTGGGGCAGCCTCTCAATGAGCATATTATTGAAGTATGCAGGTAACAGTTAATCAACTATTAATCTCTTTGATATTTCAATGCCATTTATCAAATTGTAAGAAGATTTAATATGCAGTTAATTTCTAGATTATAATCATTTTTCTTGTTTCTTCAATCAGAATGTTGGATATTTATGCTGACCCCTTCAATTAGAGACATATTGTCATGGAACATTGAAGTCTGCACTTCAATTTTCTACAAAAGTTATGTGAAACCCTTTCCAGTTAAATTTGTTATTGTTTTGAAGAATGATGCACCTTGTTGCCATGAACACCTTGGGTGGAATTTCAAGGACTGAAGAGTGTTGTTGATATATTGGGCCAAGTTGTGAAATAATGGATTTGTTTCATGGGAAATTTAAGCCAAAGGAACTTTTTGAGGGAGCACAATTGAGATGAAATATTAAAATGTGTGTCATGTCGTGTACATGCTACTTGATATGAGGAAATTACTGAGTGTGCAAAAGAGAAGCAGGAAAACACATATAACGAAGGGCTTGTATACTCTTGGGAGATGGCATGGTGATATAAAACAAGGGATCAAGGAAACATCAAATGAATCCACCAAAACATCAAATCACTAGGAAATGGATAGTCCAAATTTGACATTCTGAATTGAAATGTCTAGAATGCAGAGGAGATTCGCAAGGATGTTGCCTGGACTGGAGGGCTTCAGTTCTGAGAAAAATTGGATAAGGTGAACTTATCGTAAAGGAAGCTGAGGGGTGCTTGAAATAAATAAAAATATATTTACAGGGTTAATAAAATCTTTCTATTGTGGGGTTCAGGAAAGAAAGAGTTTTAAAGGGGTAATTTTTTTAGATATTTACAATTTGCTGTCAGAGGAGGTGTGATGGAATCAGATACAATGACTACGTTTGAGAGGCATTTAGGCAGGCACTTGAGTTGACAAGGCTCTGGAGGAACCAGTCCTAAAGTGGGCAAATGAGATTAATGTAATATGGCAAAAAGGTCAACATCATGGTGGCTGAAGGTCCCATTTCAGGGCTGTGCAACTTGATGACATTCTCATCATGGACCCAAATAATTGTTCCATCCAATTGGGTGTATGCTGTCTCTTTTTAGAGAAAATCTAGACAGACTAGATTTTTTTCCCTGATGTTTTAGCATTAATGAATGCAAATATCAACTCAAATATTTATGAAATTCTTTATTAAAACCTGCAACTGAATCTGCATCAACTAATGTTTTTGGGCAATGTATTTAATGTCATTACTATTCATTGCTTAAAGAATTCTTGTCTGGATCTTTAGGTAATCATATGAAATGTGCATGCTCTAGTTCTTGACACTTGTGCTGATCATAAGTTTCTTTCTTCGAACCTTCTCAAAACCCATCATAGTTTTATTTGTCTCTGCTCATTCTTCTCTCAAATATCTTTACTTCAAGATATTGGGCGACACAGTTAGTGTGGCAGTTAGCGCAACGCTGTTACAGCACCAATGACCAGGGTTTGAATCCATTGTTGTCTGTAAGGAGTTTGTACATTAACCCGTGTCTGCATAGGTTTCCTCCTACGATTCAAACATACCAAGAGTGTAGGTCAATTGGCTGTAATTGGACGGAACAGATTCATGGGCCAGAAGGGCCTGATGCAATGTTGTATGTCTAAAAAGAGAATTCTATGGTCTGTCCTTGTCACTGCAGACCTGCATTCCTGAACACCTTCATTTTTTTTCTTTATTCTCACAAAGTTCTGAAGCCAATGACATGAACAAAATAATAGACCTTTTAAATAAATGTCATTAAAATGATAAAATGTAGACCACATAAATATAAAATTTGTATAATTAAAAATGTAACAACAAAATGAAATACATGGCTCTAAATTATTTTCTAACCATTTGCTCCTTCCTAATCAAATAGTTATTGCAGAAACTTTTTAATGCATTTATCTGCTCACTGTGTTTCACGTGTGTAAATAGGATGATAAATTTGTGATTTTTCTTTTGAAATTAATGAATGTGTTTTCATATCTTTTATCAAGTTCTGAAAGTCATTGGTTTCATAATTTAAAAAAATGTGGTTTATTTCCTGATTCAATAATGCAGATGAGTGATATTTAACTGAGAATCCTCAAGTCTTCCAGGAGCAAATGTAAATATGGAAGAATTTCTTGACAAACTACACGATCTTTGAATTATTTGCCTTGTGTTGCTTTAATATTTATAAAGCCCTTAGTCAGAATTGCTGGAATATTGATTTAAACACTCTCTTCATAAAATTTAATTTTAATACTTTCCAGCCCTGTGGTTTTTGTTCTGGTGGGAGAAGTCATTCCTTATTTTTGACATGTGTCATTTTGATGCCTCACGGAATGCTCCTTGCAGCTAGATATGTGTTCTTGATGTAATATCCCTCACCAGAGAAAAGGGAACGTTCCACTCTACAGCATCGCATTATCTATTTGTACAATTTATTTCCTAAACCCTTTGAGTATTATGCAAACAGGTTGAAGAAATTGTGATTATTTTGATCTTAACTAATTACAATTAAAAAAAAAACAGTACTCAGCACCTAATAGAATTGGTAGATGCTGATAAGTGAATTTGCCGGTTGCTTGAGATTGTGTATTGCGTGATTGGCGAACTAACCACTATGGGTGCATTTTTTAAAACTGTCATTTTTTTTAAACCTTTTTATTTTCTGCAAATTATTTTTTGCCGATTGCTTGAGGCTGCTGGTTGGTTGAATTCCAGATAACAGATTTTACTGTATTATAAAATTATGTTGTCTTTTTTCCTTACCATCTGGTCTCTCTCCGTAACTGCACATTTGTACTTTCAAACTATCTCTTGTATTCCACATGAGATGTGGAAGACTCTGCTTGCAAAACAACCTTTATCACTACTTCCTGGTACATGTGGCAAAAAAAATTTGAATTTCAGCTTAAAATCTTCACATGATAAAGGATCAGATATAAATACAGACTAATGCACTTCCATTCATCTTTAAAAAGTTACAAACCAAAACATTTTAAAATGAACAACATTTATTTTAAATATGAACAAAGATGTAGAATTTTCCAAGTTCAAGTCAGGCCAAAAGAAGAATTAAAACTTTGGGTCCAAATTCCATGTTGTAACTTGATCACTATTCTGACTAAATGTAGTTTCTTCATTAAGAACGTGTGTTATGTCAACCTGGAAATTAGAAGACAACTTGAGAATACAACAATGGTACATAGAAATGAATAAATGTATTCCATTAGAAAAAATAACATATAATTTAAGAAATAACATCACAATATTCGAACAAATGTGGGAGCCATACATGAAATACAATAGAGAAATCCTACCATGGACTTCCACCACCTAAAATGACAGAAGGAGAAGATAACGAAAAGAACTGACTCAGTAAAATTTCTTGTTTATTTTTATTAAGTGACCACATTGTTTAACAGGTTTAATGTATCTTATAGATTGAACTTCAAATAAATGGGAAAGGGGGTGAGGGAGGGAGGGAAGGGAGGGGGAAAAGGGGAGAAAATGACACTATATATTCAAGAAAAAAAATGTCTGTATGTATCTTGGTCAATATGGTTTGTAGTGTGAAAAATAAAAAAATAATAATAAAAAAGAACATGGAAAAAAAAATCCGATAGTTGTTCAGAATGACGTTTCTTTCCAATTTTGACAAAAAATAAAAACATAGCGAAAAATCAAAATATCTGCAGATGCAGAATTTTCTTTTTTTATTTCAGAATTCTAGCATATGCAGTTTTTTCTTTCCTGGTTTTCACATTTCATGATTTTTTTTTTCTTAATCCTGTTTATGTAAGTTTCACTTAAAACTTAGACAATAAATTGCAAAGAGAAATCAAGAGTAAACAATCAGCGCTGCCAAGTTGTTTCCTTTTTTTTTCTGGTTCTACAAGCCTTTGTTTCATCCATCAGTAACAAAATTTCTGAAGTCACCCTGTAACTGAAAATACTTAATGTTCCATTTTTTCTACTTTTGGCAAATTCCATGGTTACATGGAAGCACAATGTGAGCGACCACACTTCAACTTTCTGTAAGACCTATAACTATTGGATTCAACAATTCACCCTTGACCACAGATCCTATTTTGTTTTAGATGGAAGATACTTGTACATGACTGGAAATTGTGTCTGATGTTTTAGGTGGTACATGGGCAGCATTTACCTGCATCTTTTATCTCTCTTTTCTCAGAATGTTTTTTTTTAAGAACACTCATTTTGCCATGTAATAATGTTTTCTTGCTTGATTTGGGTGTTAAAATTGGTTATATTCATGGGAAAACAATTCAAAGTTTCAACAATAGCCCTCCACTGTTTGCTTTTAAGGAATGTTAAGAGTTAGTTACTCAAATACACTGGCTCCAAGTATGCCAAAGTAAAATTGAATTTTATTTGTATTATCATTAGTCTGTCTTGGGGTGAGGGATTTACCCCATGCATCTGCAAGGCCATTTCACCATCTGCATGGCACCCTCTGTAAGTGCAGGATACATGAGACTGCAGATGCTAGAATCGGGAGCAGAATGTAGCTGCTGGAGGATCTTTGGTAGGATGCAGGGTCCAGACTTGAGGTTGACCATCTCTTTGCCTCCACAGATGCTATTTGACACCACATCCTTCAGTAGTTCGTTTGAAGCCGGAAATGAGATAGAATACTCTCCTTTTTGCCTGAAAGGAGTGCAACTCCAACAGCACTGGAGAGGCTCAAAAGTATTCAGGACAAGGCAGCGTGCTTGATTTGTATCCTAACCACCAACCTGAACTTTAATTCTCTTCACTATCGGCTATAAAATGTAGAGCAATGACTTTCCATGCTTATGTTAAAAGCATATCCAAAACTTTGGACACTTCCCAGCAGAAATGAATGAGGTAGCAGGAACATAGAAGTCCCACCACCCTGGTTACTTCAGTGCTGGATTGAAGTCTGACAACTCACTGGCCCAAAGCAATGCAAAAGGATGGTAGCAGTTGAGAGAAGCAGCACTTGTGAATGGGAAGTAAATTTGGGCCATGCCCAACAACACCTGGAAAATGGGGATGGGAAAAAAAATGAGTATTTTTCAAAGTAGCATTTTAATTTGAAACTTCAGATAGTTATGCAAGTTTAGCATCAGCAACTGAGGGTAAATGTCTACCTGTGCTTCATCATTTATGCCAGTTAGTTTTGGCATATAATTTGAAACATTTGACTTGTAAAGTTACAGATGTCGTGTGCTATACCAAGTTTATGAATTGCTTTTTTTTTGTTTCCACTGAAATCTGGTATTTTAATTCAATTTCATGTATTTGACATAAGTGTGTTGAAATAATGAGATTCATTTTTACATCCAGATTGTTTGATCAGATGACCTTTGGTTTCTTTCCATTTTGAAACGAGGTGGGAGAAAGAATTATTTGCAGATTTATTTGACTTTTGTGATTCAACCTATTTAATAGAAATAGCTTTGTAAATGAATTTCATAGCCTGGTCATCAATTTGCATTTTTCATGATTTCTGCATTAGCTAAGTTTTCCATCCTTGGGGGAATAAACCACTAGGTAAGCATAACTGTTGTTGGTGCCGATAACATCTGGTTTAATCTACTAAATGTTGAATTGGATTTGTAGCTTGCAGCATAGTAATATCTTTCACATAACTTCACAAAATTGTTCTTTGTAATTGAATATAGCTCCTGGCATATTTCAGTGCAGAAAGAGGTAAAATAATAGAATAATTAGAACACCAAATTACTTTTTTTTTTCCTTGCATATGCTTGCCATAATTTGTACGGAGCATGGGTAACAGTTCTATAATACAAAGAATCCAATGTTTTCTAATAAATATGAACCACTTTGCCTAATTTTGAAACTTGATGTTGTGAATTAATTCTCAGTGTGACAACTTTATAAATTTTGAGGATCTGCAATACAAATGAATTTTTTTGAAGTTGAAACCACTGCAGAGACTGTTTAATGGATGTCCTGTCAAGATGTCCATCAGATTTCATTACATTTTGAAACTTCCTCTGATTAAGTTCATACACACCGAGTAATGGATTTCTAAGCAAATTAATTTGTTTGAAAACACAACACACAAGAATTTTTGCAAATCAAGCCCCATAGAATTTTGATCACTTCCCTACAGGAAAGGTGTCAATAACATTGTATGAGGGTGGGGAACATTTATAAGGATATTGCCTGGCTAGGGAAAGGTAGAAGAAGTTTGGACTTTATTCCCTGGAGTGTCAGAAAATAAGGGAATAACAAATAGAGGTACACATAATTATGAGGGCTATTGATAGAGTAAATGCAAACAGGTGTTTTCCATTGAGTTTGGGTGAGACAAAAATGAAAGGATATGAATTTAGGGTTAAAGGTGAAAGGTTTAAGGGTAACGTTGTGGAGGGTGGGGGGGGAGGAATAACTTCTTCACTCAGAATGTGATGAGAATGTGGACCAACCTGCTACTGGAAGTGGTGATCACAACACTTAAGAGAAATTTGGATCGTAACCTGAATGGGAGATCTATGGTCTGGGTGCAGGTCATTGAGATGAGGTAGAAAAATAGTTCAACACTAATGGGCAAAATGGCCTTTTTCTGTGATTATAGTGTTCTATAGCTCTAATTAAAATGTGGGGTCTGTTCATCCTGGACACAGCCTCCTTGCTGTAAAGGCACACGATGCCTGACACCCTCACCAATAAGAGAAAGAGGAAAAAAAAGAGAATCCTTATAGTGAAAGTTTCTGTGAATTTTCCTCCTGCGCTCCCACAACCTCTCAGCAACATGGCCTCCTGTCTGCTCCAGTGGTTAACTGAGGTCAGTCCAGAAACTTGATATAATCAGCAAGCTGCCAGCCTCCAAGGCCATTGTTGCCCTTATGAATTCTCGTCCAGATACCTGCTTCCCAAGAGCCAGTTTCCAGCAGCCTGTGTGAGTCCTTCAGTCTCTGCACTCCTTGCTGGTCCTCTGTGTGGTCACCTGTACGGTCATCTCCCAGTCTTCTCAGCATGGTTTGGTTCTCCTGCTCTCGTGCCCTGTGCTGGTCCACTGCTCCCTTTGTTTGCTACCAATGATGGGTGCCGCCATCTTGTGGATTTAAAGTAAAACACCATCAGCCCATTGTACAGGCTGTTCAAGGCTATTGGCATACAGGATCTGCAGAGGAGCGTTATCTCTGCTCCCTGTTCCTCCCATATCTATGGCACACTGCTATTGTAGTAGCTGCAGCAGAGTCCTTAAAACCATACAATATTACAGCACAGAAACAGGCCCATTGAGTCTGTGCTGAATTATTATTCTGCCTGGTTTGAATGACCTGCACCTGGACCATAGACCTCCATATCTCTCCCATCCATGTAAAAGAACACAAGCAAAGGAACAGAATTAGGTCATGAGCCTCCTCTGCCAACCAACAGGATGATAGCAGATCTTTGACCTCAGTACAATTTTCCTGCCTTCTCTCTATTTAATCAAAACTCTATGTTGAACGTGCTAAGTGGCTGAGCCTCCGTTTCTGTGCTGGACAATTACAAAGATTCACCATTCAGAGTGAAGAAATGACTGTTATTTTGAGATGTGTGATCACTTGTTCAAAATTCATTGAAAGGGCTTCAAATAATATTATGCATCATCTATTGAAATTCAATATCTATTGAATGCCTTCAGATTTATGAATGTTTCATCCTGCATCTCCTCAAATTTTTTTGCTTTATTTATGATTTTTGACAACACTCAGATTTTAGTTGAGGGATAAATTGAAGTATATTGTTTCAAAAAAATATATAGCAGTCTGTTTCAGGTGTAACTTAATATCCCTTTATGAACAGTTTGGAGGTTCCTAATTGTGATCAGATTGGTTACTTTTATTTCCATCTCTTAGGGTTATGAAGTCCATCAAGTGCTCAGTAGTTGTGAATGTCCATTGTAAAAGTCCATTATTGTTATGTCATGCTATATTTAGGATGCAACCTATATGAAATAGTCAGGGGATGTTGACACAAAGCTTGGAGAACAGTGAGGAAGGTTTTCAAAGATTGCAGAGGGATCTGGACTAGCTGGAATAAATGGGCTGAAGAATGGCAGATGGAATTTAATGCAGGCAAGTGTGTGGTTTTGCATTTTGGAAGGACAAACCAAGGAAGGACATACATGGTAATGGTAGGGCACTGAGGAGTGCAGCAGAACAGAAGGATCTGGAAATGCAAATACATAATTCGCTGGTATATAGGTTTGTAACTAGCATTTTTGTCATATTGGGCTTCATAAATCAAAGTATTGAATAAAGGAATTTGAAATGTTATATAGTTGTATTAGAGATTGGTGAGACCAAATTTTGACTATTGTATGCAATTTTGGTTACCTAACTATAGGAATGATATCAGTAAGGTGGAAAGAGTGCAGAGAAGATTTACTAGGATGTTGCCCAGACTTCAGGAACTGAGTTACAGGAAAATGTTAAACAGGTTAGGAGTTTTTTTTCCCTGGACCCGTAGAAGAATGAGGGGTGATTTGATAGGTATTTAAAATTATGAGGGTTCGAGACAGAGTAAATGGAGGTTGGCTTTTTCCACTGAGGATGGATGAGATACAAACCAGAGGAAGTGTGTTAAGGGTGAAAGGGGAAAAGCTTAGGGGGAATATTAGAGGGTTCCACACAGAGAGCAGTGAGAGTGTGGAATGAGCTGCCAGTTGAAGTGGTGAATGCAGACTCTATTTTCACATTTGAGAAGAATTTGGACAGGTACAAGATGAAAGGGTATGGAGGGCTATTGACTGGGTGCAGGTCAGAGGGTCTAGGTGAAAAAATAGTTTGGTGGAGACTAGAAGGGCTGAAGGGCCTGTTTCTCTGCTGTAATGTTCTAAGGCTCTATCTACTGCAACTGTTAATGGAGATAAAACCTGCCAGATCTTGGGTATTATCCACCTTTGGGATACTTGATATCTGATGACAAGGATGACTTTTGAATAGAAAATTCACATCTTTTGCTTTAAAGGGGAACACTTTGTAAAAGTTACAAGACTATAAAGAAAAACAAAACATAGAAAGCCGTATTTTCTGTTCTTTTGCTTGACTGCAGATTCAGTCAGCCAATTTTGTGCATGTTCTCTGAAAAGAATCAAAACGAATCTCCATTTGACTTTGGAGCAGCAGCAGTGATTTTTAAAACTGCATCTGCGTTTTCAAACCAGGAACACTGTGGAACAAAGAGCAAATGCTCAGAGAAG
This sequence comes from Narcine bancroftii, assembly GCF_036971445.1. NCBI lineage: Eukaryota > Metazoa > Chordata > Chondrichthyes > Torpediniformes > Narcinidae > Narcine > Narcine bancroftii. The sequence goes on along the minus strand of NC_091473.1, from coordinate 28,377,245 downwards.
GCTTGAGATCCATAACACTGATACAGAAGAATAGGTATATAAATTTCTGTTTAGAATACTGTATTGCTTCCAATTTTGGGAACTGGACAACAAGGATATTTTTGAACATTGGCATACTGGGAATGCAAAACAAGGCATTGGAGTGGTTCACCTTCTAAATTGTGAAGATGGTGATGTTTTTCATGATTAATGGCCTTCTTGGGCTGGATGTGGGTGGTGAGAAAGTGTGGGTGTTGATTGCTGCAGTGAGGAGTGTTGCTTACTGAAATTAGCTCGAGTACACCACATACTCTTTAACATATCAGCAGCTTTCTGAAGAGCTGTAATCTCATTTACATGGATGGAAAAAATACACAACCAAGTGAGATGATGGGGAGTTAGAAATTCAACGCCAAAAAAGAAAAAAAAACTTGGAGAAATATCTCAACTGCTCACCTGAACAAATAATGCTGAGATTTCATTCCTCTCTCTGACATTTGTGTTGGTTATAACATGCAATTTAAAGAATTAATTTCCAAGTGATCAAACACAATTTCACAGCAACTTGTACTTAAGTTAGGGTAGAAAGATAACTTCAATGGAATTAAATATTCCATGTAGGAAAATTAAATCTTAATATTCAGCTCTTTTTCCTTGTTCATCAACACAGTTTCAAAATTACAGTTTTGATTAAATGCAGAACTGAATGCTCTTGAGTTTTTTTCCAGCAACTTGTGACTAAATAGTTTTTGGGTGTTTGGAACCTATTTTGAGAGTATTGTGGATGTTATCACACTATAGATGGTCAAAAAATAAACTGAGTCACACAGGTCTTTCCTCTTCCTATTCAGCACCCCAAGTCCTGTGATATAGGAACTGTTGGCCACGCTACAATGAACTGGGATTCACGTGTAGTGTGTTGTGCTGATGGCTGGCTCCACCCCCATCTACACATATATAACCCTGGTTTCCCACCTAAACACAGAACCCTTCTGAAGACCACTGTGAGACCCTACCCTCAGTTGTGTTAACAAAAACATTTGTTCTCCCTCCAGTTGTGAGAGCTTTTATTTGCGCTACAATTTTATTAACTTATTCCCTAAACGATGGAAGTGCAACTCAAGCCAGGGATGCTGCTGATAGACCCTCTGTCCCCCCCAACACGGCTGAGGAGTAGACTGCTTCCATGCCTAACTGAACATGACAAGAGATGTCTTCCACACCGATGAACTCAGGAAGTCTGCACTCGTTTTGAGGGTAGGAAGGAAAGGGACTACACTACATGTGACGCTGCCATCGAGGCATTGAAGGTTCAGTACCTGAAGATGCAAAACAAGGTCCTAGCGAGGCACCAACTCTGTCACCAATGGTCATCGATGATTACCTGCTGGATCTGTGGATGCTTGCCAAGAAGTGCAAGTATGAAGTGGCTAGGGGCCGTGCTATTGAGGAAAAACAGATCCAGGACACTCTAGTTGAGGTAGATGAGGCAACGACTGCTCGAGTTGGGAAAGAAGGACCTGGCTAGCCTGGCTGGCCAAATCGCTGGAACAGATCAAGCTCGAGAATGACAAGCTTGCTTACCCAGGTGACCGCTACCTCAGCCCTAATGGTTGCCGCTTTCTGTGCAAGAGAGCAGTCCCATGCTAGAAAGTGCTTTTTCTGTGGCAAGAGCCAGCATCCCCGATATCATTACCCGGCTAAAGACTCGGTGTGTTCCATCTGCAGCAAGAAAGGGCATTAAGTGAGGGGAAGTCCGCGGCCTGCTCTGCTCCCAGATCTGATTCCAGCCCCAAGCTGTCTGCCTTGAATTCGCCCAAGCCCACTTGCTGTGCTACATGCCGACTGAGGGTGGCAGTGAGGAAACAACACAAAAAGACTTGGCTGCCATCTTGCCGCAACCCAAATTCAAACTCTGTGCCATTGCCATCATCGTCAGAGGAGGAAGGAGGGCGGCCATCTTGCTGCGCCACGAGTTCAACGCCATCTTATCCACACAGGGTAACCCAGGGCAGTGGGGGCCACTCAAGTGAGGATTATGGAGTCTCTGGGGTCCAAGCCTAGATCAGGACAGACCTCACCAGCTCAGCAACTTCATCGTGACTGTGAAGGTAAATGGACATTCCACTAAATGTCTAATCAACACAGGCTGTACTGAAAGCTTCATAGACTCACAGGCTAAAGATGTATCCTTCCAATTATCACAACCTAAAGATGTATCCTTCCAATTATCGCGTATTCAACCACATTGTGTAGTATATTTGTCCTTTGAAGGGAGAGAATTCTGTAACAACACCTACCCCCCCACCACTCTTCCTGAATCTGTCCTCTGAGCAGGAGGTACAGCACAGCAGAGAGAGAATTTATGAAGTCTGAGACACAATGTCTGCTCAACGAAGATATCATTGAACCTAGCACCATCCCGTGGAGAGTGCAAGTGGTAGTGGTAAAAGAGGAAAACAAATCCAGGCTAGTAAATGACTATAGCCAAACTATTAATCGGTACACACTCCTGGATGCATACCTCCTCCCTCAAATTTCGGACATGGTGAATGATATTGTGCGGTATTAGGTCTACTCGACCATCAATTTGAAAGCTCCCTATCACCAGCTGCCAATCTTTTCCAAGGTCCGTCCATATGCGGCATTTGAGGCTAATGGTCAGCTCTATCAATTTTGCAGGGTCTCTTTCAGTATCGCTACTGGGGTTTCTATCTTCCAGAGGCAGATGGGCAGAATGGTGGATGAGAATGGGTTGAAGGGTACCTTTCCCTACCTCAATAATGTACCATCTGTGGCCACACCTTGGAAGACCATGACCCAACCTCCAGAGTTTTAGCCATGCGGCAAAAGCCCTGAACCTCACTTATAACTCTAGCAAGTGCTGTTCAGGACTAAGCGTCTGGCTATCCTTGGCTATGTGGTATCGTTGGTCCTGATCCTGATAGGATGTGCCCCCTGTTAGAGCTCCGCGTTCCCAGGACCACAAAGGCTTTGAGGAGATGCCTGGGGTTTTTCTCATATTACACCGAGGAGATCCCTCAGTACGCTGATAAGGTTTGCCCTCTCTTAAAAGCCATTAATTTTCCCCTCTCGACTGAAGCCCAAACGTCTTTTAACTATCTTCAGAATCAGAATGTGAAAGGTGCCATGCACGCAGTGGATGAGAATGTACCTTTCCAAGTAGAAAGCAACACTTTGAATGTAGCCCTGGCAGCTACCCTCAACCAGGTGGGGAGGCCAGTTGCATTTTTTCATGGACATTACAAGGACACTAAGTCCAGACCCCATCTGTGGAAAAGGAGGCTCATGCCATGAGGCACTGGAGACACTACCTGGCTGGTAGAAAATTTACACTCCTCACTGACCAGCGCTCTGTCGCATTCATGTTAAATAATGTCAAGAGGGGAAAAATCAAGAATGACAAGATTGCTAGGTGGGGCATCGAGCTCTCCACCTACAATTATGACATTTCCTATCGGCCAGGAGCCCTTAATGACCCTCCAGATGCCTTATCCAGAGGAAGCTGTGCCTCTGCACACACCGGCCAACTGCGGTCTCTGCATAATGAGCTCTGCCACCCAGGGGTCACCACATGGCTCATTTTGTCAAGGCGCGCAATCTACCCTACTCCATGGAGGATGCCAGGTCTTGCCAGGTCTGCATGGAGTGCAAGCTGCACTTCTACTACCCCGCAAATGTGCACCTAATCAAATCATTCAGGCCCTTCAAATGGCTCAATGTCGATTTTAAGGGACTTCTCCCCTCCATGAACAGGAACACCTTCTTCCTCTCTATCATTGATGAGTTCTCCCACTTCCTGTTTGCCATTCCATGTCCAGACACATCCACTTCACGAGTCATAAAGGGCCTAGATTCCAATTTTGTCCTGTTTGGGTGTCCCAGCTATATTCATAACGACTGGGGCTCATCCTTTATGAGGGACGAGCTACATCAGCACCTGGTGGCAAGGGGCATCACATTGAGCAGGACTACTAGCTACAACCCTCAGGTGGAACAGGCAGGTTGAAAAGGAGAACACCATGGTCTGGAAGGCTGTCAAACTGGCCCTGAAATCAAAAGGCCTTCCAGACTCACACTGGCAGGAAGTCCTCCCTATGGTGCTCCATTCCATCTGCTCGCTACTATGTACCGTGACCAACACTGCTCCTCATGAGCTCCTATTCAATTTTGAAAGATGTCTGGCATCGGGAACTACACTGCCAAAATGGCTCACCACTCCGTGTCCAGTCCTTCTCAGAAAGCATGTGAGGAGAAGCAAGATAGGTGGAAAGGGTGAAACTGTTCCACACCAATCCTACATATGCCTATGTGGAGTATCCAAATGGCAGGGAGGACACAGTCTCCATCAGGGACCTGGCACCTGCTGGAACAGAGGGTACATTGCCTTAAGTGCCCTGTGAGCCACGGAACTCATTCTTGCCACCCCCCAGTCAGGGTTTCAGGGGATCCGGTTCAGGAGGAAAATGCATCCCCCTCCACCATTGAGCTGGAGACCAAGCCCACCTCTCCTCCCTCACAAGGGGACCAGGAGACCTAAGGAGTCCAGGGCCCCCCAGTGCTAAGGCGCTCCACCAGGATCTCCAGACCCCTGGACCACTTAAACCTGTGCATTTCAGCTTTTTTTCCTGAATCCATGTTCTCCGTCTTCATTCACAGACCCTAAATTCTACAGGAAGGGGTGAATGCTGTGAACTGGGATTCACTGATGGTGTGTTGTGCTCATGGCTAGTTTCACCCCCATCTGCTCACATACAACCCTGGTTTCCCACCTAAACCCAGAACCTTTCTGAAGACTACTGTAAGACCCTACCCATAGTTATATGCTGATAAGTGTTTATTCTCCATCCAGTTGTGAGAGCTTTTATTCGATCTACACACGCTTTAGGTAGGTGTTGTCATAGTGACTTGGCAGGATGCAACAAGGCTATGAACAATTATTTAGTGGATATACTAGCCGGATAAATGTCCATTCCGTAATCACAGTTTTAATTATCATTAACCAAGGATGCTTAAAATCAGTGAAATTGTCATTTTAAGTGTTCTCAGTGGAAGGATTTCCACGCTGAGCACACTGCAAGCACCCATATAAACAGTGCTACCAGAATTTCTGTGGTTGGCTTGATGTGGAAAGTTCTGTCCATACCTACAATTTGACAGAAATGTAAATGAATCACATTGGCTACTATTATGACCATGGAGATGGCTGAGCCAATCATTGTACACTGATCAGTTTTACACTGGCACAACTGTGACTTCCCTTGTGTGGGTATGGCCTAACTTAGAGGGGAATATGGTGAGACAATAATTGGAGCAGAAGACTATGTTTCAAAGAGAAAAATAATTTTGACCGAATGAAGAGTTTTCAGTCACCAGATCAGCAAACAAATACAAGAACCAACAAAAAGACCTGTGTGAAGTGGATCAATTTATTAGTTTGTGGAGGCAAGTCTGTCATAAATGTCCATTGAGCTCAAGCCATCAAAAGTAAGAGCTGTATTTCTAAGCACTAGATTTATCCTTGTATGTTTATTCCTGATGTCAATACAGAATTGCAACTGTTCATCCTACAATAGACTATCAAGAAATTGTGACCTCAATCCAGAGAACAGTTAGATCAGTGACAACCAAGGTCAAACTGACTGAGGAAACTGGGGAGTAGAATGAACGTGATACCACTTTACAATGGTGACAAATGTTCACCACACTTTAGTGGTTTTCTTTCCACTCACATTCCACCTTAATCCCTATGCCATAGGTGCTTTGTGATTAGTAAGCAATTACTTAAAATGGTAATGTGAAGGGGGGGGGGGGGAGGTTGGGAACCACTGTCCTAGATCCAATTGTTACTGAAATATTTTGCTTGAAAAAATTGTCATTGGCCCATTTCATTTGGAGTTATGAAACCGTGCACATAACGAGTCAATTAGGTACGATTAAAACAGTGGTTTTCAAATTTTTTTCACTCACATACCACTTTAAGTAATCCCAATGCTATAGGTGCTCTGTGATTACTTAAGGTGGTATGTGAGTGGAAAGAAAAAGTTTGAAAACCATTGCTTTAGAGCAAGCAGTGCAGACTATTTGCATGTACTGATGTGAACCCTGTAATTATAAGATACAGTGATGTCATTGTGTGTGTTTTGTGATGTAAGCACTGCATGGAGAGAGATTATTGCTATTACAGCCAGAATAAACCGATTTGAATCGTGTGTGATCTGTAACTTTTATTGTAAGTCGTACTTTCCAGACCAGTAATTGAGGATATCTTGTACATAATGATGTACCTTATTTGAAATTGACTGAATGGTACTGCTGATTAATTATATTGTATTGATACTCTCTGGGATGATTATCTCGTAATACTCTGGCAGTAGAATTTAATTGGCTTGGATCTCAAGGGTGCAATTGTTTGAGCAAAAAATTGCAGCATCTTCTCCACACTCTCTGGCTTCCCCCCCCCCCCCCCCCCCCCTCCATCCACCGACATTCCTTGGGGTCTCTGACTATTCAACGGTTCACAAGATGGCAAGAGACTGAGTTGAAGGCCCTGGAGTGGCTGGATCTGACCAGATAGTCATTTTGGGGCATCTCTGGAAAAATATAGGCTGCGAGGGAAGCATGACTGAAGAGGGGGGTATCATGTGGACAGGAACGGAAGCTGATTGGCTCTTGTACAGCCTGCAGGTCATAGATTGAAATCTGCTGCCTGGCTTTTATGGTATAATTTCACCATCAGTGTTTTCAGCAGGCTTCTTCAATGAAGAGAAGTCAAGGAGATTAAAGATAAAAGATCAGTTCGCCTGACAAATGTTCACCACACTTTAGTGGTTTTCTTTCCACTCACATTCCACCTTAATCCCTATGCCATAGGTACTTTGTGATTAGTAAGCAATTACTTAAAATGGTAATGTGAAGGGGGGTGGGGGGAGGTTGGGAACCACTGTTCTAGATGCTGCAATGTATTATTCAGGGTGTGGTAACGGAGAGGTTAGAACTTATAACTATGACAATGTTTTTATTTAAGAAGGAAATTGTGACAAATCTAATTTTTTTTAAAGATTTCAATTTTATTGAGTTTTTTTGGGGGAAATAAAGTCCTCCCCAACCCTTGAGTCAGTGTTAAAGTTATGTAATTCATAAGTTACAAAACATGAACTTATCCATAAAATAGAAACCAACATGGCAGGAAAAAGTATCAATTTAATAACTGTATATGTCTATTTAGACCATTAATAATAGAAAAAAAACTGCCATTCATTAATATGGCTCACCATTACCTCCACCACTATTCCCACCCCCCTCCCCAGGAACCCTAGATATTTGCCCTATTTTAGTGTATAGAGTCCAATTTATCAAACTGTTTGTAAGACACATGTTCAAACGCTGCCACTTTGGTCATTTCTGAGGTCCACTCCTGAAATGAGGGGTTCCCCCCCCCCACCAAAATTCTTCCATCCTCCAAGTATAATTTGTCTTGCTACCATTATACTTGTTTGAATCCAATTTTAAGAGTCTCCCAAGATGAAGAGTCTAGGGCAAAAAGGAATTTGAATACCATTAACTTCAATATACTTATGTATCATCATCTAAAATTCTTGAATTCTGGGACAAAACCAAAGTGCATGGACCAAGTCCCCTTTATCTGCCTCATAGTGTGAACATTCAGGGGTATTTTTCAGTCTTCATCTATATAACCTTGCTGGAGTCCAATAAAAATGGTTCAGAATCTTAAATTGAATTAGGTGCACTCTCAGGTCTCTTGACATTATTATTTTTATCCCATTATTCTGTCTCAAAAGCCACATTCAGGTCTATTTCCCAGAAGTTTATCCCTTGAGATTTGTGTTAAGGATGAATCATAAAATGAGACTTTGTGACCTTTAGCATATGCAGCCAGTACAGTAGACAGTATCATAGCAACTTATAGAGGTTGCTGTGTAGAACCAAAATTGTGTGTAGTGTGATGGATTATATCATATTTTGTATATAGAGATGTTTTTGAAGGAGGTAGATTGTGGGGGTAATGTAGGTCACAAACACTTTGCAAAAGAGATCTAATTTAAAATGCCAGAGCTTTGCTCAAGCCAGATGGCGCAGGCTCTGAGTGCTTTTGCAAAGACAATGAAAACTGCTTTGGGAGAGATCTTAAAAGGGCTCAAGTGCTGATAAAGATCTTTTCTAAGATTGGGAACCCTGCAAGAGGTTCTGGTTTTTACAAGCGTAGAGAGAGAAAGGAGACCAAACATGCTTTCTCTAAAAGAGAGAGATAACTGATTTCTGCAACAAGGCAAGCTGGCAGCTTGTTTTACAAAAAACACTTTGAAGACTGGTTTTGAGTTCTGAGTTCAGCATGTTCAAAACCCATGTGGTCCATACAAGAGGAAATGGCTGGCTAGAGTGTTTCACCTGAAATAAAGAAAACAGAAAGGAACTCTGTGGTGACCTGCAGAAGAAGAGGTTATCATTTGGAAAACCCTGATAGGGCAAGTTTCTTCGGAAAGACACTAAAGTTACTGATGGAAATAAATCAGTTTGTGTGTGTCCAACGAGCAACGAATCTCTCTGAAATTGACAAGAACCTTCCAGAGTTGTAACCATTTAAGCACCAGAGCTTGGTGAAAATTCATAAATGTTCAATTCTGTGTTCAGTATAAGAATTCTCTGATATCAGTGAACTTGGAGGAGTGAGAAGTGAGATTGGACTGTGAATTAAAGAACTTTTCTGAACTTATACATACATTACATACATGTGCGCTTAGAAATAGAAGGGGGTAAAGTTAATAGTACTAAGTTAAACAATTTTTTTATGTTTAAAGAAAATTAAAAGTAACTTTTGTTTCAGTAATAATTTGTCTTAGTGAATTTCTATTGCTGCTGGGTTTTGGGGTTCTCTGGGACTGTAACAGTAACACATGATGCAGTTAAAGATATTTCCAAAGTTGTGTCCTAAAGATATCGTACTGATGGATTAATTGATTAAATTTTTTTAAACTGTCACATTTATTAAAGTCCTCTAATTTAATGATACCTTTCCCTTGCCATTCCCTCCATTAAAAAAAAAGGGGATTACATGGATATATAACTTTGGATTCATTCAAATACAAATGAAATTTAAATAATCTGACTAATTTATTCCAGAACAAACGCATATGCGACATGATTGAGTGAAGTCTGTAGCTCGATCAGTAACCACAAGCTCACTCAAAGAAAATGATTAAAGACTTTAACAACCTGAAACTTCAGGCACGTCTTTACATGCTGTTCCAAGGCTGGTATGGACGGAGGAGACTAGGACTATCGGCCTTCATTGTGGAATCTTACAGGGAGGAGTTAAAGGGTTGAGGCAGGCCAGCCTGTACAGTGTAGGGATGTCACCTCCTGCACTGCCGTGTTCCAGCACATTCACCCGTTTGTAGATAAAGTCTGGTGGGGTGGAGTGGGTCGGCATCCATCGTTACCAGTTGTGCAGTCTTTCATAGTTCACACATCTAGCTGGTCTGGTGGCTTTATCCGCCACTGTGATTGCTACAGCATTGGTTGCGTTGTTGTTAGTTCCTGTAGGATGGTGACGTATGGTGGGCTGAACTGTGTTAGCCTGAATGGCTTCTGGGGGGATGTGTGGGGGTTCAGTTCGTGGTTATAGGGGTGGCAGGGGCAAAGGCCTAAGGGGTAGTGGTGGTGGGTTCAAATGGTCATTTTTCTGGACGATACATGGAACTGGCTGATCACTAATGAGGGCTTTTGGTGCACCTTTTCTGTCGGGGCCCATGCTCAAGCTAGGTCCCGGGCAACAACATGGCTTCATGCCTGTCTGGATAGGTGTATTAGAGGTTCACATGTAGGAGATGCACTTCCTTGACCAACTGGTCTGCTTTGTGGGTTTTAATGTGTCTGCAGAGTAGCACCAGGCCTGGGTATCAGGCATACCAGCAGCGTGGTTTCTAACGCTGACCTCTTGGGGAAGGAGAACAGTTTCTCATGTGGGTTGGCATTCATAGCAGTACAGAGTAGGGAGCTTGGTGGCATGTAGTGCCTCTGGAAGGGCCTTTTGCCACTAAGAGATGGGCATCCCTTTCGTCGAGGGCCAAGAGGATTGCCCTCCAGTTCATGCTGTTCTCCCTTTCCACCTGCCCGTTCCCATGGGGATTGTAGCTGATGATTCTGCTTGTGGCTATACCCTTGGATAGGAAATATTGGCACAACTCCTCACTCATGAATGACGATCCCTAATCACTATGAATGTAACTGGGGTATCTGAACAAGGTGAAGAGATTCCAGAGGGCTTTAATGACTGTGGGTGTGGTCATATCCGGGCAGGGAATGGCAAATAGGAAGTGTGAGTACTTGTCACAATATTCAGGGAGTACTCAGTCCGATTTGTAGAGGGAAGGGGGGGCGCCCTTGAAGTTCATACTGAGATGTTCAAAGGGGCGAGTGGCTTTGATCAGTTGAGCCTGCTCCAGCTGGTAAAAGTGCAGCTTGCACTCTGCACAGACTGAGCAGTTATGGGTCAGCTCCCTGATCTCCTCCACTGAATATAGGAGGTTGTGGGCCCTCACAAACTGGTATAGCCTGGTGACTCCGTAGTGGCAGAGGCTATCTTGGAGGGTTTGGAGGCAATCTATCTGTGTCCTGGAGCAGGTTCCCTGGATCGAGCATTGGGTGGCTCATTGAGCTTCCCAGAATCCTATAATTGTAGGTGGGCAGTTCATTTCTCCACCTTTTGTCATTTTTGATCTTTCCCTGGTGTTTATTATTAAACATAAATGCAACGACTCTCTGGTCTGTCAGCAGAGTGAATGGTCTGCTGGTCAAATAGTGCCTCCAGTGGTGCGCAGCCTCCACTCTAGCCTAGTCCTCCTTCTCAATGGCCTTGTGCCTGAGTTTGGGGGCCCTGGAGGGTCCGGGAAAAGAATGCCATGGGTCATTTTGCTTCATGGAGTATGGCAGCTAGGGCAAAATTGGAGCCATCACTCTCCACTTGGAGAGGGATGAATTTATCAGTGGCGTGCATCATCACTTGGTAATTTCATCCTTGAGTCCCTTTAAGGCCTTCTGGGCTTCTGCTGATGAGGGAAACATGGTGCTTTTCATTGGTTGTCTGCATAATTGGGGACTTATTGGGCATAGTATGAAAAGAACTCCAGGCACCTTTTCAAGGCCTTGAGGTTTTGGGGGAGTGGGAGTTCCAGAAGGGGGCGCATGTGGTCGGAGTCGGGTGCAATGACGCCATGCTCCATCATGTACCTCAATATTGCCAGACGCAAAGTGTGTAATACACACTTTTTCTGGTTGTATGTTAAGTTCAGGGCTTTTGCGGTGGCAAGGAGCTCAAACTTCTGCAGGTTTGAGCCGTGTTCCTCCTGGTTATGGCTGTAGAAGGTGACATCATCCAAATGTGGATATGTGACTTTTATTGTCACCCACCACGTGGTCCATCTCCCTTTGGAACACAGACTCTCCATTTGTAAAGCCGACTGGGACCTGCAAGAAATGGTAGAAGAAGCCGTTGGTCTTGAAAGTCGTGTACAAACAGTCCTCCAGGTGGATCAGGATCTGGTAATATGCCGATTTGAGATCGACGGTGGAGAAGACTGGTACTGGGTGATCTCATTCACCATGTCAGCTATGTGGGGAAAGGGGAAACCTGTTGATTGTCTAGCTGTAATCGATGACCATCTGGTGCTCCTCCCCACTCTTAACCACCACCACTTGTGCCATCCAGGGGCTGTTACTGGGCTGCATAATGCTCTCTGGTAGTAGTTGCCTTACTTCAGTCTCTATAAACTTTCTGTCCCCTGGGGCTGCATCACCATCTTTTCATGGTGAACGATTTGCAGTCAGGAGTGAAGTTCTGGAACAGGGTGGGGAGGGGGAGGGGAGGGACCCATAGGGTGGCCAGACCATAGGTTGGGTGTCCTGGACGGCATTCTGGTTTTTGATTATCTGTATTCGGAGAGGTGGGTGGACCATCCAGGAATTGATTGTTCCTGACCATGAGGGGAGGATGGGGCCTGCCAAACTGCATGAGTACACTCTTGAGTTGGAATTAGAAGCCCAGACACAGAATGACTGGTGCATAGAGGTGGGGCATCACGAGCAGTTAGAAGTTTTTATACTTAGTGCCCCTCATGGTGGATTTCTGTGAAGTGGGATTTGGATGCTAGAGCTATCTTACACTTTGCAGGGAACACTGCAAGGGAATAATGTTTGACTATGCCAGGGTGAATAGGGAGCCCGGGGTGTGACAATTTACCTTGAGGTCCATTTCAGAATGCACCAGTTGGTGCAGCCTATTCTAGTCCAGATCAATGGTGGCCAGAGATAGTTTTTTGTCAGAGTTGCTGCTGCTGTAGTGTTGAGATGGCTGCCCTGAAGATGGCTGTCCCCGTGGATCACACGTGGTGGATTCAGGAAAAGATGCTGGATGTCCTATGTCATCTTCCTCCAGTTCCCACTGTTTTGTTCTCTGCCACCAGATGTGAGTCGATCCGAGAAGACAACATGGGTCGCAGACCGCATGCGGGGCTGCTGGAGGAAGGTTTAGAATGGCATACCTTGGCGTTGTGCACCATCCTCCTGCAGTTCAAGCAGGTTGTGCTGCGGGATGGACAGTACTTCCTCGGGTTCTTGGTCTGGCCGCAGTGGCTGGACCTTGTGTGCTCAACAGTGCCCATGCTCCCCATCTGGTGGATGTATGGCTCACAGAGTAAGCTGTCTCCAGCGATTGAGTGTCTGCACGATTTCCTGTTGGTTCTGATTGCCCTCCTCCAGGAGTTGCTTGCGGAGCACCTCCTGATAGACCACCGCGGTCATATCTACACACCCACAGGCTTGACCCAGTTCCCTCACACCCCTCACAAAGTCATCGGACTCACCGGGGGCCTGGTGTCAGGTGACCAGCAGGTAGCGTGCATACATAGAGTTCATGGGAGCACCATACTGCTGCCACAGTAGGGCCATCGCATCATCATACTTTTCACAGTCCTGTATTACTTGGTAAGCTGGTGGCCCACCGATGAAAAGAGCAGAACTTATTTTTCTATATCTGCAGATCGTACTCATCTTAATGGAGCCTTATGTAGGCCTGTAAGCAGAGCAGCCTCATATCAAATGACAGAGGCCTCTGGATTGGCCTTCAGCTTCATCACTTGGATCACCTTGTCCATCTCAAGTAATAGGCTATTAAATTGTAGCACAATCAATAACCACAAGTAGACTCAAAGCGAGCGATTAAAGGCTTTAATAACCTGAAACTTCAGGCACATCTTTGCATGCTGCTGGTCTGGATCCAAGGTTGGTATGGATGGAGGAGACTAGGGCTATCACCCTTTATTGGGAATCTTACAGGGAGGAGTTAAAGGGTTGGAGGCGGGCCAACTTGTACAATGCAGTGACGTTACCTCCTGCACTACCATGTTCCACCACAAGGTCTTTCCTCAGGAGGTAACTTGATAGACAAACATTGTAATGGAGGAGTAAGAGGAAGAGCAGAACACTTTATATGATACCAAGGAGGCACTCTCTCTCGAGGGAGAGACCAATATTCAAAATGCTGGAGAGTAAAAGCATAATAATAGTACATTAACTTCTGCAAACCTCTGTGTCTAAAGAGGGCTCGCAAAGTCATTGAGGACTCCTCCACCCTGTACACAACAGCTTGCAGCTACTCCTGTCGAGAAATGGATACAAGAGACTTAGGAACAACAAGTGATGAGCGGTGCTGGCCAGATTTGTGTCAGGACAGCATGACCACAATTATTAATGTATGGTATAGGCTGGTGGAGTGTAACTTTCTCCACCAGCTATATTTGACACCGCAAAAATTGAACAAGGCTAAACCTGAAATTTCAGACCAACGATTTAGATGTGGCATTGCGACAGAAATGTTTGTGCATGAAACCTGGACACGTACCAAGGGAGGCCCTTCTGGGTGGAATTAGGCCAAGACAGAAAAAAATCATAGGCAAATAATTCCTACAGGACTCAGAGCTGTTCCTATTTGGAAAAATGATGGACATGAGGCTTAAGATGAAGCTGTCCAAATTCTAAATCCAATTTGTAATGATCGCTTTGGCAGTGGCCAGGAAGTGCTTGCAGTTACCTGGAAATCTGACTCTCACTCGGGCATTGTGCGCTGGAATGCAAAAATGCAAAGCTGTGTTCCCCTGGAGAAAATTTCCTTTAACTTACGGAAAAATATAACATTTTTATAAAAATTTGGCCACTATATTTGGCTCAGCCATCAGTACCTGGAAAAGGCCCCAGCTCTGGGCAAAGAGCATATGTCAGTCTGTTGCCTATTTAGGGACTGGCAGCTGTGACAGAGTGCGGGAAACAGTTTCCCTAGCGGTCTGCAGCAGCAAACTTGGTGGGCAAAGGATCAGTAAGGACAATGGCCACCGAGCACAGTCTTGGAAAAGACCACAGTGAGGCAATCCCACGTCATTCTGGCGTGTTGTGCCTCACACACCGCCAAGCCCAGTGACGTGGGACACAGAGGCAGGTGTTTGTCCTGGGCAAGCACTCACCTCCAAGTCCTTGTCTTGGCACATGGTGCCTAAAGCTCCATGGAAAACAGAACAAAAGTTCTGTGAGGACAGAAGAGCTACAAGGCATCGTGTTCATCTTCATTTGTGAAGGGATGGGCCATGGATGGGATGGATTTAAGTTTTATTGGAAAACTGTTATAGTGTGGATCTGCATGCCATGCTGCCCTGCCTTCCCTATCTATCCTTCGACTGAGGGAGGGGTGAGGGGATCCATTCCATCCCAATCAAGTAAAGTCAAGAAAAATGTAACATCCTGGATGCCGGCTGTCAGGCTGTGATGAGTCACTGACATGTTCCCAACCTTTGTTGGTGTCTTGAACATTGTAATTGCGGTCGGTTGAGAGGGCAAAGATGGGGTGGAATGGCTCGGATTCGATGGCAAATCTTGTACACAATGGATAATTGTAATTTGTGACTGATGATAAATTTTCAAACTCAAACAATCTCTAATAAACAAAATATTTAAAAAAATGATACAGGAGTATCAGAGCCAGAACCATCCAGCTGAGAAACAGCTTCTTCTGACAGGCAGTGAGATTGTTGAAGGACTGATGAACTGTTCATACAAACCCTCCATGACTTAACTGTTAATTTAACAGTAATGTTTATTTATTTTCATATTTGAATACAAGTATTGGCATATGTATCATTTGTATGTGGGTTATGTCTGTATGTGTGTTTGCAGTGTGTTGCACTGAGGACTGGAAACTCTCAAGTTGTACTTATAGAACTACTCTTTAGTTGTACTTATATCTTTGGCTTGGCTTCGCGGACGAAGATTTATGGATGGGGTAAAAAGTCCACGTCAGCTGCAGGCTCGTTTGTGGCTGACAAGTCCGATGCGGGACAGGCAGACACGATTGCAGCGGTTGCAAGGGAAAATTGGTTGGTTGGGGTTGGGTGTTGGATTTTTCCTCCTTTGCCTTTTGTCAGTGAGGTGGGCTCTGCGGTCTTCTTCAAAGGAGGTTGCTGCCCGCCAAACTGTGAGGCGCCAAGATGCACGGTTTGAGGCGTTATCAGCCCACTGGCGGTGGTCAATGTGGCAGGCACCAAGAGATTTCTTTAGGCAGTCCTTGTACCTTTTCTTTGGTGCACCTCTGTCACGGTGGCCAGTGGAGAGCTCGCCATATAACACGATCTTGGGAAGGCGATGGTCCTCCATTCTGGAGACGTGACCCATCCAGTGCAGCTGGATCTTCAGCAGCGTGGACTCGATGCTGTCGACCTCTGCCATCTCGAGTACTTCAACGTTAGGGGTGTAAGCGCTCCAATGGATGTTGAGGATGGAGCGGAGACAACGCTGGTGGAAGCGTTCTAGGAGCCGTAGGTGGTGCCGGTAGATGACCCATGATTCGGAGCCGAACAGGAGTGTGGGTATGACAACGGCTCTGTATACGCTTATCTTTGTGAGGTTTTTCAGTTGGTTGTTTTTCCAGACTCTTTTGTGTAGTCTTCCAAAGGCGCTATTTGCCTTGGCGAGTCTGTTGTCTATCTCATTGTCGATCCTTGCATCTGATGAAATGGTGCAGCCGAGATAGGTAAACTGGTTGACCGTTTTGAGTTTTGTGTGCCCGATGGAGATGTGGGGGGGCTGGTAGTCATGGTGGGGAGCTGGCTGATGGAGGACCTCAATTTTCTTCAGGCTGACTTCCAGGCCAAACATTTTGGCAGTTTCCGCAAAGCAGGACGTCAAGCGCTGAAGAGCTGGCTCTGAATGGGCAACTAAAGCGGCATCATCTGCAAAGAGTAGTTCACGGACAAGTTTCTCTTGTGTCTTGGTGTGAGCTTGCAGGCGCCTCAGATTGAAGAGACTGCCATCCGTGCGGTACCAGATGTAAACAGCGTCTTCATTGTTGGGGTCTTTCATGGCTTGGTTCAGCATCATGCTGAAGAAGATTGAAAAGAGGGTTGGTGCGAGAACATAGCCTTGCTTCACGCCATTGTTAATGGAGAAGGGTTCAGAGAGCTCATTGCTGTATCTGACCCGACCTTGTTGGTTTTCGTTGCAGTTGGATAATCATGTTGAGGAACTTTGGGGGACATCCGATGGGATCGGATGTACTTATATAATCAGATGATAAATGAACAAACTTAAATGGCACATGTGATGGGCACCAGAGCTGCTTAAAATGATTAAAATCTTGATGATTCGTCATGAACACCTGTGACGTGCTCAAACTATCTTTATGCATGATGCAGCAAAACTGGAAATCTGCTCTTATTAAATATCGTTATTAACCATATAACCATATGGGTTGGCCAGTTTGGCCCCACCAGTCCATGCCGTAGCAAATCCCCACCCTCCTAGTCCCACTGACCAGCACCCGGTCCATACCCCTCTAGTCCCCTCCTATCCATGTAACGATCCAGTCTTTCCTTAAATGTAACCAATGATCCCGCCTCGACCACGTCTGCCGGAAGCTCATCCCACATCCCCACCACCCTCTGCGTAAAGAAATTTCCCCTCATGTTCCCCTTATAATTTTCCCCCTTCAATCTTAAACCATGTCCTCTAGTTTGAATCTCCCCCTTTCTTAATTGAAAAAGCCTATCCACATTTACTCTGTCTGTCCCTTTTAAAATCTTAAACGCCTCTATCAAGTCTCTTCTCAATCTTCTATGCTCCAGAGAAAAAACCCCCAGTCTGCACAACCTTTCCCTGTAACTCAGACCCTGAAATCCTGTCAACATTCTCGTGAACCTTCTCTGCAGTCTCTCTATTTTGTTTATATCTTTCCTATCATTTGGTGACCAAAACTGTACACAGTACTCCAAATTTTGCCTCACCAATGCCTTGTACAATTTCAACATAACCTCCCTACTCTCGAATTCAATACTCCGATTTATGAAGGCCAACATTCCAAATGCCTTCTTCACCACACCATCTACCTGAGTATCAGCCTTGAGGGTACTATTTACCATAACTCCTAAATCCCTTTGTTGCTCTGCACTCCTCAATTGTCTACCATTCAATGTACATGACCTATTTAAATTTGCCTTTCCAAAATGTAGCACCTCACATTTATCTGTATTAAATTCCATCAGCCATTTCTCAGCCCACACCTCCAGCCTTCCTAAATCACCTTTTAATCTACGGTAATCTACCTCACTGTCCACAACACCACCAATCTTTGTGTCATCCACAAACTTGCTTATCCAATTTTCCACCCCAACATCCAGATCGTTAATACATATAACAAATAATAGTGGACCCAGGACCGAACCCTGAGGAACTCCACTAGTCACCGGCCTCCAATTGGACAAACAATTTTCTACCACTACTCTCTGACACCTCCCATCCAACCACTGCTGAATCCATTTCACTACCTCTTTATTTATACCTAATGGCTCCACCTTTTTTTCCTAACCTCCTGTGGGGAACTTTGTCAAAAGCTTTACTAAAGTCCAAATAGACAATATCCACAGCTTTCCCTTCATCAACCTTTTTTGTAACCCCCTCGAAGAACTCAATTAGGTTTGTCAAGCATGATCTACCCCTGACAAAACCATGCTGATTACTCCCTATCAATCCCTGTACCTCCAAAAATTTGTAAATAGCATCCCTCAGAACACTTTCGAACAACTTGCCCACCATAGACGTCAGACTTACAGGCCTATAATTCCCAGGTTTGCATTTGGACCCTTTCTTAAACAGAGGAACCACATGTGCCACCCTCCAATCCTTTGGCACCACTCACCACAGAGAAAATCTTCATCGAAAATTAATTTAAATCTTTGATTTCTTTTACTATTTTGTAGTAAATATCTTTGTGTTCAACCTACGTTGTTTTGCACTTTCTCACCAGGAGGCCAATGAAAAGAACAGAGTTTCTACTTTGTTTTGTAAAATGGGTGAGCTTACCGTATATGTTGTGTATAAGTTGAGTTGTGAAACCGAAAAAATTCCTCACGAAGTGGGGTTGACTTGTACACTGGATATACTTTTGAGACCTTAAAAATCACTGAAAAAACCAGACTGATGCCAATTTGGTGTGTAAGTCTTTGCTGGAAGCACCAGCCATTGCCAACACTGCTGCTCCCCGACACCTCCCCACCGCTGGGTGCCATCATAACTGCTCTACCTGGGACTGAGGTTGCTGTCGCCATTGCTGCCTGGCAGGCCAAAGGTTTTATTTAAAACTTAATTTACAGCTTTGTTATTTGCGATTGAGGTTTAAAAAAAAATTGGGCTGCTCTGGGGAGGCCCAGACAGCCTGAAAAATGGGGGTTGACTTATACACTGGATATACCATAAAACCCTTAAAATTAGGCTTAAAAATGAGGATTGACTTGTAGGCTGAAATATACAATAAATACTTGCTGTTTACAATATTGATTGGTAGTACATTTTAGATTTGTAATTGTGGTTCAAATGATATGATTTGTATGATAAATAGGCAACAGGGGCATTCAGCAAGATGGGATTATAATGGGAACAGATGGTTTACAAATTGACATGATTAAAAGCACAAAAAACAAGGTTGGTGGGGGTCTACATGATGATGACAACATGAAGGCCTTCATGTACACTGTTGTTAACTCAATTGTCGATTCAGATTGGACTTTTGAAATAAATGAAAAATGCATCTTCTGCAATTATAGAAATATGATCAACATTTACAGTTTCAGTATATTTAAGTGGAAGATTGCAAAATGGCAGTAAATCCAAATAAAAAAAATCTGGAGGGCTTGAGGTTGCATTAGAGCCCCTGATAGATCAGTGGAAAGCCAAATGACCACTTGTACCTGTTTGCCAGTCATGCCACTAAAATAGCTTATGCTGTTGCAGGAGTAACTGCTGGTTGGCATTGGGAGAGATGCACCATGAAGTGGAATGACCAAAACTTTGGTCAGTGCTGTGTTTTAATTTGGGTGTTTGAAAAGGGGAAGGCAGGAGGTTTCATGTTGGTTTACAAACTAAGGAGCTGAATATCATTTCAATGATATGCTAAATGGAGAATAGATTATTGAGATGATTTTGACTGTCATATTTTCCTTGGTACTTGAATTGGTTTAATAATATAACTCCAATGACTTCTACAAAATACCCAATGAGATTTCTTGAATATATTTGCAATAATTAGTAATTGCAGTTTTCAAAGTGTATCTTATAATTAAAGTCTTAAAAAATTATAATTATAATCAAAACATTGTTATTGAAGATGTGGCCTCCATGTTAATAATAGTGACTAAATGCAATCTGTATAAAGTTAAGTAAATGAATTTTAAAAACTGGAGAAAATGACTTCATAAGCCACAGTGTGGCAAAGACATGAAGATGCTACCACAAAATCAAATCCAATGATCGTTGGGGGATCAGAGGTGGAAAGGGTGTACAGATTTAAATATCTGGAAGTCAATATCTCAGAGGAACTTTCCTGGAAGCAAAACACTCACGTCAATTTGAAGAAGGCACCATAGCACCTCTACTTTGTCAGGAGGTATGAGGTTTGGTACAACATCGAAAACCTTGGCAAACTTCTACAGATGTGTTGACCGGTTGCATCAAGCCCTGGTATGGGGGCATCAATACTTCTGAGTGGAAATCCCTGTAAAAGGCAATGGATACAGCCCAGTATATTACAGGCAAAACTCTCTCCATTATTGAGAAAATCTATGTTGAATATTATTTTGATGTGCTGTCGGTCAGAAGCAAATACACAAAACAAAAAGACTGTACAACAGGCTTTATTCAATGTAAACTTCCACAGAGCCAGCTGTAAACTCTGAGAGTGACTTCGAAGGGCCGGCTCAGGCTTGCATCCCGGAGGGTGATTGACACCCGACTGGGTGGGGCTTGGTCCATTCAGGTCGGCTGATTGACAGCCAGCCAGGTGTTGTCTTGTCCCCATGCTCTTCTGCAGGTACAGCGGTTGCCCCCCTGCAATAGGCCAATGGTGTACCACCACATTTACCCCCTTGTTTAAAATTGACCTGGGGGGAAAGTTGCAGTAAAGCCCCAAAACATACACAGTATTTACAGATTAAGATGGAACTGCAGCCATCAGAATCTCTGCGACCATTTCAGGACTGGGTCCTGATCACTGGTCGGTGAGAGTGTGAGGGGGTGGGGTGGGGACAGGGGACAGGGGCCAGAGTGGCTGGCGTGGTGCAGAGCGGAAGAGTGGCCGGGGGGGCTGGGGTTAAGTTGTGTGTATCGCATCGGATGGGCTGGGGGTCGGGTTCGTCCCCCACGGTTGGAGCAAGAGGTCTTGAGTGCCCCATATCTCTTCAGGGTCAGGGGTGTGTGCCAGGCCGGTGGGGTCCTGGGCTGGAGGATGCTGTGCTGTGGTGGGTGCTCCTGCCGGTGCCAGGTGTTCCTGCCGGTGCCAGGTCCCTGGTTGAGACAGTGTCGTCCCTGCTGTTGCTGAACCTAACGTAGGCATAGTTGTGGTTCCCATGTAGGAGGAACACATGCTCGACCAGGGGTTCAGCCTTGTGCACCTGCACGTGTCTACGCAGGAGTACCAGTCCCAGGGACGCGAGCCATGCTGGGAGAGATGTTCCTGTCGCCGATCTCCTGGGGAACGAAAACGGGCATCGTGAGGGGTCTCGTTGGTAGCATGCACAGAAGTGACCGAATGGCATGGAGTGCCTCAGGAAGAGGGTCCTGCCAGTATTCAATGGACCACCCTTTTGACTTAAAAAGGCCAGAAGAACTGCCTTCCAGATCTCGCGTTCCACTTGCCCATTACCTCTTGGGTTGTAACTAGTCGTGCGACTAGTCGCGATGCCCCTTGATGTCAGGTACAGGTGTAGTTCCTCACTCATGATGCTGTGGATAAATGCGGGGTAGCCAAACATGGTGAAGATCTGTGTCAGTGCTCTGATGATGGTGGCCGTGGAGGTGTCTGGGTGAGGGGTGGAAAAAGGTAAGCAAGAGTACTCGTCTATGACTGTGAGGAAATAGATGTTGTGATTTGTGGAAGGCAGGGGTCCCTTAAAGTCTATGCCGAGGTGCTCGAAGGGCCAAGTGGCCTTCATGACATGAGCCTGGGGTGGGCAGAAAAAGCGAGGTTTGCAATCCGCGTAGACCTGGCATGCCTTGGTCATGGTCCTGGCATCTCTGACGGTATATGGGATGTTCCGGGACTTGATAAAATAGTATAAGCGGGTGATGCCAGGGTGGCAGAGGGACTTGTGCAGTGGCTGCAGCTGGTCGTTGTGGAGTGACACGCAGGTCCGGGAGAGGGTGTCGCGGGAGTTGTTAATCTTCCTGGGATGATACTGGTGTCATAGCTGTACGTTGCCAGCTCAACTCTCCAGCGCAAGATCTTGTCATTCTTAATCTTGCCCCTATGTGTGGTGTTGAACATGTGAACCTCCTGCTGACCAGGTAGTGGCGCCAGTGGCGGTCTGCTTCCATGATTGCCTGGGCCTCCTTTTCAATGGTGGAGTGCCCTAGCTCGGAGCCATGGAGGGTCCTGGAGAAGAAGGTGACTGGGCGCCCCCCCGCCCTTGGTTGAAAGTAGTGGTGAGGGACACATTGGAGGCATTGCTCTCCACCTGGAAGGGGGTGTCCTTGTCCACAGCATGTATCGTTGTGTCTGCAATGACCTACCTGATGCGTATGAATGCTGCCTGCTTCCTTGGGTGGGAGTAGGAATGTTGTGGCCTGGGCCAGTGTGCAGACCTTGTCCGAGAAGCGTTAAACCCACAGTGAGTAATAATAGAATAAATCAATGTACCTGCGGAGGGCTTTGAGCATGTGGGGTGGGGGAGGGGTAGCTCCATTAATGGGCATATCAGTTCTGGATTTGGGCCGATGACACCATGTGCCATGGTGTACCCCAGGATGGTGAGGTTGGTGGTGCTGAGCACGTACTTCTCTTTGTTGTAAGTGAGATTCAGCTCCTTGGCCATCTGGAGAAATTTCTCCAGTGTGGCATCGTAGTCCTGCTGGTCGTGGCTACAGATGGTGACATTATCCAGGTACAGGAAAGCCACCTTTAGCTTGTACTGGTCTACCATTTGATCCATCTCCCACTGGAAGACGGAGACCCATTTGTGACCCCAAACAGAACTTGGCGGAACTGGTATAGGCGGTCGTCCGCCTTGAAGGCGGTATAGGTCTTGTCCCGTGGGTGAATGGGGAGTTGGTGATAGGCTGACTTCAGGTCAATTGTGGAGAAGACCTGGTAATGGGCTATCTCGTTGACCATGTCGGCTGTCCTTGGTAGGGGGTAGGCGTCCAGCTGGGTGCAGCGGTTGATGGTCTGGCTGTAGTGCATGACCATCCTCTGCTTGCTTTCCCCTTTTACCACTAGGACTTGAGCTTTCCAAGGGCTGTTTCTGGGCTCCATGAAACCTTCCGCCAGAAGCTGCTGCACCTCCGCCCTGATGAAGTCTCTGTCTGTGGTGTAATAGCACCTATGTCTGGCAGATATCGGCTTGTAGTCTGGCGTGAGGTGCAGGAGGGGTGATGTGCAGTGTGGAGAGGCCGCAGGTTGGCCAGGGCTGGTTGGAGGCAGTGGCCCCCCCAAAGGCGAGGCAAAGGCAGGTGGCATTGGAAATCTAAGCACAGGAGGACTGGGCATGACCAGGAGCCTAACCCAGTGTATGTCTCCCCCCCCTGAACCCCCCCCCACCACAGTCAGATCGGCCAAGCAGTGCCTGAGGGTATTGATAGTCCGGTCCTTGGCAGCGAAGGCAATAGAGAAGGTGGTGGGTGGAATTTTAGCTTTAGTGAGTGGGCCACGCTCGGGTGAATGAAACTCTTGGTGCTGCACTGTTGATTAGGCACTTTATTACCTGTCCATTGATTTTTACGTCCATCATGGATTGCCCGAGGTCGTGGTGGCTGCTAGGACCATCTCGGGGTCCGAGCCATCATTCCCCGATGGTGGAGGCGAGTTGTGGTCGTCGGTGTCCACTGCAGACACCGTGAGAGGTGACTGTTGACTGGTGGTGCTCTCCATAGGCATGGTGTGTGGTGGTTAGAGGCGTCCAGAGGTGTGGGGTGTGTCGGTAGGGCAGCCTCGTCCTTGCCTGTGTGAAAACATGGTCATCGCTGAAGGCTTGATAGGGCCTCGGTGACGGTGGTGTCCTCGCCTCTCCAGGCCAAGATGGCGGGACCACATGGGAGGATGAGGCATGGCTGGCTTTCTTCCCCGGCTGTGCTTGGTATGCCGGGGGAAGTGCCTTCACATCGCTGGCTGTCGGGGAGGGCTATGTCATCATGGCCAGTGGAAGTGACATCATTCTGTAGACTGGAAGTGATGTCGTTGTATTCTTCGGCAGGCGGCGCTGGTGGGAGCATGGGCTGGTCTGGGCACATGGCGCACATGTGGTGATTGTTGCTGGTGAGGCTGGAAGTTGGGTCACTGGGAGCTGGGAAGGCCGGAAGTGGCTGCAGGGGCAATGGCGTCACCCAGCAATTGCACATGGTGCTGTGAGTGGGGGGGGGGGGGGAAATCGTAGAGGGCCGCTGAGCTGAACTGCTGGCTGGATTTGACAGGCATACATTGGTGAAGTGTCCTTTCTTGCCACATATTGAGCAATACTGACTTTTGGCCGGGCAGTTTTGGTGCAATGAGCGATCAGACCCCCACTGGGACCCACAGTATTTATAGGGGTGCTGGGCACTCGCAGCAGCGATGTTTTCTTCCGCAGCTTGATCCGGGGCCACAGCCGAATGTGTTGACCATGCAGAGGCCTGAGGAAGTCTAGAATCGAAGGCTTTGGTGTGCAGGGCTGCTGCCTCCAGGGTTTGGACTACATCCATTGTTTTGGCCAGCGAGTAGATATTTTCTTCCAGCAGCTTCAGCCTGACTGCCCTTAAGTGCAGCCCTCAGATGTAGGTGTCCCTGATCAGCCTCTCGAACTCCCTTTCATTTACCCTGGGTTCAGCCAGACAAGGTCGGGCCAACTCACGCAGGGTTCCCAGGTAAGACTTGGCTGCCTCCCCGGGTAGTTGGGCTCGGATACTCAGGAGGTACCTTGCAAAGACCACATTCATGGGAGGTTTATACATGGTCTCGAGGGTGTTCATCGCTTCCAAGCACCCGGTGCAGTCTTTGAGAGCCTGGAAAGCTCGGGGACCCAGCTTTGATCGGAGTAAGATGAACCTCTTTCGATCGGAGTCCAGGATGTCATTGATGTGAGCCTCAGTGATCGCTTCGACCATGTGCTTCCAGATCTTGAAGCATGTTTGTGCTTCTGGGTGGCATGAGTCGATTTCGAGGTGACCAGTGTTCAGGAGCTTTTCTATAGCAGCTTTTAAAAATTTACATCGAATAAATTGTGGTGCACTGTTGGTCAGAAGCAAACATACAAAACCAAAAGACTGTACAACAGACTTTATTTGACATAAACTTCCACAGAGCCAGCTGTGAGATTCTGCTACTGTAAACTCTGAGAGTGACTTCGAAGGGCCGGCTCAGGCTTATATCCCAGAGGGTGTTGTCTTGTCCCCATGATCTTCTGCAGGTACAGAGGTTGCTCCCTGCACATTGTGTACCACCACAATTACTATCCGAATGCAGCAGCAAGCATCAAGGATTCACACTACCCAGGACATGCGGTGTTCTTGCTGCTGCCATCGGGAAACAGGAATAGGTGCCACAAAACTTATACCATCAGATTCAGGAACAGTTGCTTCCCTCCACCATTAGACTCCTTACAACAAACTCAATCAGAGATTAATTTAAGGCCTCTTACTTTGCACATTATGTTACTGATTTTTTTTTTCTAATTTTGCAGCCAGTTTGTTTGCCTTTCTATCTTTGTTTACATTTCTTTCTTTTGTATAAGCATCCTTTTCTTGAGTACAGTTTATACTCCGGATAAGTAGAAATTTGCCTCACCGACTGGAACAAGGTTGTTTGTGATGTCCTGTATATACTCTGAAATTAAATTTGAACTTGAACTTGCTGCCTTTTTAAAGTCCTGTAATGTGAACATCATTTATGTATTTTTACCTTTTGACAAAAGGCAAAGGAGGAAAAATCCAACACCCAACCCCAACCAACCAATTTTCCCCTGCAACCGCTGCAACCGTGTCTGCCTGTCCCGCATCGGACTTGTCAGCCACCAACGAGCCTAGAGCTGACGTGGACATTTACCCCCTCCATAAATCTTCGTCCGCGAAGCCAAGCCAAAGAAAGAACACAAAGCTGGACACTGTTTGACCAGCTGAGTTTCTCCAGCATTTTGTGTTTTTACTTCAACCACTGCACCTACAGATTTTTTTCATTTACTAATGTGAACTTGATACTTATTCCACAGGGAAATCAAAACTGGAAACTTTGGGTTAGAGTTAGGATTGGGGAAAATGGTGGGAGGACTAGGAATGGAAGTATAAAGCATAGATGAATGTAAATCTATATTGGTACAATATTACTATATTTCTAATGCTTGCTAAATCATTAGGCAATCAATAATTTAATCTAATTTTGTTTAGCCTTGTATCCCATTCTTTGACATGGTTTTTAATTACATAAAATATGTTCTTTTATCGTTAAACAGCTATTTTCCCAAAATAGTATTTTGTTTGACAAAAAAAATTGCCTAATAAAATTTGAAGGCCGTTTCATGATACTTTCTCCAGCAGAATATCAAATTGGTGCCTAGAGGTTCAAAAACATTTCAGCAATCATGTTTTCCAATTCATGTTGAAATAGTCTAGAGGCTGTTTATAAAACCAATAGTTTCAAGCCTTTCTTTCATCAATCTGTATTTAATGTGGACGGTTTTGAATATTTAAAAAATTACACAGTGACAGTAAAGATAAATTTTATTGCTCTGTTAAAGCACCAGGAAGCCGGCTGAGCTGTGAAACTATCTCATTTATTGTCAGAAATATGAAAGAAAAAACAATTTAATTGCATTTGGTTTAATTACAAGCTCTTCTGCCCTTCTTGTCTGTCAAGAAGGCACTATTGTTTGGCATGTATGTGCTTTGTTCTTTGCCTCAGGAAATGAAGGATATGATTTCTTTGCAATTATTTCAATTACCAGTATATTTTTAAAATCACATACCTAACTTAAATATTTAAAATAGGTGTCATGATTGGCTGCATTGTTGAATAATTTTTCCTTGGGAAAAATGAAATGGAATATCTTGTGTAGAGTTAGGAAAGAGGATGGCACAAACAGCTTTTTGCTCATTTGTCCTTTATCTATTAATTCTTTTAAACATTCAGTTTATGATGGCATCTTTTGTGATGAATGCTGCTCCACGCATCCAGTAATAAATTGTGGGAAGGACACGAAAATCCAATGACAAGGTTTCATCTTGATAATGGAAAATGGATATGATGTCAGGAGAACATTTACAAGTGGCTTGTTGGTTGAACTATTGTGCAAAGATGGGAAGAAGTGTATGTGGACTACCCCAAGCCACTATAGCTCAAGTCTCAATTCATGGAAGGCAGTTCAGTTTCAGAAATTCAGTGATGACTCCTGGGTTTGAAATTGATGTGACACACTGGCTTTAAGATGGTTGAGGCATGTAGGCCTTAAGTGGATGAGACATACAGCCTTTGGATGGGTCAGATACACAGGCTTTAGGATGAAATTAGCAGTTCCTGAAGGGGGTGACAGAACGTTGATTACTCATGACACCTATGTTGAGGTGCTTCAGAGAAATGTCCTTTTTAGATGATTGCTTTCTTCTGCAGTTAGATCTCGTTTCATGGGTCAGTTGAGTAGAGTGCAGCATTTCTGCAACTTTAAAACCCTTTTCATGGGTCAGTCAAAGTGGTCTCTCCTCCTTCTATAAACAAAAGGAGGAAATCTGACATTCTGTCTATAACCACACAATGAGGCCAAATGGGATTTTCATTCCCACAAAGGAGGCAAAGAGCTGTTTACTCTTGTACTACTTCCTTAAAATGGCCTCTTGAACAAACGATGCACTGTCTTTTTTAGAAGCTGGACACAAGGTCTTTGCACCTAGCTTCTCCAGGGCTTCTGCAAATGTATCTAGTAAAAGGAACATGTTCAAAACTTGCTGCTAGTTTCACAGTCATTTCAAATCCTTCAAGCACTTTGGTAAATCTGTTCTCTAAAGGGACAGCCCCACTCAAATAGAATGAACTGAAAAGTTGGAGAAGGTCGCCATACGTGCACACAACACACAACAATTGGCTCATGGGACACATACATCACAATTGTCATATTGGAACAGGGTGAACATTCAGAGGAAGAATATGAAATATTGAAATTCAAACACAATGTGTGGAGATGAGGTTGAATTATCAATAACATTTATTATCTTCCTCACTATTTTCAGAGATGTAAATGCATTCACTGAAACATTCCTCTGTTGATCTGTGCTTAATATCCTCCCTTGAAGGAAGCATGGGAGAAAGTACCAGAGGTGTAGCCTTTTAATTTCCTATCCTCTTTGACAAGTGTTGTGGTGCTGCTTTTCTAAAGTGACCCAACAAAACTGGGGGCAAAACAAAAATTGTCATTTGTAGAGGAAGAAGTTAATCCATTGCAATTAGTATGGATTTGTCAAGGAGGGCTGTAGCTAATTTCCTTGATTTCAGTCTCCAGAGGAGGAAATAGAAATCAATGAAATGAATGCAGTTAATGTGATCTACATGAATTTTGACATGGTACTTTGCAAAATCACATGTATCAGATTGATCAGGAAAGAGAAAGCAAGGGGAAGTAGATAAATAATAATTCATCCAGAGGAAGCAAAGGATCGTTTATTGGTTTGAACTCTGCATGTATTTGGGAATCTGAAGAGCTTTGTGCTCATTATTGACTTGGAATTTAATACAAGGCCATGATTATGAAGTTTGATTGCACCAAAATGGATGTGTGGTTGGTTGCCAAGCAGTTCTGGCCGGAGGAAGATGTAGAGTCTTAAGGTAATTGAAGATATTGCCCTTCAGCCTGCTGAATCTGTGCTGACCATCATCCACCTACTCGCACTGGTCCTGTACTGATTTCAATTTTATCTTCACACATTCTTTTCAACTCTCATCCACCTCATCCTCCCCCCCCCCACACCCCCCTACTGGGTTCTTGTGTTCACCTCCACACTAGGAGCAATTCACAGTGGCCAATTAATCTGCCAACCCACAAGCCTTTAAGATGTCGGAAGAAATTGGAGCACTTGGAAGAAGCCTTCCATCAGAGGGAGAAGTAGTAAAATCCATGTCAACAGCACCTGAGTTCAAGATTGGACCTGGGTGTCTGGTGATGTCTGGCTGCAGTTAGACCAATTGTATTACTGTGCTACACCTAGTGGATGGATGAATGGACCAATCAAGCAGAGCACTGAAGTGACAAACAATTCAGAAATAAGAAGCAAAGAATTTGGGGAGGGCAGACATGATGAGATTCACCACAGTAATAGGGTATTGAAAACAGTAGAAGATCAGAGAAATCTTGATATTAATGTGATCAGATTCTTGCAAATAGTGGAATAGGGAGTTAAGGTAGTTAAGAAGGAATATGGGAAGCCTGCCTTCACTGCCCAGAGCATGGAATGCAAGAGCAAAGAGATGTTGCCAGAACTGTATCAATTACACTCCTTCTAGACTGTTTTATACATAATGAGAAGGATTTGATAATATTTGGAGATGGACAGCGAAGTTTTGGTTGAGCCATTTTCATACCACATAGAATTTGGAGACACAGCAGGGATGCCTTGGAACCTTCAAATCTGAAAGTAAGGAAGTTGTCAATGAGTTGTGTGGTTTCATTAGTCAAGGGAAGGACATACTCTGGCAAAAGGATGAGATTTGGGTACATGGCTCAGCGACATATCAGTTGAATTTGGCCATGATCAATTCCCAGAAACTGGATCAGGGCAATGACAGATGAAAACAGTTGTGGCAGGGACTGAAAATTCTCTTCCATCCCAACAATGTTCCTTGAACTTGTTCAGTACCAGATATAGTCAAGTAATGTCATTATTTTGAGTCTATGGAGGGCTCATGAGAGATGGTGAAAAACAAGTTCCATTGGCTTGGTAAATGTTGAGGGAACAAGTTATCTCCTGATTGATCATAATTAAGAACTTGCCTGGACTCTAAGCATACATTATTGCTTGGACCTTCAAATGACTATAAAAATGAAACCATTTCTTCCAAAGAAATAACTTCCTTTGGTCATTTATTGCAAATGACATTTAAAAGGATTTTTTTTTTGTTTAAAACAGCAGCAAATTTCCTGATAAAGGGCACACCCTGAAATTTTGACAACCTTTTACTTCCTATGGATGTTTTGTGACTGGTTGAGTTTTTCTACATTTTTGTCTGTGGCAGGATATTTCATTCTTGGGCAGAGAATCATCAGACTTCTGCCTGCCTTTGTCCGAATGTGTGCAAACCTAAATTTATTTGTGAATTGCCATTAAATTAAATTTAAAAAAAAATTAAATTTAGACATACAGCATGGTAACAGGATATTTCAGCCCATGAGTCTGTGCCACCCAATTACACCTGGTTGACCTAAACCCTCGGTACGTTTTTTTAACAGTGGGAGGAAACCCACACAGTCACCCGAGAACATACAATGTCCTTGCAGATAGTGCAGGATACAAACCCCAGTCCAGATTCCTGGCATTGTAAAAGTATTGTGCTAAGTGCCACACCAATTGTGCTGCCCTGCAGTTGTGTTGTTCCTCACACTTTTTGATGAATAGCAATCAAGTGGCAATGACACTGCATTAATCTTTTAATGTTTTCGTATATTGTCATAACATGGATAATTAGAGGTGGGCAGGTGCTCTGAAGTAACCGAATGGGAGGCAGTTTGCCTTGTAACAAAATAATGCTTCAAGGGAAGATTGGATGTAATATTATACAGTATTTCATATTAACGATAATTATGTTAACTTTTGACCTTCTGTAGACAACATAGCCAGAAACTGATGCATCAAATTCGTCCCAGCATTGAATAAACATTGTTCTTTTTTATTTGGCTGCACTTTTACACATATTATTAAATGCACACTTTCCAACTGCTGTCAGGATGCTGGCACACCAGATGATAGAATTGTAAGTCTAAAACAATTAAAACAATAAAAATAAATTGGTTGCACCTATTAAAATCTGCTGAGCTCAGCAGTTGAAAATGGTAGGAAAATTAAATCTATTGATTTTATTCTTTATATGTGATATCAGCTGAGGTGTAGGGGTGTGATGGTCTTGATCCATTATTGCTCCTGCTGGGCTATAAGCCCCCAGAAAGCAGAGAAGGCTCATCAGCAATATTATCACAATAGAAACCAGTTAAAAATTACACTTGAATGTCATTGACGTCAATTGATCACAAATAGTTATTTTGCACAATTGTGTAACACTGAGCAAATATATGGATGTTGTATTGCATCTGGTAACAAAACAAAAAAAAGAATTGCAGTACATTAGTCATGGCTGACAACTTGATAATTTGAATGCAGTATATTGAGCCCGAGTTGGTTAATGCAAAATCAATATAAAAATACAATATGTATTTAAACTGTCAAGATTGTGTTATTTGTTCTTGTGTTACTGTAGGCAGTAGATAATTGACTGCTTTTGGTTTTGAAATAAATTCATGTCCTTTTCTTGTGTCTCCTTTGCATGTCCAAATTGGAGAACAAATCCTGCGGTACAAGGACAGGAGTTGTCTGAATTCCAGATGTTTTTGAATATGTAGTGATGCATTTGACTTAATTCAATTGAATATCAAGACACGTCATCCTGGTATTAGGATCGCTTCGGTGAGGAGAAGCAGCCTGTGATATGCCAAACTAATTAGTAGCTTTTCTGCTCTGTCTACAACACCCTCAGGATTTCGGAGACAATCCCACAGTTTGGGTAGAACGGAGCAGCCCTTGATGTGATCCAACTTCGTCCAAGCTGCCTAATTACTTTCACCTAAATAGTTTACTATACCAGTGCAATCCCACCACAAAGGCTGCAGGTACTCCCATGAGTTGCGCTCTGAAACAGAAAATAATTCTTTGTCTACTTGATTACAAAATACTCACTTTTCAAACATTTTTGCCCAAAACCCAGAGGAATTAGAAAACCTTGCATGGTCTCTGTCCTGAGTATGGCAGGTTTTGGAAACATGACATGTAATCCAGCTTTCAATAATGTGTATTGATTTAATGCAATTGACCTATCCTTAATGAATTTTGAAATGAGCACAAGGTTGAAAGCTTTTCATTTGACTCATAGATAGTTAGATGTTAATTGAAAAATTAAGCAATACTTGTTTCTGTTGATTGTAACAAGGGAATAACAGGTTGCATTTATTTCATGTACACTAAAATTAGCTGAAGTCTTGAATTATAATTAAGGATGAATGAAAATGTTACAGTGATCTTTTAAATTTATAATGTCTGGGAGAATTTTTTGTCTGGTAAACTCACTGTTTTAGTTACTAGAATTCCACTTGTACTTTATTATTTTAATGTTGCTCCTTCCCCTCCCTTGTTACCCTTTGCTCTTGTTTAATGTATTCTTGTTGATGCTTTATTTTTGTACTCGCCATGAAGAACTTGTTTCTGAGTGTGGTTGAAATTGGAGCATGTCATGTTAAGCATCTTGGATGTAATCCAATGTTCTGTTACTGGATTATAGTGTGGGCCCATTTTAACATGATCTCTGAGGTCCATAAAATGTCATCGTGAAAAAAGCAGAGGCACACTAAATCAGCATTTTCAAAAACATTCAAGAATATTAGCAAATATCATTTACAATTTATTTCTTTAAAAAGTGGCCGTCTTCCTTGTTTGTATGTAGCATGTCACTGGCCGCGAGCAAAATCTAAAATGCTTCTGAGTTGGAGGATTTTTATGTGGTCCACCTCCTGGGTCTCAAGGAGGCTATCCTTGAGGTGTTCAATGGCTTCAAACATTTTTGGAGGTGGAGGCTCTTCATTATCATCTTGTGGTTCAAGAACCAGTGCATTTGCCTTTGAACTGTGAGGTATCTCCATTGATCTACTTGTCAAATTTCTCAGCCTGAGCTTTGAGAATTGGATCAGAAATTGGAAGGCCTTCTGAGCAAGCTTGAATGAACCACTTGTACAGGGAGTCATCGAGGCTTACAGCTTTGGCTGTCTTCAGGCGAATATATAATGGGGAATAAGGAAATGGTAGACCAATTAAATTCTTACTTTAGTTCTGTTTTTACAAGAGAGGATACAAATAACCTCCCAATGATGTTGGGAAACATAGAGACTAATGCAAGGGAGGAACTGAAAGAAATCAGTATCTCTAAGGACATGGTCTTGGGGAAATTGATGGGATTGAAGGCAGATAAATCCCAAGGGCCTGATAATCTACATCCTAGAGTACTTAAGGAAGTGGCTATTCAGATAGCAGATGCTTTAAGAATTATTTTCCAGAACTCGATAGACTCAGGATCAGGATTGGAGGGTAGCTAATGTTACCCCACTATTTAAAAAGAGGGGTAGAGAAAAAGCAGGGAATTATAGGCCGGTGAGCCTTACATCAGTAGTGGGCAAAATGATGGAATCCATTATTAAGGATGTAATAGCGGAGCATATGACTAGCAGAGAAGGGATCGGACAGAGTCAACATGGATTTACAAAAGGTAAATCGTGCTTGACAAATCTATTGGAATTCTTTGAGATGGTGACAGGTAAAATAGATGGGGGAGAGCCAGTAGATGTGTACCTGGACTTCCAAAAGGCCTTCGATAAGGTCCCGCATAAACAACTGGCTTCCAAAATCAAGGCTCATGGGATTGGGGGCAAAGTATTGATGTGGATTGAGAACTGGCTGACAGGTAGAAGACAGAGAGTTGGGATAAATGGTTTGTTTTCTGAGTGGCAGGCGGTGACCAGTGAGGTGCCACAGGGATCTGTACTGGGACCCCAGCTGTTCACAATTTACATTAATGATCTGGATGAGGGGATTGGATGTAATATCTCCAAATTTGCAGATGACACTAAGCTAGGAGGGGTTGTGTGCACGGAAGAGGGGGTCAGGAAGCTCCAGTGTGATTTGGATAAATTGAGGGACTGGGCAGATACATGGCAAATGCACTACAATGTGGATAAATGTGAGGTTATCCACTTTGGTAATACAAACCGGAGGGCAGATTACTATTTGAATGGCAATAGATTAAGAGATGGGGAAGTGCAAAGAGACCTAGGGGTACTTGTACATCAGTCTCTGAAGACAAGCATGCAGGTACAGCAGGCGGTTAAAAAGGCAAATGGTATGTTGGCCTTCATATCAAGAGGGTTTGAGTATAGGAACAAGGATACCTTACTGCAGCTGTACAGGGCCTTGGTGAGACCCCACCTGGAGTATTGTGTGCAGTTTTGGTCACCTTATCTAAGGAAGGATGTTCTTGCAATGGAGGGAGTGCAGAGGTGATTCACCAGGCTGATACCTGGAATGGCAGGAATGACTTATGAGGAAAGATTGAGCAAATTGGGATTGTACTCGCTGGAGTTTAGAAGATTGAGAGGGGATCTCATAGAGACATATAAAATTCTGGCAGGACTGGACAGAGTGGATGCACATGGGATGTTTCCAATGATGGGAAAATCCAGAACCCGGGGCCATGGTTTGAAGATAATAGGAAAACCATTTAGGACCGAGATGAGGAGGAATTTCTTTACCCAGAGGGTGGTGAATCTGTGGAATTCATTGCCACAGAGGGCAGTAGAGGCAGGTTCATTAAATATATTTAAGAGAGAATTAGATATATTTCTTCAGTATAAGGGTATTAAAGGTTACGGAGAGAAGGTGGGGACGGGGTACTGAACTTTAAGATCAGCCATGATCTCGTTGAATGGCGGAGCAGGCTCGAAGGGTCGAATGACCTACTCCTGCTCCTATCTTCTATGTTTATATGTTTCTATGTTTGGCTTTTAGTCCTGCTGCTTCAGCTTTGTCAGGCGATGTGTGTATCTTCATGAGATTTCTAGCCACGAAGTGTTGATTCCAGTATGCTGAGGTCTCATGCAACTTGAGTTTGACTTTTAGTCTTGATCATGTCAAGTGTCTGAAACTTATCTTTCACAGAAAAATATTTTCCTTTTCTAGCAGTTGTTCCATTTTGATATTTTTTTGTTCAAAAGAAAAGGAAACACAAAATTAACTCACTCAAAAAACTTTTCAGCTCTGGAAAGAGCAAAAAATAGTCCAATGACTTATCATGAAATATCCAAATTCACTATAATCGGGGTTTCACTATACTATGCATAGAAGCTTCAATGCTCGGATTCATTATTTATTTCTAAATGGAAATATTCTTCTTACATAATGAGATTAAAACCTATTTTGCTCATTGGGACAGTTGTGTTCTGAGGGATATGAATGTATGAAATAAGCACAAGAGTTGCCCATGTAGGCTCTTGAGCTTGCTTTCTATTCAAAGGAGTTGCTGTTGTTTTTGTGGCATTCTCTTGCCCTATCCTCCTGTTTTGATAAATGTGCTGTGGCTAGTGCTCTGTATTTCTCCACTTAAAACTAACTGCTAATCTTGGCAGAATCCAAATCAATTTTGTCCCCACATAAATTACCTGTTTGTTGGAAAGTTTAAAATGAATGTGAAACACATCCTAATAATAATTTATGAACTTGCATTTTA
The DNA here is from genome assembly GCF_036971445.1 of Narcine bancroftii. NCBI lineage: Eukaryota > Metazoa > Chordata > Chondrichthyes > Torpediniformes > Narcinidae > Narcine > Narcine bancroftii. Next base: position 28,342,159 of record NC_091473.1, on the reverse strand, counting down.
TGATGCTCGCCATTGTTTATTGTAAAAAAAAAGGATTAAAGCTATTCACTAACTTAGTCATTTGAGTAAACCTGTACACTCAAATCCAATCTAGGTTTTTGGATCTTTTGCATGCCCAGTATCCCCATGTTAGGATTAGATGGTTATAATGTAGGAATGTTTGTTCCCACAACTTGCAAAGCATTGTGAACATTTTGTGTAACATGTCATGCTACATATAAATATGCACTTGAAGTGATTTGTACATCTGATGTGATTTTATTTTAACTTCTGATAGTATCGATTTGAATAATGTAAGGTCTTTGACTCATCTGTACACTTTGTCCTTTGTGATTTTAAATCTCTATGTCAATTTGCATGCCATATGTTCTGAGTTTGTTTATTGGAGGCATTTTTCTGTGTCCCAACATCATTTTCTCTTCAAAAGACTCTGTCTAAATGTGTTTTATGTTAGCATTATCACAGGAGGAAGCAAATCCCTTTGGAGAAAGAAATAAGAGTTTAAAAAATCTGCACATGTTTTCTTTCAGCAATTTTAAATCCACTGGAGACAACAGAATAGCACCATTATTTTAAGTAATTTGAGCAATTATGCTGCAATTTACTGTTCCTGACAGTTTCATGCTGTGCATGTTAATCATGCCAAGTGTGTGCTTTTATTGTTTTATTGTAAAAATGAGCTTTTAGTCACTTTTATAACTCCTGCTACACAATAATAATTTTACAGTTAGCTGATCTTTCAACAATGTAATGCACAATAACAGTCAACAGTATTTTTGTCAAACGATTCCAAGACGTTATTGTGGTATTGAAATCAGTTCTGCCATTTCAACAAAAATTGCAGAAATTATCTATTCATATTGAAAATAAGTTTAGATTGCAGTTGCTCTAGATAAATCAGATACGTTTTTTTCTTTCAGATATTTAGAGAGTTTTATATTTTTCTGCTTAATTTCAGATTTTCAGTTTTAAATTTTATTTTTAATTTGATAGCTTTGATTTAATATGTTTTATTTTAGGAGAGATTTAAAACTAGAGGAAAGGGGAAAAATGTAAGGGGAACATTTGGGGGAACCACGCAGAGTGGTGGAAGTTTGGAATTGGTAAATGCAGGTTTTATGTTGACATTTAAGAAAAATTTGGACATATACCTGGACGGGAGGGGTATGGATGGATATGGACTGGTTGCAGGTGAGTGGGATTAGGCAGGATAATAGTTCTGTATAGACTTGAAGTGCCAAATGGCCTGTATTTGTGCTGTGGTATTATGTGGTTTTATGGATGTGGATTGCGTTGCTAGGACCAGCATTTATTGCCCATCACTAATTAGCCTTGTGATGGTGAGATAATATCTTGACCATTGCAGTCCTCTGGTCAATGTATTCTCACAGTTATGTAGAATCTCATTAGGATAATTTGCAACACTAGGCTATATTTGTACAAAACATTGGTTGGATCATACTTTGACAATTGTGCACATTTCTGGTCACCTCGCAACAGCAAAGATACAGCAACATTAGAACGAGTGCAAGGAAATTCACTAGGATGTTGCCTGCAATGCGAGGCTTTATTTATAAGGAGGAATTAGCTGGGTTTATACTCACTGGGATATAGGAGGACCTCAGAGAGGTTTAGAAAATTATGAGGGACATTGATAGGATAGATGGTCAGAATCTTTTTCACCAGGGAAGGATAAAAAAGGGTACAGGTTAAAAGTGAAAGGGAAGAAATTTGAATAAGTTTAGAGGGGTAAGTTTTTCACATCAAGGGTGGTGAATATTTGGAATGGGCTGCCAGTGAAGATGCTGGAGGCAGATATTATTACACTGTTTAGAAGGCATTTGGACAGGTACAGGAATGAATGGATGGATGCGGGCAAATGGAATTAGCGTAGATTGGCAAGGGTCTGTTTCTTTGCATGTTTCTATGGGGAAAAAAAATTACATGTGATGATGTTCTCTTGTGCTAGATGCTCTTCTCTTCATTTGTGGAATAGTCCACAGACTGAGGATTGCAATAGGTGTAGACTTAATGGATAACCACTGTGTCTAGGGAACACACTATAGTCACAATGTGCTACCAGAAAAGGAAAAATACATCATAACAGCATTTGTTCCTGATGATTGGACAGTCTGATAATGATCTTTCAGGTAGCACATCAAACTATAGTTTTTCTTTGTATGCAGGTTCTCCACATGTGCCCAGGTTAAGCTGAGGATTGACCAATATGGTTGGACAATAGTTTTGTATCCAAATTGTCTTTCTTACATTTGGATTGGCTCCTCAATAACAAGTATACCATTTTGGATACTGTTGGGGGGTGGGGGGAACAAACTACCAGGCATTAGCCATGGTGATCAGGTCTCTGTCACAGAATCTGGTCCTGTGGCTAAGAAGGGGCGTGCTGTAGTGATAGGGGATTCCATTGTTAGAGGGAGAGATATATGAAGTTTTGTGGAAGAGATCAAGTATCCTGGATGGTATGTGGCCTCCCTAGTGCCAGGGTCCGAGATATCTCCAATTGAGTTCATGGCATTTTCAGGAGGGAGGGTGAGCAGCCACATATCATTGTCCATATAGGGAAAAATTATGTGGGTAGGAAAGGTGAGGAGGTCCTGCAAGGAGAGTTCAGGGTGCTAGGTTGAAGGACAGGACCTCCAAAATAGTGATCTCAGGATTGCTACCTGTGCCACATGCTAGTGAGGTTAGAACTATGATGATAATGCAACTGAACAAGTTGCTAAAGACACGATACAGGAGGGAGGGCTTCAGATTTCTGGATCATTGGACTGTCTTCCAGGGAAGATGGGACATTTTGAATCTGAACTCGAGGGGGAATTAATATCCTTGCCGGAAAGTTTGGTTGTGCTGCTCTGGAGGGTTTAAACTAGATTTGCAGGGGAATGGGAACCAGAGTGCCAGAGCTGATAGAGGAATGGAGGAGGGAAAAGATGATGCAAAAATTGCACACACTGGGGTTGTACATGGTGGAAATGTTCTCAGGTTCATCTATTTCAATGGAAGGAATATTGTAGGAAAGGCAGATGAGCTTTGAGCATAGATTGGCACGTGGAATTATGACATTGTGGCCTTTAGTGAAACTTCGTTGTAGGACTGGAAGCTCAATGTTCCGGGCTTCTGTTGCTTTAGATGAGATAGAAGTGGGGTGGGAGGGGAGATGAAAGGGGGAGGAGTAGCATTGCTCATCAGGAAAAATATCACAGCTATGGTCAGGTAGGACAGACCAGAGGGCTTGTCTACTGAGACTATATAGGTGGAGTGGAGGAACAGGAAAGGTATGATCACAGTCATGGGGTTGTATTATGGACTGCCCAATACTCAGTGAGAATTGGAGGAACAAGTCTGTAGAGAGATAGCAGAAAGCTGCAGGAAACAAGGTTGTGATAGAAGGAGATTTTAACTTTTCACATATTGACTGGAACTCCCATACAGTAAAATGGCTGCATGGCTTGGAGTTTGTCAAATGTGTTCAGAAAAAAATTCTTAATCAATATATGGAGAGTGCAATACTGGATCTCCTATTAAGGAACAAGACAAGACAGGTGACAGAAGTATGTATAGGGGAACATTTTGGATCCAGTGATCATAATGCCATTCATTTCATGATAATTATGGAGGATAGATCTGGGCTCAGGTTGAAATTCTAAATTGGAGAAAAGCCAATTTTGAGGAAATGAGAAAGCATCTAAAATGTATGGATTGGGATAAGTTGTTTCCTGGCAAGGATGTGTTGGGTAAGTGGAAAATATCCAAAGGTGAAGTTTTGAGAGTACAGAGTTTGTATGTTCCTGTCAGGATTAAACACAAGTTAACGAACCTTGGTTTTTGAGGGAAGAAGAGAGGGGTGGATCACAGGTATAGGCAACATGGAGCAAATGAGGAGCTTGAGGAGTATAAAAGTGCAAGAAAACCCTCAAGAAAGAAACCAGGAAGGGAAAAAAATGACATGAGGTTGCTTTGGCAGAGAATGTGAAGGAAAATCCTCAGGGTTTCTACAGGTATATTAAGAACAAAAGGATAGTAAGGAACAAAATTGGTCCCCTTGAAGATCAGAGTGGTCATATGGGGGAGATCTTAATTTTTTTTCATCACTATTCACCTAGGAAACAGGCACAGAGTTGTGGAAAGTAAGGAAGGCAAACAGTGAGCTCATGGAACACATACAGATGAAAAAGGAGAAAGTGCTTACTGACTTAAAACAAGGGTGGATAAATCCTCAGGGATTTAGAAGGTTAGTTAGGAAGGTTCAGGCACTAGGTATTCATGGTGAAACAGGTTATTCCCTCAGACTTTGAGAAAGGCTAGTGTAGAAATTGCAGGGGCTCTGACAGAAATATTGAGAATGCCTTTGGCCATGGGTGTGGTGCCAGAGGATTGGAGGGTAGCTCACGTTCTTCAGTTGTTTAAAAAAGGCTCCAAAAATAACACTGGCAATTGTAGGCTGGTGAACCTGACATCAGTAGTTAGTAAATTATTGGAAGGTGTTCTAAGAGATTGAATGTACAATTATTTGGATAGCCAGAGACTGATAAGGGATAGTTAACATGGCTTTGTACATGGTTGGTTGTGTTTAACCAATCTTGTACAGTTTTTTTTTTCAGGAGGTTACCTGGAAAGCTGATGAAGGAAAGGCTGTGGATGTCATCTACATGGACTTTAGAAAGGCCTTTGACAAGGTTCCACATGGAAGGTTAGTTAGGAAGGTTCAGGCACTAGGTATTCATGGTGAAATAGTGAATTGGATTCAACAATGGCAGGATGGTAGAAGCCATTGGGAGTAGTGGTGGATGATTGCTTCTCAGACTGGAGGCCTCTGAATAGTGGTGAACCTCAGGGATCTATGCTGGGACCATCATGGTTTGTCATCTATATCAATGATCTGGATGATAATGTGGTAAATTGCATCAGAAAGTTTGCAGATGACACTAAGTTTGGAGGCACTGTGGACAGTGAAAAAGGCTTTCAAAGCTTGCAGAGGGATCAGGATCAGCTGGAAAAATTGGATGCAAAATGGCAGATGGAATTCAATGCAGACAAGTGTGAGGTGTTGCATTTTGGAAGGACAAACCAATAAGGGACGTACACAGTGAATGGTGTGGCACTAAGGAGTGTGGTAGAACAAAGGTATCTGGGAATACAGATATACATTTCCCTGAAAGTAGCATCACAGGTGGATAAGGTTGTGAAGAGAGATTTTGGCATATTGGTGTTCATAAACCAAATTACTGAATATATGAGCTGGGATGTTATGGTAAAGTTGTATAAGACATTGGTGATGCTAAATTTGGAGTATTGTGTGCAGTTTTGGTCACCTAACTACAGGAAATATATCTAAGATAGAAAAAATGCAGAGAAGATTTACTAGGATGTTGCCTGGACTTCAGGTACTGAGTTATGGGGAAAAGTTAAACAGGTTAGGACTTTATTCCCTGGAGCATAGAAGAATGAGGGGAGATTTGATAGAGGTATTTAAAATTGAGGAGGACAGACAGTAAATGTAGATAGGCTTTTTCCACTGAGGATAGGTGAGATGCAAACCAGAGGACATGGATTAAGGGTGAAAGGAGAAAAGTTTAGGGGGGAATGTGCGGGGTAACTTCTTTATACTGAGAGTTGTGGGAGTGTTGAATGAGCTGCTAACTCAGGTGGTGAATGTGGGCTCAATTTTAATATTTAAGAAGAATTTGGGCAGGTACATGGAAGGGTTATGGATGCAGGTCAGTGGGACTTGGCAAAAATTGATTCGACAATGACGAGAAGGGCCAATGGGTCCTGTTTCTGTGCTGTAGTGTCTTATGGTTCTATCATGGCGCACTGAAATAGGGAACTATGTGTAAAAAGTACTGTAATTTCTACATGGTCAAACCAAAATGTATACAAATAACCTTGAATAAAATCTCGAATGTGTACTTTAATCATGTGAATTGTTTGATAACAAATTTTAAATTGAAAGCACAGAGGTAAATAAAGGAAAAGTGTATCTTTGTCCCACACATTATCGAGGGCACCGTAGCTATCATGTATGATGTATCTTTTTCCTTTCTCCATGGATGTTACACTTCAAAATTTGGCTTGATGCATCAGTTTGTCATTGGCTGTGGACTGTAAAACCTCAGTCTATTCTTTTCCTCATGCTAGTATTTAATATTTTGTGTGTAATGATAATAATCACTTAATTTCAACTGCAGTTGATTAATTCATAAATCCATTAGCAAATTACAAATTAATTTATTTCATGTGGAAAATTATTTAATCTTGGGGTGTGACTAATGAGGTGCAACTACAAAGCAATTAAAGCAAATCAGTAAAAGGCAGATACAAATATTATTTAGAAAAAAATCAGATTTTAGCTTAGCAGGATACAGTAAAGTCCCTGTTATCTGGCACCTATGGGGATCACGGGTGCTGGAAATGAGCACTTTTTTCTAGTCTCTTTTTTCTAATACACCTGCATTAAGAATACACTGTTTAAAAGATGAGACAGCACAGCAAAATGTTAAGTAATTTGGTTGAAAATGATTGTAATTGTTTAATTTATTTGCTCAAAATCCAGGAAGCAATTTCCTCTCTGGTTCAAATGTGGTCCAGAAAGCATTGAACAAATCAACCATGTTTAATCTGAATTCAGTATTTTTTTAATGAACAAGTCAGAATGATCATATTGTTTATGTTGCAGCATAGAATGTAGAATATTACAGTGCTCTATCGGCCTCATTGTGGTGACCTACACAACAAATTAAGCCTTCCCGACTTCAAAACAATAACTCTCTATTTTTCCTGAATCAATGTGTCTCTCTAGAGTCTTTTAAATGTCTCTATTTTACCAGCCTCCACCGCCACCCCTGGCAATGCATAAAGGCACTTCACTATTCTCTGTATAAAATAATGTCTCCTTTAAACTTTTCTCCTCTCACCTTATGTAGATGCTCTGATATTTGCTTTATACTTTTATTTAAAAAAAATCAGTATTGTAGTATTGAATTCTGCAAAGTTTACTTTAATCAAGTAATTCCCATAACTTATAAAATTTAAATTAAAATTTGAACCCCGATTGCTGGCGCTGTACTTGTGTTACTTAAGACACTCTGCTAACCATTTTACCATCATAATTAACCCCCCTCCTCCAAGCTTACAAATAAAGCCTTACAAATATACCTAATACTAATAGAGATATTGACTCTTACCAGGCAGGAATAGGAAGACACTTTGGTTGAGTCACTCCAGTAGCGAGTGGCATCGACCAGCTCTTCAACCTAGTGCACAGGTCAGACACAGTGCAACACAGCTCACCTTCTCACGGGTGTCCCAGTCAGGTCCTCAGTGCACCTTCCTTGTGCTGACAACCCGGTTCAGCTCCACGAGAGAGAGAGAAAGAGAGTGTGTGTGAGAGAGAGAGAGAGAGAGAGAGAGAGAGAGAGAGAATATTCGCTGTTCAGACAATCCAACACCTCCATGCATTAACTTCTATGGTAGTGTCCTGGTCAGGCCCTCAGCATCCCAACTCACTTGTACATTAGTATCCCAGTCAGGCCCTCAGAGCATCCTGACTCTTCTGCTCTCGTGTCTGGTCAGGTCCTCAGAGCAACCTGACATACTTCTGAGCTAGTATCCCGGTCAGGCCCTCGGAGCATCCTGACTCACTTTCACGCCAGCGTCCCCGTCAGGTCCTCAGCGCAACCTGTCCTGGTCAGGCCCTCAGAGCATTCTGACTCACTTCTAAGCTAGTGTCCCAGTCAGGCCCCCAGAGTAACCTGACTCACGTCTGTGCTAGTGTCTGGTCAGGCCCTCAGAGCAACCCAACTCACTTCCAAGCAAGTGTGTCAGGCCCTCTGCACACTTTCCTTTAAATTTAAACTCCTTTTGGGAGTGCTATAACCGTGCCACCATCATAATTAACTCCTCTTCCCAAGTTTACAGATAAAACCTTACAAATATGCTTAATAATATTATTAATAAAGATTATTGCTGGGCAGGGATAGGGAAACATTTTGGGAGAGTTGCCCCAATGACAAGCAGCATCAGTTGGCTCTTCATCCTGGATCCTGCCCTTTTATTCAAACACAACTTCATTCAAACAGCTCCTGTGGATAAGATAAGACCAGGGCACTCCACTGGCTGAATGTTTGCTACCATTTTTAAGGGTTCCTGTGTTGATTTGGAGAACATTTACTTTTAGAATTTTGTACTTTTAAACATTTATTTATCTAAAAATCATATTTATTTTCTTGAATTTTTTTGCCATTTATTTGAATTTCCATTTAATTGAATATCAGAAAATTGGGATTTTACTGTATGTAGTAGGATAAATGTGGACTTCCCAACAATTGGCCCAGAAGTGACCTCTGCAACAAACGATGTGTTTGCCAGGATGGGATAGTAGGATGGATCTGCAAGAAAATGTACCCACCAATACGATTCATCAGTCCTGTTATATGATCAAATGCAATTTTAAAACTGAACTTTTTTTCTTACGCTGAAATACTGAGTCATCATTAACGGCATGATCAACAAAGTAAATAATTCAATTTCTGAGGCTGCATTTCAGCTTGGTGTCCTTGAAAGAACTGGACCATGAGTTATTTTTATATAGGCCAGCAAATAGCCATCCCACATAAATCATTCATTTAATTCCAAAATAAATAGCGCCAGTGATCAATGGCAATTTTCTGCGGACTGCAGATGTCCCACTGGAATGACATAAAAACATAGAAAATAGGTGCAGGAGTAGGCTATTTGGCCCTTCCCCATTCATTTTGATCATGGCAGATCATCTACTCAATACCCAGTACCTGCCTTCTCCCCATGCCCCCTGATTCCCTTAGCCACAAGGGCCAAATCTAATTCCCTCTTAAATATAGATAAAGAACTGGCTTCAACTACTTCCTGTGGCAAAGAATTCTACAGAATCACCATTCTCTGAGAGAAATTCTTTTTTCTCATCTCAGTCCTAAAAGACATCCCCTTATCCTTAAACTGTGTCCGCTGGTTCTGGTGTTTCCCAACATCAGGAAGGTTCCTGCATCTAGCCTGTCCAATCGCTTATATGGGTTTTATATGTTTCTATAAGATCCCACCTCAATCTTCTAAATTCCAGAGAGTATAAGCCTAGTCAATCCATTCTTTCTTCATATGTAAGTCCTCCCATTCCCTGGTATCAATGTAGTGAACCTTCTTTGCACTCCCTTTGTGGCAAGGAAGTCTTTCCTCAGTTAAGTCTTTCCACACAATACTTCTGGTGTGGTCTCACCAAGGCCCTGTACAGCTGCAGTAGAACCTCTCTACTCTTGTACTCAAATCCTCTTGCTATGAATGCCAACATACCATTTGCTTTCCTCACTACCTGCTGTACCGCATGCCCACTTTCAATGACTGATGCACAGTGACAGTCAGGTCTTGTTTTATTTCTCTTTTTCCTAATCAGACACCATTTAGGTAATAATCTTTTCTCCTGTTCTTGCCTCCAAAGGGGATAACTTCACATTTATTCATATTATATTGCATCCGCCATGCCTTGGCCCACTAACCTAACTTGTCCAAATCACCCTGCATCCTCTTAGCATCCTCTACACAGCTAACCCTGCCACCCAGCTTCATGTCATCTGAAAACTTGGAGATGCTGCTCTCTATTCCCACATCTAAGTCATTGATATATATTTTGTAAATAACTGTGGTCCCAGCTCTGAGCCTTGCGGTACCCCACCAGTCACTGCCTGCCATTCTGAAAATAACCAGTTTACTCCTACTCTTTGCTTCCTGTCTGTCAACCAAATCTCTATCCACCTCATTACCATACCTCCTATACTGTGTGTTTTAAGTTTGTACACTAATCTGTGTGGAACCTTATCAAAAGCTTTCTGAAAGTCCAGATATACCCCATCCACTGGTTCTCCCTTATCCACTCTACTAGCTACATCCTCAAAAAATTCTATAAGATTAATCAGATATAATTTTCTCTTCATAAAACCAGGCTGACTCTGTCCGATGATACCACCAATTTCCAAATGTGCTGCAAATGCATCTTTAATAACTGACTCTAGCATTTTCCCCACTACCGATGTCAGGCTAACTGGTCTATAGTTTCCTGTTTTCTCTCTCCCTCCCTTCTTAAAAAGTGGGGTTACGTTTACCACCCTCCAATCCTCAGGAACTAATCCACAATCTCAGGGTTGTATGTGATGCCACACATGTACTCTGACAGTAAATCTGAATTTTGAACATTATTTTATAAATTGTTTCAAAATCCTTGCAAAGGCTGTATAATAGATCTGATCAAAGTATGACCATTTTAATTTCGCATCACCTTGTCATTTTTTTTGACTGTCATAATTTTGTCTTTGTTCCCTGTCCTTTTTCTTCACCAAGAACAATTTGCACTTTTCCCTTTATCATGATGTGAAATGATTTTGATACAGCTCCAATCAAATGATAAATTGATAATTTTTCTAAATTAAGGATAACTGTGCAATTTCCTGAAACAGTGTCCTGGCCTTGTTTTGTTGCTATTTACATAGCAAATAATATGGAGTGCTTCTTTGACAGAATGTGAAACTTGAGACTTTAGAGTTTCAGTATTTTTTATGGATTTATTTGTTGATTTTAGTTCGCTTTTTCAGTAAACATTAATTTGCTTTCCCCTGCCCTCACCGCCCCAGCCCCACAGCATTGTAAATGGTAAACAATTTCTTCCACAATCAATTCAAAGGTGAGCTAATACAGGTTTGGAAATCTTTGCTTCACAGTTCTAACAATCAGAGTTCAATCCTAGACTCAAGTGTGTGTGGGATTCCTCTGGCTTCCTCTGACATCATAAAAGGGGCCACTATGTTAATTGGCCACTATATTGTTATTAGTGGAGTGGATTGTAGAATCTGGGGTAAATTGAGACAATGGGTCATAGGGAAGATGCTTGAGGGTGGGGAAATCGAGATTTTTCCATGGGCTGAATGACTTGTTATGGTCCTGTTATGTCCTGGGGTCATGAAGAAGTATGGATAATTATTGTTGGCAGAGGCAGATTTATGGCTTTGAAATTTCCTTTGAGCCATCCTAAATCATGCTGACCAAAAACTTGTATAATGTTCCAAATGCAACCTGACCCATATATACATCACGACAATAGGCCACTTCGGTCCATGAGTCCGTGCTGCCCACTTTACACCCTATTAACCTATACCATTGAGCAAACTTGCATTTTCTTTGCTTCTCCTGCTGTATCCAATGGATACGGAATCTCGATGTACAGGTACCAGAGGATCTTCAATCTCTCGCTACCACAGCTCCATATCTCACTCGCTAAAATCTGCTGCAGACCTCTCCACCAGATCCATGCATTCACCTGCCTGGGAGACTGCTGCCTAGGTGACTTCCCACACGGGTCTTTACTCTGGCCCTGGTGGTTTATGGGACTGAGCTCCTGACACAGGTCTCCACCTTGGCATTGGTGACCTACAGGACCAAGCTCCTGACATGATGACTTACTGGATAAAGCCTCTGACGTGAAATTTCACCCTGAACCTAGCAGCCCACAGGACCAGGCTTCAGATATGCGTCTCTGCTTTAGCAAGCGACAGGATGGATCCTCTGACATGAACTTTCACCTTGAACCCAGCGGCCAACAGAATCGAGCTTAGGATATGGGTTTCCACCTTGGCCTCTGCGACCTACAGGACTGAGCCTCTGCTGCAAACTCCCACCCTGGTTTTGGGACCACACAGGGCTCTCTCTCTCTCTCTCTCTCTCTCTCTCTCTACCTACCCACTGACTTTCCCAGCCCTCCCCTCCCTCCCTTGGACCCTCCACCTCCTGATCCATCCCATCCTCCCCTCACCCACACCCTTCCAACTCCTTTGAACCAACCCCTAACCCCTGTCTGGTCTTCACCATCCCCTCCGATCTTCCCCTATTGGAGACTGATTGCTCTGTCAGAAGAAGCTTCACCTTTGACCACTCCCCAATGAGTTCCATGCATGCTGTGATGCTGATCTCTTGTTCTGTCAGTTCTGACTCCATGCCTACTTCCACAACTATGATTCTCCAACCCACACTATAGACACCTCCTCTTAACAACTCCACCAGAACTCATCAAACCACTGTATCACACACCATTTCTCAACTCATCACTTCTGATCAGCTCCCTGGCGTGGCCCCCAACCTTTTTATTTCCCAAACCTTCACCCAAGATCCATAAACCCAATTGTCCTGGCAGACTCATCATGCCTGTGTGCTCCTGCCCCACTGAATTGGTCTTTGCACAGGTCTCTGCTCTGGCCCCTTCCACTCACACACTTCCATCACCTACCACCTCACCAGCCTCCACATTCAACGCATCTTCCTCTGTCATTTCTGACACCTCCTACATGATCCCACAACTAGATACATATTCCCCCTCCTCCCCTCTCTGCCTTCATCAGGGACTGCTCCCTCCATGATTCCCTTGTCCACTCCTCTTTCCCCACCAATCATCCCCTTGATACCTACCCCTGTGACCACAGGAGATGCTCCAATTTCTCCCAACCACCTCCCTCACCATCATTGGTGGCCCAAAAGGATCATTTCACTTGTGAATCTGCAAGGGTCACCTACTGCACACGGTGGTCTCCTCTACATTGGAGAGACTTGGTGCAGACTGGGAGATCGATTTATTGAGCACCCTGGCAGCTCTGTCAGCTGCAATAGCATGGATATCCCAGTGGTCACCCATTTCAGTTCCCTATCCCATTCCCTTTCTGACATGCCTCTCCATGGTCTCATTCACTGCCAGACTGAGACCACCTGTAAAGTGGAGGAACAGCACCTCACCTTTCGACTGGGAACCTCCAACTGGATGGCATTAATATCGACTTCTCTGGCTTTCATTTAAACCCCCTACACTTCTTCCCCTATTCCTTTCCCACTGCCCTATCTCTCCCCTCCTGTCTCCTTTAGCTCATTCATGATAAATTCTAACCTTTCCCTTTTTCTATGAGTGAGACCTCAAGCAGTCTGGATCCATAACACTACTTCCAAGATTTTCACACTGAGCACATTTCACACCCCTCCCCCCCCCCACCCCCCCAACCAAGGGCTGTGTGCTTAGTCCACTGCTGTTCACTCTGTTGACCCACAACTGTGCAGCTAAACAACTCGAACAACGTCATCAAGTTCGCTGATGACACAGCCGTGATGGGCCTTATTAGTAAGAATGAGGATTCAGCATACAGAAATGTGGTGCAGTCACTAATGAACTGGTGCAGAGCCAACAACCTGCACCTGAACATTAATAAAACAAAAGGGATGGTTGTTGACTTCAGGAGGGCCCAGGATGGGATGGGGGAAGGCCACACTCAGCTGACCATTAGCGGCTTGACCGTTGAGGTCATCAGGAGTATCAAGTTCCTTGGAGTGCAGCTGGCAGAGAATCTCACCTGGTCCCTTAACATCAGCTCCACACTACATTTTACAGGGTATGTATTGAGAGCATCTTGTGTAACTGCATAACTACCTGGTTTGGAAGCTGTACCTCCTTGGACAGTAAGACTCTGCAGAGAGGATAGTGAAGTCAGCAGAAAAGACCATTGGGGGCTCTCTTCCTACCATGAAGGACATCTACAATACTTGATGCAGGCAAAAGGCAATAAATATAGTAAAAGTCTCCACACACCCCTCATGTAAACTGTTCTCCCTTCTGGCATTTGGTAGGAGGTACTGTAGCACTCAGGTCCTATGTGGAAAGTGTACTGTGTAATTTCACTGTATAAGTTTTAATATTTCAATGTGTTTAATTTCTATTCCAACTCATAGATAAGTAAATATGCTCTGAGGTCCTGGAGAAACACCATCTTGTCTTTACTGTGTGAGCATGGTCTGAACAATAAATAAAGGTGACGACTTGATATCCATTTAACACCTTTGGTCGGTCTAGATTTCTCTCCCAGCCAGCATTGTCTGAGTTCTGAGATTTCCTGCTTTTGGCTCTTCTGCTTATTCCTTGAAGAAGGGCTCAGGGCTGAAATATCGACAATATATCTTTGTATTTTATGGACGTTGAAAGACCAGCTGAGTTCATCCAGCATTTTGGTGTGTTTTTCTACAATCACAGTGTCTGTAGACTTTCATGTTTCATTCTTTTTAAAAAAATACCTCAGCCGTAACAGAGCTGACAAATTCTTGACTTCTTAACCCATTTTATTGACTTCAAAAAACACAAACATTAAGTCTCCTTTCAGTCCCCATAAAAGCCCAAAACTGATTACCCTTTACTTTCTATGGATGCTGTGTGACCTGCTGAGGTTTTACAGCATTTTGTGCTCATTTGGACTTGCTCTTTAAGTGGATAAAATAACACCATTCAATTGATTCAAGCACACAAAGAATCAATCAAGCCCAGATTCTTCATGAGAGAAACAACATGTCGAAGATGAAAAAATTAAAAAAAATAATTATTAATCTTGATATTCCTAATGTATTATTAATGTAATTCAGTCCACACTGTGCAAAGGATTCCAGTGTCCTGACAGTATCAGTTCTTGATTTGAGAAAAATGCTCAATATTCTGCAGTCCATAACATGTTAGTAAAATTATAAAATCAAAAACTTTCAGTGCAGATGTATGATTCTGGTTCATCATCACTCCATGGGATTTATTCAATTTTTAATCTTTCTTCCTGTTGACAATTTCAATTTTAACTGGTGGCTGTCCTGCTCATTGAGAAATGCACAGTTAATGTGCTGTAACATCACCAGTAGATGGCAGCATTTTGTTTTGTTGTGTATCCCTTCTCTTCATTGTGTGCAAAAGACCAGGATTTTCAGCATGTCTGGTTTTGCTAATGGGGATGATGTTTGAGTCATCTTGATTATAATTTGTCATGTGGTCATCTAGATCAGCCATTCTTAACCTTTTTATGGTTGTCAGCAGAATCACAGTTGGCAGAGTGAGATAGATCACTGGTTGAGTGGTGTTACTACAACAACAAACGTGCATTCAACATTAGCAAAACTAAGGAACTGATTGTGGACTTCAGGAGGGGGGAAACTAGGAGATGACAAACCATTCTTCATCGAGGGGTCAGCTGTTGAGAGGGCAAGGAACTTCAAATTCCTGGGTGTCAACATCTATCCTGGGGCTATCATGTTGAGGCATTCATGAAGAAGTGAAACACAAAAGTCTGCAGATGCTGGAATGGTAAAAACACAACTGGTGGAGGAACTCCAGTCTCACAGTGCCCATAGGAGGTAAAGATATATAACTGATAATTTGGGCCTGAGCTCGCCATGGGCTATATTTCATTAGGAGTTTGAGAAGATTTGGTAAGTCACCAAAGACTCTTGGCAAATGTCTGTAGGCATACTGTGGAGAGCATTTGAACTGCTTGTATGGTCTAGTATGGAGGCACTAATGCACATGACAGGAAAAGACTACAGAGGACTGTGAACTCAGCCAGAACCATCATAGGCATTAGTCTGCACTTCATTAATGACATCTTTAAGAGGCTGTGTCTAGACATATCGAAATTCTGTCCGGATTCAAAATTAGAATGATATAGAGGGAGTTCTTAAGGATTGCATTGAAAGTTTCTAGAAAATGTATAGCAGTCTCATGAAAATTGAAAATGGATTTGATAATGGAGAGATGTCATGGTGAAATTCAAAGCTGTATACATTTGGGAAAAAAAATACATATAACTTAAAGAATAAATATGGAGATTTTTTTTGAAAATTTGGTTCCCATGTATGCAAAAGATTGGTGTTGTCACCTTAAAAGTGACAATACTAAGTTAATTGGCTTAGTTTGGTACAACCTTAATCATTCCCCGGCCTCACCTTAAGATGTAATATTTTAATTTTTTAACCAACACTATGTATACCTGTATCTACTATAACCTTTGAATTGTATTAAGGGATATAATTACAAAGTAATATTTATTTATTTTTTGTTTGTTTATTATATTTGCAAGATGATACCCAGTAGTGTTATTAAATTAGTTTAGCTTTTTCTTTTCTTTTTTCTTTTCCTTTCTTTTGGGGTTTTTCTCTGTGGGAAGAAGTGGGTGGGTGGGGGGGGGGGGGAGTTGAGAGGAAAAATAAAGCATGTATGATTTTAATTAGATTACATTCTACCTCTGTATGTAACCTGATTACATGTGTTCAGAAAATAAAATTTGAAAAAAAAAAGAGGCATTGTCTCAAGAAAGCAGCCCTTATCATTACAGACCCTCTCTGCCCAGAACTTGGCCTCTTCTCATCAGGAAGGACATCAGATGAACACCCAGCAATACAATACAATGATATAATCTCCACCATCAGATTTCTAAATGGGCAATGAACTATAGATATTAGTTCACTTTTTTTTCTCTTCTTAACACTAATTTTTTATTTTAAAATGCACAGATTGCTACAGCAAAACAACCAATTTCATGGCACATGCTCATGACAATAAGCCTGATTCTGATTTTGCTCAAAGTTTGTGTGCTTCTTTCCACTGTGAAGCAGTCATTTTATTTCTTCTGTACAGGTTGAACCTCTATTATCTGGCACGCTGTGGTCCGGCAACTCCCATGGTCTGGCACGTTTTGTATCTGCCGCCATTAGTAAAAACTCCTAGCAGACAGCGTGGGACTCAAACCCAAGTCTCAATTGCGGTAGATTCAACCTGTACAGCACCAATGATCAGGACTGGGGTTTAAGTCCTGCGCTGTCTGTAATGAGTTTGTACTGACGACGGCAGATTCAACCTTTATAGCGCTGGTGATCGGGACTGGGGTTCAAGTCCTACGCTGTCTATAAGGAGTTTCTACTAATGTCCTGATTGCTGGTTCTGTCGAGGCATTGCGCTAACTATTATGCTAACAGTGCCACCCTACAGTATTATTTCCTGTTTTAATCTTTGTTCAACCTTTGATATGTTTACATGGTTTGGGGGGGCGGGAGGGTTCCCTTCAGGATCAATTTCTATTTTCTAGTAATTTCTGTGGTCTGGCAACACCCAAGTTTTGACGTTGCCAGATTTAAGTGGTTAAAGCGGTACTTCTCTCCTACTGACTTCATTTAAAAAAAAATCTATATTATGTGAGGTGTAAAGAAAACGAGGCTTTTACTTAAATGTGCTGTGGGGCCCCTTTTGAAAATGGGTGATCCAGATAAACACCACATGAAGCAGAAATGTGGACATCTCACTATTTGGTTTGGGGAAACTACAGTACAATTCTGATTTTCTGAAATGGTCAGGACTGGGCCTATGTCAGATAAATGTTTTTTTTCGGACAACTGGTCATTTTTTAAAAATAGCCCAGTAGTAACAGCAAATCACTTGTTAAAAAGTGTTTAAACAACAACAAACAACAAGAAAAGACTTTTAAAGCATTAAAATAATGATTAATTCGCATTATAAAAAAGCCAGTCGCCACCAATCACCGGCACCTCCCCACCGAGGCCCTGATCGTGCCTGGGACCCTGACTTTCCGCTCCTGCTGGGAAGCCGCTCTCCTTGATGAAACCAGGACAAAGGATTCTTCTGACTGCTTGTGGCTGGGAGACAGTGGCACACAATTTGAGAGAGGTGGAGAGAAAAGTCAACTGGGGAATGTAAAAGAAGAAATTGAAAGAGAGAGGGGAGGGAGTTACTGAAACGAGGACAATTGTTGTTCTAATTTCATGTCGGGTGAATCTTTTTTTCCAACCTGTGAGGTTAGTTTGGCTCTGAGAAATTTTGGATAAATGAAGATTTCAGAGAATCCAAGTTCGGATAATTGGTGTTGTACTGTATCTTGAATAACCTGCAATTGTAAGTTAGAATAACTTGGACTAAGTTCATTGCTAAGTTAAAGTAAAGAAACTGGATTTTCCATGAAATTCATGATTCTTGTAACTTGCCAAAATAAATGTTCAAAGCTAAATTATTTTATTTCTTTTGCAGAAAGAGTTGGTTCTCCCCCCTTGCTCTTTTTCTATTGCTTTATTGTGGTACTTGCACTTATACAGAGCTTAAACATTTGGCACAAACTAGAAGGGCCTGTTTTCTGTGGTTTAATGTTCTATGATTCGAAAGTTCTGAAAAAGCTCTGAACTGCTGGATGTGCTCTCTTTAAAATGAGATTTTAAATGATGCCTTGTCTTCCTTCTCAGATAGGAGTAATGCAAAAGAATTATTTTTGAGGACCGTGGTAGACTAGTTTTACCCAATTAATATCCTTCAGCCAACACCTGTAAAACAAATGATCTGGTTATTAACATTGGTTATTTATTTATTGTGATTTATTATGCACAGATTGGCTGTTGCTCTTCCTACAGCAACATTAAAAAGTTTTTTTTTAAAGTACTTTATGACATCCTGATGTGAATGATCATTTATAAATACAACTTCTTTTAGAGGTAATAATGGAGTTATATCTGTCATTGCCTGCACTCTTGCAATGAATATTGGGAGAAGTAGAGATGAATTTTGTTCATATTCTTGCTTTGATCATCAGCCAGACCAAAAATGAAAATATTAATGTAAATAGCAGAACAGACAAGTAAAATATTTCCATTAGGGTGTAATGGACAAATTTTCCATGCACCGTTCTACTTTCATGTGATTTTATGCTGAACAAACCTTGTGTATCAGGTACTTAGAACCACTCCTATAGCAAGTTTCATGCATTCATATTAATATGCTATATCGTTGTAATTAATCTATACGTAAAATATCAGAATGGCATCTTGAGCAGAATGCTCAACTTTTAAGGCTCCATAAAATGATAGTTATCTGTAAAATATTTTGTGAAATATTGCTTTAATGATGACTTGTGTTATGGGCCCCAGAGGACCCCAAAACCCAGCAGCAATAGAAATTCACCAAGAAAAATTGTTACTTAAACAAAAGTTGCTTTTAATTATCTTTAATCATGAAAACAGGATCAAACTTTAACTTATTAATATTAACTTAACTCCTTTCTAATTCTAAGTGTACGTATATGTAATGTGTGTGTGAGTTCAGAAAAGTTCTTTGATTCACAGTCTAATCTCACTTCTCATTCCTCCAAGTTCACCAGTATCTGGAAATTCTAATACTGTGCACAAAATTTAACATTTAGGAATTTCACCAGGCTTTGGTGCTTGAAAAGTAAATGGTTACTGCTCAAGAACGTTCTTGTCAGTTTTTCAGAGAAAGATTTGTTGCTCATTGGATACCCACAACTGATTCTGTCTGATCAGCCATTTCAGTGTCTTGCCGAAGAAACTTGCCCCATCAGGGTTTTCCAGAATGATAACCTCTTTCTTTCAGGTCACCAGAGTTCCTTTTTGTTTCCCTTATTTTGTGAAACATTATGCAGCCAGCCATCTCCACTTGTATGGACCACAAAGGCTTTGACCAGGCTAAGCTAAGAACTGACAACCTGTCTTCAAAATGGGGTTTTTCCACAAGTTTGCCAGCTTGTCCTGTTCCAGTCTCAGCTGCTGCTGCTGAACTGTAGAACTGAATTCTCTATCTCTCTCTCTCTCGCTCTCGCTCTCTCTCACTCTCTCTCTCTCTCGCTCTCTCTCTCTCTTTCTCTGAGAAAACCACATGACCCTCTTAGAACAGCCAACTGCACTCAGACAGATTGCAGCTCTGGACCAAATCTTCTGAGTTCGTTCATCTGTTGCTTTCCAAAACAACAATGCATTACTCCAAAGCAAGTCCAGTTTACACTTACTTGTGAAGTCCTTATAGGCATTCTTCAAAGGTTTTGCAAAGGCAATTGGAGCCTGGACTGTCTGGCTTGAGCAGAGCTCTGGCATTTTTAATGAGATCTGTTTTGAAGTGTTTTATGTGACGTACACTAAAAAGAAACTGCCACAATTTATCTCCTTTAAAATAATCTATATACAATATAAAATATAGCATAATCTGTCATTCATCAGGAAAATGTGCAAACCACTTTCATGTTCTGGACATTTTAATGAGTCTATTTTCATGCTTTAGCCACATGCTCAATGATGTCATTCTCCATGATGTGCCTCTTAAGACTTTGATGACATGAAGTGGAGACTTGGGTTGCATCCAATGAATATGACTCTTGTTTGCTTGCCATTGTATCCCCACCTGTACAATCTTGTTGCATAAAGTATTTTATTAAAAGATAGGTGAGTTTGGAAAATTTGACTGAGTGGCAGAAGATGTAAGAATTAGAAGCAGGAGTTGGCCATTTCCCCACTGAAACTTGCTTCACCATTCAGTAAAATCTCAGATGATTCTTCATATCAGAGCTAGTTTCCTATATTGCAATGATTTAATTATTTCATTAAAGTACTCAAAATATATTCAAGCCTCGAGGCTCACAGCCTTATTGGGTAGAAAATTCTGAAGAGTTATTATTACCCCCAAATTTATCTTTACAATCTCTGTGAGAAGTCAATGAAACTGCCTCTCACTGTTCAAACTAATGGTATATTGTATATTCAGTCAGCTTAATTTCTCTTCACTCAGACAAACCCCTACCTGTTATGTATTCTTAAAAAAATACACTCGCACAAGAAGAATTGTGCCTTGTTAGTTCTTTATTCAATCAAAATGGTTCCTCCCAGCCCCACAATGCAATGCTATTATGTGACATCATGTGCTTGTGTATATCTACAACACTATTTCCCCCCCACAATAAAAAATAAATGTCTCGCTTAACGACACATGAGCAGTAAGTATACTAAACTATGATAAGAGTAAAGAATATGAATACAGGTGCTTATCCCTTTATCCATACAATAATTCCAAAAACTGAAAACTGATAATTTTTTCCATGTATGTTATGTGCTCACCAAACATGACCCCACGTGACCCACAGGTTTGAACTCATGCTTGAAAATCCTGTGTCGGTCCATGTCATTAATTAGTGGAACATGAGGGAAACCAGATTCCAGTGCCCCAATGTCCAGCGCTATCACATCTGCCCCTGACGTACAGCACCACTGCAATCTTCCCCCATCTAGTGCCATGTGTCTTTGTTTTGCACTGCAATTTTAATTCCAAAATCTAAAATAATCTAAAAACTGAAAAGTGTCCAGTCCCAAGGATTTAGGATAAAAGGTTAGGCAGCTGTTTATAACTAATCATGTTATTGACTCTCCCACACAACATTGTAAATGTATTGATGTGAAAAATGTCAAGTCAGCAAGTCATTGTATGTAGCCCCCCAGATGTAGTGGAGGACATCTTTCTCTTTTGGATCTTGTTGGAGATAAAGAATCCTGAGGGGGACTTCTTGACCTCATCGGCTGGCTCTAGGGGCTGTAAGCTCAGTGCATGGTCAGCACTGTTCTGCATCTGGTCTGCACTGCTCTTCTGAGCAGCCCCAGATGAGGGTGCCTCCACAATTGGTAACGGAGTTATCTCAGGAGTGTCACTGTTGGAATTTGCCCAAAATGGGGTGTCAAGGAGATCATTCGTCTTTGGATCATCCACCGCTTTAAACTGGTTGATGTGTTGCTTCCATACAAACATAAAGTTCAAACCAGTACAGAATATGAACATGGACTCGTTTTTTTTTTTCAAGAAACATGTCCCTTATCCATGTTTCTTTATTTCTTGATAATCCCATACCAGTACTTGATCCCGATTTCTAGAGATCTGGTTGGCTTCCTCGGAGATGTGATTGTTGGATATGAAGGCCGAGGTCTGGGTGCACTATAGTGAGTTGGGTTCTTAAGTTACGCCCAAACATTAGTTCCACTGGCTTTCATTTCATTGTGGAGTGCGGCGTGTTTCTATATGATAACAGAAAATCTGCAATTTTGTGATTCCAAGATATTTTCAGTGGATTATTCTCCTTCATAGCTTTTTAAAATATCTGCACAAACCATTTCTCCATTGGTACTTCGGTGGTTGGGTGCTGACCTTGTTATTATGTAGCAATAGTTTAAAAACATTTGATACAAATGGAAGTCCATTATTGGAGACTAGTTCTATTGGTAATCCATATTCTACAATAATAGTCCATAGTCTCTCAATTGTCTGTTCTGTCATTTTTGTTCACATATGTGGAGTGCGCATCGACAATAATAAAATTTCCATCCATAAATGGACCAGCAAAATCAACATGAACCTGATGCTACTGTTGTAATGTCAATTTTCATGGGTTAGCTTCGGCTTGGGGTTGCATTTCAGAATTAGAATTTATTGTCATGAGCAAGTCATAAAATTCAGTGCTTTGTGACAGCGTCATAGTGTAAACAAACGTATTATAACCTTCTTATGATATCATCATAAAAAAACAATAATAGAGCACAAAAAGTAAGGCAGTCTTTGGTTCATTGATTATTCAGGAATCTGATGGAAGTAGGGAAGAAGCTGTCCTTGTGTCATTGAGTGCTTGTCCTTAGGCTCCTGTACCTTTTCTCTGATGGTAGCAGAGTGAAGAGGGCTTAGCCTGGGTGGTGGGGGTCTTTGAGAATGGAGGCTGCTTTCTTAAGACACTGCCTCATGTAGATGTCCTTGATGGAGTGAAGTCTAGAGAATGTGATGTCACAGGCTGAATTAACAAGCCACTGGAGTTTTTCCTTGCCATGAGAATTGGCGCCTTCAACTAGGCAGTGATGTAACCAACCAGAATGGTCTCCACGGTACATCTGTAGAAGAAGTTTACAAGAGTATTTGGGGACATACCGAATCTCCTCAGACACCTCACAAAGAACAGCCACTGAAGAGCCTTCTTTGTGATTGCATCAACATGTTGGCTCTAAGTCAGATCCTCAGAGATGTTGATAACCAGGAATTTTAAGTTCCTGACCTTCTCCACTACTGAGCTCTCATTGAGGACTGGGTCATGTTCTCCTAACTTCCTCCTGAAGTCCACAATCATCTCCTTGGTTTTTCTGATGTTGAACGCAAAGTTGTGTCGTTACACCAATCAACAAGATGATCTATCTTATTCCTGTACACTTCCTCAATGGGTTTGTGAATCTGACGACAACAATGGTGTCATCAGCAAACTTGCAGATGGCATTGGAATTGTGCTTGGCCATACAGTCCACAAATCAAAGTATTGAGAACAGGGGTTGGGTTATGTTATGTTAAATTGAGTAAGACATTGGTGAGGCCAAATTTGGAGTGTTGTATGCAGTTTTGGTCATGTAACTACAGGAAAGATATCAATAAGATAGGAGTGCAGAGAAGATTTACTAGGATGAAGTCTGGACTTCAGGAACTGAGTTAGGACATTATTTCCTGGAGCATAGAAGAATGGGGGGAAGGTTTGATAGCGGTATTTAAAATTATGAGGGGGATAGATAGAGTAAATGTAGATAGGCTTTTTCCACTGAGGGTTGGTGAGATACAAACCAGAGGACATGGATTAAAAGTGAAAGGAGAAAAGTTTAGGGGGAACATGAGGGGGAACTTCTTCACACAGAGAGTGGTGGGGGTGTGGAATGAACTTCCTGCTGAAGAGGTAAATGTGGGCTCAATTTTAACATTTAAGAAGAATTTGGACAGGTACATGGATGGGAGAAGTATAGAGGGCTATAGACTGGGTGCAGGTCTGTGGGATTAGGCAAAAAAATGGTTTGGCACAGACTAAGAAGGGCCGAATGGGCCTGTTTCTGTGTTGTTATGTTCTTTGGAAAGTACAGTGAATAAAATAATTATTCACAATGTGTGTAGGATGTTCTATGGGGTAAAGGCCAGTGAATTCAATTTATTTTCTATTATTGGCAATATAGATAGGGTTGATTGGAATCACCTTTTTGAAACTTGGATTGGGTGTGCAAAGAGAAAGCAAAGGGCGTGCTTTGTCGATGAACAGGACTTGATTGTAGAGAACAATGTGTGGGCAATTTAAAATGTAGTTCTTCTGTTCTTCAATCATAATTCAACACACTTTCTGAGCAATATTTTAAACTCCCAGCACTGAAAAATTAGAAGTTATTTTTCTTTTCAATGAAATGCAATGAAAATCCAATTTCATTTTGCTTACTATCAGAACTACTCCACTGATGATACCACAGCCTTGTCTCTCCACTCCATCCTGTCCTACATAGTAAACAAAGCCTCAGACACCAGGCTGCTGTTCATTGACTTCAATTCAGTGTTTAATACATCAAACCCCGTGGAGAAGCTGTCCTCATTTGGACTCAACATCCCTCTCTGTAACTGGATTCTGGACTTCCTAACGGAAAGGCCACAGTCTGTCCAGGTTGGCAGCAGAACATCGAGCACCATCACGCTGAACACTGGTGCACCTCATGGCTGTGTGCTCAACCCACTCTGCACTCTGTTCACACCACTGACCCACAACTGCAACGCCAGATCCATTTCCAACAGAGTCATCAAGTTTGCAGATGATATGACAGTTATTGGCCTTGTTTGCAATAACGATGAGTCGCACAACAGAGAAGAGGTGGAAAATCTCGTGAAGTAGTCTGAGAATAATGACCTGAGTCTCAAAGTGGACAAGACAAAGGAGATGACTCTGGACTACAGGAGGACCAGTGACAACCACCCTTCACTATATGTTCATAGCTTGGTATTGGAGAGAGTAGAGAGTACCAAGTTCCTCTGAGTCCACTTACGAAATTACCTATCCTGGATACACAACATTTTTTCACTTGTCAGGAAGGCGCAACAGCAACTTCTCTTCCTGAGAAACTGAGGCAGCAAGGCTTCCGGCTACCATTATGTTTAACCTTCTACAGGAGCTCTATGGAGAGCATCCTGGACAGCTGCATGACAGTGGTTTGTGGTTGTTTTTGAGCAATGGATTGGAGGTCAATCCACAGGGCCACAAGAGCAGCAGAGTGGATCAGAATGGGTCTCTCTCCCTACTATCGACATGATTTATTGGGGATTGTTGTTGAAAGAGGGCTTGCAAAATAAATGAAGACTCCTATGACCCTGCATGCAGCATCTTCCAGCTACTCCTGTCAGGGAAGAGATGCAGGAGTATCAGAGCAGAACCACCAGGCTGAGATACAGCTTCTTTTCATGGGCAGTGAAACAGCTGAACAACTAATAAACTGCTCATACAAACTCTGTGACGATGATTTATTTAACAACAATATTTATTTATTTGTACGGTGCATATTTACCGTTTGTCTGCTTGCATTGTTTTACATTAAGGAGGTGAACAGTATTTTTCCGGGTTGTACTTGTAAAATCAGATGATAAATGAACTATGACTGACATGAATAGATTTTTTTTAATTTCAGGGACAAACTTTAAATGCAATTTAAATATGTTTTAAATGCATTTAAAGAGTAGAAAGCAATTCATCCACACAGCTGTCAAGCATGGCCAACAAACAGGGCACTTTCTGTCTTTCTGAGAAAACTGGAATATTTTTGCTGCCATTATCCCTTCTCTGCTTTGCCTCTTAGCTTTTTGAACAAGGCTTGGGAAGTTCATTTTTCAGACAATAACTTTGTTTCAGGTCCATGTTAAATCCACAGAGCAAAATACAAAAATTGCAGATGATTGAATAAATCCTGAAATCAGAAGCTATTAACTCTGCCGATCCTTCCTGAACATCATTTTACTCTTACACATCGACTATGTAAAAGTAAAATTCCAGAAAATCCAAATGCCTTATTCCATTTTATTAGTTGGGATTACTTTTTGTCAAATTCAACAGGCTTTATTCGAACAATTCTTGCTGTGTTCACAGGTTCATTATTTACACTTGAATTGCATATTGATTTTTATTGCACTCATTCATTAAAATTCAGAATGCAACAAAAACGTACACCTGAGATAATAAACAGTGAAACTTTATCATAAGCCTCCATCTTTGCCAATCAGTTCAAATTTCCTTTAAAAAAAACCAAATGATTGATTCTCTTTAATCCAAACTCTGCTTACAATAAATGCACACACTTGATAGCATGCACCTGGTTCAAAAATGCATGACAAATAGTCACAAAGAAATGATGAATGGATCAATTGAGAAGCGGATTATCTTTAGAAAACCCTTACGTACATTGTCACCTGAGAGGTTTGAATGTTCTGTAATTTTGAATATACACTCTTCACTTAATATTTCTGCAATGCTGATTGAAATGAAACTTTGGAATAAAAAGTTCCAGTTCCATATTGGGTATTTGATGATTTAGTCAAAGTTATGACTGGTATATCATCTGAATATCATTCAGTGAAGCCATTTATTGGAACTAACTGGAGACACTGATTGCAGAACCTGGAGCAAAACATAAACTGCGGAAAAACTTAAGGAGTCCGGCAGTGTCTCTGGAGGCTGAGGTTAAGACTATGCATCAGGAGTGAGAGTGTTGAGAGAAGGAAGCCATTCTCTCTCCAACACAGTCCTGATGGAGGGTCTGGTCCTGAAATGTTGACTATCCCTTTGTCTCCACAGAACCTGCTTGACCCACTGAGTTCTTCCAGCTGTTTGCTTTTTTTTGCAAAGGAGTTCAATTATTTTATTGTTTTTAAACCTAACTATATGATCAGCAATTTAGTCATATGTGAGATTTTCTCAACTCACAATTCTGGTTTTGTGAAAATATTAATACATGCCACTCTGCTCAAGGAATAATTTAAAATTTCAGTTTAAAAAGTTTGTATTTGGAAAAATGAAAGCTGACATCCTGTTGAACTTCAAGTCGGTCTTGCATCATGTTCATAAATTTGTCAACTTCTCCTTCAAACTTGTGTAATGATTCAGAAAAAGTGATTTACAGAGTAAATTTGAGAGCTTGATCTTAAAATTCAGTCAGATTTGAAAACCTTCCTCATGTTCTTAACTGGAGTTTTTTTTATATCTGGGAAGGTCAAATTACTCCAATTAAAAGATGGGATTTTTTTTCTTTGGTTTTTATGAAATATTGCTAACTGTTTTCCTGAGCTTTATGATAATTAAAATAAATTCTTGAAGATGTGAAGTTGTATCTGTTCATAGACTTGACCTAAAATATCTGAAACAAATTTAAGGACTAGAAATAATCGCAAAATGTAAAAGTACTTTGCTCAAGTAATTTGAACATGCAAGTGCTCTTTTCTGGCACATCTTTGAAAGTATCTACCCAAACACTTGGCAGCATCTCATGCTAATTTCAATCATTGCACACTGGGTTATGTGGTGAAATATCAATCCAAGTTTCATCTGTTCCACTATTGGCTACAGACAATGCACACAGGAAAAAAAGAACAAAACTCTGGTCGCCCTATCATAGGAAGGATGTGAAGGCTTTGAAAGGAGTGCAGATGAGATTAACCAGGTTGCTGCATGAATTAAAGAAGATTGTGGAGAAACTTGAATTGTTTCATCTGCTGCAATAGAGGCTGAGGGAGGGCCAGGTAGAAGTTTGTAATATGAGAGAGAGGACAGATAGTCTTTTCCTCAGGGGGAAAAAAAATGTCAAATACCAGATAATAAGAGTAAACTTTGAATATGGTATAAATTAATTACTTCAGATTCACTGCCTTTCCTACATTGCCACTTTTTATTTGCCCTCTGAAATCTATCAACATGAATATCAGTTGAATTACATACTAAAGGGTGTGCCTTCATGTGGTGGTGGGGGGGGGGGTGGGGGGGTGGTAGAGAGAAAAATTTAAAGGAGACATGCAGGGCAATTTTTTTTCTACAGTGCCAGGTAACTGGAAGGAAACGGATAAGATGGTTTTGGATGAACACTTGAACATGCAGGAAAAAGAAGATTATTGATCACGTACAGGTAGCAGAGATTTAGTTTAATTTGGCATCTTCAGCACGGATATTATGGACTGAATGGCTTGTTCCTGTGTTGTGGTGTTTTAGGTTCAGTGTAAAACAAATCTGATCTGATTGTGACCCATCATTATCATTTGCAAATAACCTTTGGCTGAAAATGAAGTCATTCTTATTGTATGGGAAATAAGTGAAAGTTTTCTTTTAAGATACTTGAGCTTCATAGGCTTATGATTAAATAATTAATTTAAATTACATTGGAATATTGGGAGTAATTTCAAGATTCAATTTATTGTCATGTAATAAAAAGTGTCATATTACACAAAATTGCTTTTGTCTGCTCTAAGGCAGGCATATTTGCCATCAGCAGAAATTGTCCGAGGTTCCAGTCAGAGAAAGAGAGGCAAAAGAAAGATCCCCCCCAATGTCACTGAGTGTCCATGGATTCACGTCCCATGCTCCCACAGCCTCTGCCGCCACACAGAGTCCAGTCATTTGTCAACGGTGTTACTTTGGAGAAATCCAATCACCTGCATAACAGCCTGTTGAAAATTTGTCATGGGAAAGACAACCAATCTGAAATGACCAGTTTGCACTATTATTGAAAGTTATTCTCCTTCAGTATTTTATAGTGTCAGTCAGGTTTTCTCATTCACCTCTTGAATGCATGTTATTAAATCAAGGAACAAGGAACAAGAGGACCCTGGGAGAACAAAGTTTAAATTTAGGCAATGAAGTTTAAAACAGTGTCCAATTCCCATTTGTTATCCCTGACCAATTTTACATCAACTACCTTGGTAGTCAGTTATATCCTGATTCAGAGCACAAAAAAGTAAAATAATGTTCTTGCATTTCCTTGTAATTCTTGGCCATTATCATGTATCTTTAAGGAAGGGGCATTCTTTTCTGTGTCAGCATGGGTATTCATGTTACGATTCTCTTGGGCTGAGGTTTTGTATGGTGACAAGACACCTGAACTCTGTCACAAAGCACACTCAAAAGCTTTGAGTATCACAAGATATAGAAGCAGAAGTAGGCCAATCAGCCCATTGAGTCTGCTCCATCATTCTATTCATGAGCTTATCCATCCTCCCACAGCCTCATTCCCTGGCTTTCTCCCCGTAACCCGTGATGCCCTGACTAATCAAATACCTGTCAATCTCTGTCTTAAATATACCAAATGACCTCACTTCAAAACCTATCTGTGGCAATGAGTTCCACAGACTCATGACCCTCTGGCTAAAGATTTGTTTTCCACATCTCAGCTTTAAATTGATGCCCTTTTATCCTTTTGCTCTTTTTTTGTCCTCTTGTCCTAAACTTCCCTACCAAGGGAAACAGCCTTGTCGCATTTACTTTGTCCAGGCCTTTCAGCATTTGAAATGTCTCTTGATGTTCCCCTTATCCTTCTGTAGTCCATCAGGTAGAGTCCAGCAAACATTCCTCATCTGCTATCCCTTTCATTCCTAGTTTCAATCTAGTAAATCTTTGAACCCTCTTAAATTCCCACACATCTTTTCTCAAATAAGATGCTCAAAACTGTACACAATACTCCAAGTGAATCTCACCAGTGCCCAATGGAATCTCATTACATCCCTGCTCTTGTATGCTATTCTTCTAGATATGAATGCCTACATTGCATTCGCCTTCTTCATCGCCGATCATCTGAGCACAATATTCCAAATGGACCCAGCTGTTGTTTTATTGAGATCCAGCAGAAGCATCTGCTTTAGTAATCTGCATTGCCATTGACGAAGTGCAGTAGCACTCCCTTAACATCCCTGTTTCTGCACACTACTTGGAACTGTGCTATTGAATGAATTGCTCAGACAAATCCTCCGAGACTACTATTTGTAAAACAATACTTATTTATTTTTATGTATACATGTACTGCTTTTAGGTACATACTCTTTCATCTGAAACCCTTGGGACCAGACACTTTTCGGAATTCAGAATTTTTTGGATAATAGAATTATAGTATTGGCGGTACATTAAGTAATCACACAAAACAAAGATGGACTCCAACGAGAAGGGTCTCTGAATGGGGTGTTGTGGAGCACTGGCAATGGTGGTTGGGAGCTGTTGGGGACCAGCAGCTGTCTGCATCGAATAAATCACCTCAGTCTCCCAGGCAAGAGCTGGGACCTTGGGCTCCCGGCATGTCTGACTGGTAGGAATACTGAGTCATGGCACTTGTTGAGGGGGTTGCATTGGGTTATGTTTAGCACCAAATGTGAGCTTTGGTGTCCAGACACTTATGGAATAAAATGTTGGGTTTTCGGAGATTAGGGATTTTTAGAATTTTGTTTAAAAGATTATGTACCTGTATAACATTTGACAGTAGGTGTGTTATGTTTTGGATGTGTGTTTGCATGTATTTACACTGAAGACTAGAGAACACTATTTCACAAGGTTGCACTTGTACAATTGGGTGGTAATAAACTTGAACTTTCTCTATATGGTATCTCATTATTTCTGAAAAACCATTTCATAGTTGTTTTGAATTTCATTTGCACTTGTCTTCCCAGTCTAGCAGTGTACCTGCAAATTCTTGTACATTCTATTTTGAAATTAGCACAATTTGAAATTCTACTTGGCATGAACATAAAAGGAAGTAATGGCCAACAAAGACTGTTCAATAATACCACTGGCTATGCCCTTCAGTCTTAAAAAGAGGTGTTTACCACTTTGCTTTCTGTCCTGTAATTAATATTTATCCATGCTGCCACCTTGGAGCTTAATTTTGTTCATCCCTCTTTTATGTTAAACTTTACTAAATGCCTTCTGAAGATTCACATTGATGATCTTCCTGCATGTTGTTCTTAATCTTTTCTGCCATCTCTCATGGGGGTAAAGAAAGTTGGAAATGTTCTGCTTTTAAAATTTGACTTTAAATATTCCAGCAGGAACGATCAGCCACTGTACAGCTCCATTAACCATTTTTCAGTCAGTGGAATAACAAGGCAACATGTTTGCTTCGTGTATCAAGTCTGCGGTGGGTGCTGAGCTAAATGATGCCTGGCTAACAGGAATTCATTTCTTTTTCCTTTTTTTGGGACAAGTGCAAACATTTATTTCCATTCATTTATGGTGCACTGCATCATCTTAGCTTGCGACTTGAAGTTCCTATTTTAGCAACTCCTCCTTTTCGGATGATTTAAAAAAAAGATAAATAAAAGTTAAAAGGGATGATGCTGTTATAATTTTTTTTGAAGATGATCAAATACTAGAGAGGGGAATCTGTAAGGCCTATTTAAGTTTTCAGCTTTGTGTTGGGGATTAAATATTGCAAATATTCTATTTTAGTGAGTTGTATTTCCATCAATATTCACAAACTTGGAGAGAGCATAAGGTTCTATGCATTTTATACACTGGATGGAAAACATTTTCTCCAAGGGTTGATTTCCAGGATATTCCATTGGATCTTTAGGGTACTTTTTAACTGGAGGACGTGTGAAAATGAAAAGTATTGACCAGTGGTTCCATGAAAGAATAAATGGTTACCATAACATTGTCTCTGAACTTAACAAGGATTTGCTGAGCGTGAAGACCATCTAGATTAGCAACAATGATTTATGTCTTATTGAACCTAAAAGCATGAAATACTTGACCTAGTTTTACTTCAATTGTTCAGCTGACCCAAAATCCTTCATTGTGAACGATTTGTGGAAATGAATTATGGTGTAATTAAGAAACGGACTCTTTATTTCAATGGAAATCATTGCCTATAGTTTAAGAGAAAATTATGAACAAATTGGCCTTTGAATCGTTAAAGATCCCAATAACTGCACAGATTGCTGCAGCAATATTGGCTTGCCCTTAAATTATTTGTGTGTGTGTATGTATATATATATATATATATATATATGTGTGTGTGTGTGTGTGTATATATATAAATATATATATTAACATAATGATCAGTTCAGAAAATTTAAGATCCATAAAATAAAATTTTAGGATTGAAATTTAAAATATAGTGGCATCTATTTATAATTTGGGGAATTATTGGGATGCTTTAAGCCATGCAATTCTGTTGGATCATTGTTTATTTTTATTTGAAGAGAAAGATATTAATATTTAATGCAGTTTAGAGCATTTTGTCATTTACACACCAAATGTTTATGGTTTGGGTTTAGGTTAGGCCAATTGATATATTCAATTAGAGTATTCAATAGGGAGTTGAATGAACTATCTGAAAGAGAACAATTTACCAGGCTGTGGTGAAAGGAAGGGAGTGGTTCCAATGGGATTGATCTAGTGTGGAGCCACTTTAGAGGAGATGGACCTGCAGGTTTACTCTGATGTAACAACTCTCTAATGCAAGTTAGTTTTATCACACAAATTCCTATATTTACTTGAGGATTATTGTTTTGTAATCTTTACAACTGTGTGAGCAAAGGAGAGGAAAATAAATTTATCCCTGCACAATTCCCTTCACTTTGGAGGAGGACTGTAATAATCCTTCCCTGAACACATTTATACAGTTTACCCTTTCTTCATTTCAATGTTCCTTCTGAGAAAGTTTAAGATAAACTAAGATAATGTTTTAAAAATTTGTTACTTTGCAGTAAAGGAGGAAAAAGCTGGTCATGAAAATTGATGTGCTTGTGGCAGTGCACTCTTTCATGGTGAACTGACTCCACGTGTAATGCCACATGACGGGGAAGCCATGGGAAGATGGCACCATCAGGGTTTCTCCTTGCTTCAAGTTTCCTGTCCAGCGCGCGCCTGAGGCAGCAATTATGATGTCACCACACACGCAGTGACTGAGCTCATGCTGCCCTTAAAAGGCCGCACGCTGAATTTGAATAAAACAGTTGTTAATGACATTCAACATGGTGGCTGTGTCTTTCTTGGATGTGGCTAGCTCCACATGGGTGACCCTGACAAGCCCAGATGCCTCTTTGGTCTCAAGAACATGGATCTGGCAGAGATCAATATCATTGGCATCAAACTGCCCCCCTTCTGGACCCATCGCCCCGTGCACGTGGTTTGGGCAGGCGGAGGTGCAGTTTCATTTGAGGTACATTTCAGCAGATGCCCCGATGTTCTACCATGTCGTGAGCGTGCTGGACAAAGAGACGGCAGCCAGGGTGGATGATCTAATATACAACCCACCAGCCGAATGTAAATATCCTGCCCTCAAGAACCTGCTCCTAGGCATTTTTTGGCTCTCCCTTCAGCAGCATGCCTCCAGACTCCTGCACCAGGACGGGCTTGGGGACCGCACACCATGGACAAGATGCTGGGACTGGCGGAGGATCAGAAACCTTGTTTTCTATTCTGTCAGATCTTCCTCGAGCAGATGCCTGAGGACATCCAACTACTCCTGGAAGACGAGGACTTCACGGATCCACGCCGAGTAACAGCCCGAGTGGACACCCTCTGGCGCACCAAGAGGGAGAATGAAGCAGCCCTCAGTTAGGTGGTACGACCAAGAGCCAGCTGGCCGCAACATTCCCCCAAGTACAAGCCAGAGGAGCACCATTCCACCTGGTGCTTTTACCATCAGCGCTGGGGAGCACAAGCTCATAAGTGCTGACAACCATGTGACTACCAGGGAAATGACCCAGCCAACCACCATTGATGGCTGCGACGGCTGGCCACGTGAAGAGCTTCCTTCACGTTACCGATAAGTCCACTGGCTGGCATTTCCTGATGGACACAGAAGCAGAGCTGAGCATCCTGCCCCCACCGCCCTCGAGACACACACCCGATCTCATGCTCCCACCCTGTGGGCAGCAAATGGTTCTGCCATCAAGAACTTTAGTACCCACCAGATGCAGATCCAGATCGGGAAATAAATTCTGCTGGAAGTTCGTGTTGGCCTCAGTGGGTACTGCTTTGAGGGCCAACTTACTGAGGGCATATGGCCTGTTGGACGACATGAAGGGCAAGAGGCTGGTCAACGCTCGCACCTTCCATTCTGTGTGGCTGGATCCCATGGACACCTGCAAGCCCGAGATCTCAGCCATTGCCACTTCCAGGGATGAGTATTCGAGCATACTTCATCCTACAACCACGATTCAGTGCATCCTTACCCCAGGATGGGGTATACCACCATATTTCCATGCAGAGCCCTCCGCTGCACGTCAAGCCCAGACGACTTCTGCCTGAGAAATTGCAACTGGCAAAGGAGAAGTTTTCCTTACTGCAGGAGTTGGGAATTGTCTTTCGCTCGGACAGCACCTGGGCATCTCCCCTTCACGTGGTCCCCAAGTTCTCCGAGGGCTGGAGACCCTGTGGGGATTACCGGGATTTGAATAATGCGACCACACCAGACAGGTACCCAGTTCCCTACATTCAAGACTTCTCAGCCAATCTCCACGCTGCGCAAGTCTTCTACAAGGTCAATCTGGTGCGGGGCTATCATCTGATCCCAGTCCACCCTGAGGACATTGGCAAGATTGTGATCATCACCCCCTTTGGCCTCGTTGAATTCCTGCATATGCCTTTCGACCTCAAGAACGTGGCCCAGACTTTTCAGCGCCTTATGGATGCAGTGGATGATACCTGGATGATATCCTTATCACCAGCCACAACCGCAAAGCGCACAAGGCCCACCTCCATACCGTTTGCCCAACTGGCAGAGTTTGGCCTCACAGGCAACGAAACCAAGTGCCAGTTTGGCAAGCAAATGCTGCAGTTCCTGCGGCACACCATCTCGGCAGCAGGTGCTGCCCCGGTGCCAGAGGATGTTGCAGCCATCCAGCAGTTCCCCAAGCCAACCACCCTCAAGGGCCTACAGGAGTTCATGGGGATGGTAAATTTTTATTATTGGTTCATCCCCGGCTCCGCCTTCACCATGCGACTGCTGTTCACGTTGATCGCTGCTAAGGAGAAAGTCCTGACCTGGTCGGAGGAGGTAGAGACCGCTTTTGCTGCAACAAAGGAGGCTCTCGCCAATGCAACTCTATTGGTGCACCCATGCCCGGAGGCACACATGGCACTCCCGGTGGATGCCTCAGCCATGGCGGTAGGGGGCGTACTCGAGCAGTGGCTCAATGGATAGTGGCGCCCGCTGGCCTTCTTTAGCAAACAGCTATGTCCATTGGAGCTCAAGTAGAGTGCTGTACCTGGCCATCCGGCACTTTTGATACTTTCTGGAGGGCAGGCCCTTCATGGTGTTCATGGACAACAAGCCCCTCATGCAGGCACTCACAATGGCCAAAGATCCGTGGTCAGCTCATCAGCAATGCCACCTCTCCTACTTGACAGAGTTCACCACCGACATCTGGCACAGTGCAGGTAAAGACAACGTTGTGGCAGATGCGCTCTCTTGTCCAGGAATCAATGCTCTTGCCCCTGGCCTTGACTACACACAATTGGCACAGGCCCAGAAGCAGGACACAGAGATGCAGGCTCTCTGGACCACCATCTCTGGCCTCGAGCTCCAGGACATTCAGTTCCCCAACAGCCCAGATACACTGCTCTGAGACATCTCCACCGCAGTGGAGGTTGAGGGTTTTCAACTTAATCCACGACCAAGCCCACCCCTCAGTGAAGACATCTGTGCAAATGGTGGCAGAGCGCTTTGTGTGGCACGGGCTCAAAAGGAGGAGGCCAAGATGGTGAGGAACTGTACCAGGTGCCAGGCCTCCAAGGTCCTCTGGCATACGCAGGGCCCAATCCAGCAATTTGACCCGGCAGTGCGGAGATTTCAGCACATCCACGTTGACGTCATAGGCCCCTTGGCAGTGTCCCAAGAGGCGCGCTACCTTCTCACAATAGTCAATTGAACCACGAGATGGCCAGAGGCCATCCCCATCAAAGGTGCTTCTGCAGAGACGTGCACCAGGAACCTAGTCAGCCATTGGATTGCTAGGTTCGGAGTCCCGGTGCACATCACCAGTGACAGAGGTGCGCAGTTTACCTCCGTGCTCTGGGCTCAGCTGGTGAACTTCCTGGGGGGTTAAACTCCACTACACCACAACCTACCATCCACAAGCAAATGGTTTGGTGGAGACATTTCATCGTCATCTGAAATCCGCCCTCATGGCTCACCTCAGCAGCCCAGGCTGGGCATATGAACTGCCCTGGGTCCTCCTCGGCATCAGAACAGCACCGAAGGTGTCTTCTGCAGAACTGGTCTACAGCGTGCTGCTCTCACTGTCCAGTGAGTTGTTTGCATAAAACCAATCTTCAAGTAAATATATATTTTAAATTTTTTTAAGATGCATACAGCACAGTAACAGGCCCTTTCGGCCCACAAGCCCATGCTGCCCAATTACACCCAATTGACCAACACCTCCTGTATGATTTGAACAGTGGAAGGAAACAGGAGCCCATAGGGAAGACCCACGCAGACTCAGGGAGTATGTACAGACAGTGCGGGATTTGAACCCTGGTCCCGATCGCTGGTGCTAAAACGGTGTTGCGCTAACCGTGAAGTTACTTTTCATGTTGTTATTCACCAATTTAATTTTTGCCATTCAATTTCCCTGTTGATTTTCACTGCAGGTTAAAAGGAAAACACATAATGAAGACCTATGTCTTCATTGATTATAATCAATTTTTTGCTCATGTGTTACTGGATCAGATGACTATTCACATACAAATTAGATTCCATGGGGGTTTAATAATGTGTCCTTTTTGTCAGGTCCAATGTAATAATACTGCAGTGCTTTTTAAAAATTTGTTGGTGTGTTCAAATATTGAGCTTGTATTAACCTTTGCTCAATAAGGAGAAATTATTTGGTTGCATACTGGTCCACTGTTGAGTGATTTAAAAATGATAGACAAATTCTCAAGTCCTAGCCTTTATATTTTGCTAATCAATTACACTTGGGCTGGGATTCTGTTTGGTGTTTAGTCTTCAAATATTGCAGTTTCATGTTTTAATTCTAAACTTGCTTGACATACAGAAATGTCATCTGCAATCGAGAAGACATTATTAATTGTTAAAACTGCATGACGTTTGATAGTCATTCTTCAGGTGTAGGACTGTAAGGTTTTCATTTTTTTCAAGCATGCTATATGTTTGTTTTGATAGAAAACATAAATCATATTTGAATTGTATATACCAGGATATTATTGTTGAACATCTGTACTCATTACTAATAATACACCGTGGCTTTATTATCAGCCAGATGCACACGGCAGCTCACTCATTCTGCCTTGACAGTCATTGCCAAACATGTAAACTCTGTTACCTTGACGGGCAAAGGCAGCAAAAAGATGGAAATGACTTACAGGTTCCTTCACCTGACTCTGACAGATTAACACTATATCTTAACGAGTAATGGGTGACAGTCTTGGAAACCATTGTCACAAATCTCCCTTCCCTCTCTAATAAACACCACTGTAGCTTTAAAGAATGCAGGTTGCACAACTTGAAAGACATTTAGATATATTGTGAACATTTTTCTCATGTCCACTATATTCATGGATATATGAAAAAGTATGTCTTATTAAAAAAAAGTTAAGACTTTAATACATATAGAGAATTAAGGAAGCAAATTTCCTTGAAAATTTATGAAGATCTAACTATAAGAAAAAACTTAAGCTTTATAAATAGCTTCACATTGGTAAATAAAACAGGAATTTCTGCATTGTGGTAATTGAACTGAAATTGGTAAACAAAATTTCATAACTTCAAACAAAAATGGCCTGAACAGCAAAATGAAGTATGGTGAACCTTTGGGAAAGTTCATAAACATCTCTTGGGAAGTGGCCTGGGAAAGAGAGGAAGGTTTGTCTTCAGCAGTTGGCCCATGCGTGTTGGGGTGTGTCCAGCAGAATATTTCTGTGCAAGGAAACTGAACCAATCTGTGGCTTTGAAATGTGAGTTCTGAGGAGGAAAGAGTCTCAAAATGGATGAACTTTTAGAGTTGCTCCATGATATAACCTTAGAAGAATAAGGAGGATTCCATGAACAGTTTTCTTTCTCTATTCTATAAAAAAAAAATTGCAGATGCTGCAAAACTGAAATACAGTAAAAATCCAGTTATCAAGAATTCAAGCAACAGGCAACTTCAAGCAACTGGTAAAAAATTGCTGGAAATAAATAGGTAAAAAATATAAAAGTTTATAATTAGCAGTTCCTAATTGTTAGTTCACCAATCACACCACTGCAAACTTAAACATCCAGAAAATTCACTCATCCGGCATCTACCAATTCCTATAGGTGCCAGATACTGGAGGTTTTACTGTAAAACAAGAAATAATGCAAATAGCAGTACATCTGGCAACTTCTACAGTGAGAGAATCAGATTTTATTATTAATTTGTTCTGTTTCTCTAAAAAGATGTTGACTTGCTAACTTTTGTTTTATTTTGAATATAGACCACAGGATTTTTCAGAATTGAGCCTCCTGTTCAGGTCCAGAAAGAGCATTTGTTACCAATTAATTTGAATGCTGTCTTAATAAGTAAATAGAGGGGGGAAAAACTACCTCATTTACTACAGACAGTCCATCAGTAGGAGAATGTTTAAATAAAAGGACCAAATTTTATTAATGTGGGGCACAATTTTATATGCTCTTCAATTTGAATGTCTTTATGGCATAGCTTGCTGGAATATAAACTTGCAAACAGCATTGAGGGCCCTGGGATATCTGGGATCACAGAAAACAACAACATCATCAGTTAATTTCTGCAGGTAATGAAAGGTGAGAAATGAG
Source organism: Narcine bancroftii (assembly GCF_036971445.1). Classification (NCBI taxonomy): domain Eukaryota; kingdom Metazoa; phylum Chordata; class Chondrichthyes; order Torpediniformes; family Narcinidae; genus Narcine; species Narcine bancroftii. The sequence continues at coordinate 28,303,906 of NC_091473.1, read as the reverse complement.
GTAGAAACAGACTGTAAAGAAAGAGAATTAAAGTCAGATTTATCAAGAGAGTCCATGAAAAGCCAAGCCAAAAATAAGATGAAAATGATTTATTTCTTTACCTCTGAAGAAACCATATGGTTCTTTAAGGAATCTTGGAATATATCATTTCTGAGATCTTTTCTAAATGATAACTGCTCACCTAATTAATTTCCACAAGTCTTTCTTATCTGTCATACATAGGAAATCGTCGAAGAAAATTCCCAGTTGTTGCACAGAATTGATTCCCACTCACCAGTATAGATTTTCACTCACCAACATTAACTCTTTTCTCAAGCCATTATTTGTCTCATCAGTGTCCCCAATCTCCATCTGTTTAAATAATCTGTGGAGCATATGCTGTTGTAACCATATTGTACATTTCTATACTTTTTCAATTTTTAAGTTCAATGGAAAATCATTAAGTAACACAACCCCAAATTTGAAAATCACTTAAGACTTGATATTTAAGATTATATGACCTGCAACACCTATTGAAGAGAAAACTGAACAATTCACTCCACATCACTGACTCTCACCTCAGCTCTGGATCACCTAGACAACAGCAACACATACATCATGCTACTCTTCAGTGACTACAGCTCAGCTTTCAACACCAACACCTCAGTGCTGGTCAACAAGCTCCAAAACCTGGGCTTCTGCATTCACTACCACAATTGGATCCTTGACTTGTGCATAGTCGTTACGAATTGGAAACAGTGTCTCCTCCTCAGAGACAATCAACACTGGCACACCTCAAGGATGTGTGCTGTGACCTCTGCTCTACATGCTCTAACCCATAACTGTTTAGCTAGGCACAATTCAAATGCCATCTACAAATTTGTCTATGACTCCACGGACATTGGCAGAATCACAGATAGCAATGAGAAAGTGTACAGGAGGGAGATAGATCACCTGGTTGAGAGGTGTCACAACAACAATTTGCAATCATTGTTAGCAAAACCAAAGAACTGATTGTGGTCTTCTTGAGGAGGAAATCAGGAGAAGATGGCCCACTCCTCATCAAGGAGTCAGCAGTGGAAAGGACACAGTCTCAAGATTCGGGGGAGTAGATTTAGGACAGAGATGAGGAAAAATAGTTTTTCCCAGAGAGCAGTGAATGTTTGGAATTCTCTAACCAGGGAAGTGGTTGAGGCTGCCTCATTAAACATATTTAAAATTCGGTTAGCTAAATTTTTACATGATAGAGGAATTGGGGGATATGGGGAGAAGGCAGGTAGGTGGAGTTAGGTCATAAATTAGATCAGCCATGATCGTATTGAATGGCGGAGCAGGCTCGATGGGCCATTTTTGGCCTACTCCTGTTCCTACTTCCTATGTTACGAACTTTAAGTTTCTGCGTGCCATCAATTCTGAAGTTCTGTCCTGGGTTCTCCACATCAATATAACCATGAAGAAGGCTCACCAGCAGCCTTTGTGAGGAGTTTGAGAAGGTTTGGTATGTCACCAAAGACTTGCAAATTTCTAAAGGTCTGATTGCATCACTGCGCAGGACAAGAAAAAAAACTATAGAGAGTGTCATCATGGATATCAGTCTTCAATCCATCACAAATATCTACAAGAGGCAGTGTCTTAGGAAAGTATCCTCTATCCTCAAGGACTCCCATCATCCAGGCCATGCTCTCTTCACACTGTTACCATTGGAAAGGATACAGGAGCCTGAAGATGAACACTCAGCGACACAAAGACTGCTTCTTTCCCTCCGCCCTCAGATTTCTGAATGGACAATAAACCACAGACACTGCCTAACTTTCTCCTATTTTTGCACTTATTTACATACATTTGAAATATAATTTATAGCAATATTTGCCTCATAATGTTGTCACAAAACAATGAATTCTGATAAATTCCTCCTCCTCCACACTCCTCACTCCCTTGTAACACTAAACTCTCATGTTATCACATGGGAAAGCACAGTTGTGAGCTGAAAGACCCTATGAATGGGATGAACCATGACCACTGGTGTGGTTTGTGTGAAGTTTACATGCTTTCACTGTGATTGCATATGAATCCTCCACGTGAGATAAGAGTTTGTCGTCACACGAAACTATTTTTTCTTCTTCTCTCTTTCTTTCTTTCTTTCTTTCTTTCTTTCTTTCTTTTTCTTTTACTTCTGACAAGTGAGGAGATGTTGAGTGTCCACAATAGGTCACTGGTCATGTGAACGCCAAGAAATTTAGTCCTCTCCACTCTACTACAGAGTTGTTGATATTTAGTGGAGGGTGGTTGCTCCTGCTGCTCCTGATGTTCACAATCATCTCCTTTGTCTTATCCCGTTGAGCCTCTGCACCATTTCATGAGACTTTCCACCTCTTCACTATAGTGTGACTCATTGATCTTGCTGATGAGACCAACTACTGTTGTGTCATCTACAAACTTAGTGATACTGTTGAAGCTGGATCTTGCAATGCAGTCATGGGACAGTAGCTTGAATAGGAGTAGCCTGACCAACAACCCAGACAGACTGTTTTTTTCCAAAGTCTAGGATCCAATTACACGAGGGGTGTTGAGTCCAAGTGAAGAGAACTTCTCCAGCAGCCTCAGGGAATTATTGTATTAAATGCTGAGCTTAAGTCAATGAACAGCAGTATGCCATATGAGGCATTATTCTCCAGGTGGGCCAGGACAGAGTGAAGCAACAAAGCTATAGCATCATCTTCTATAGGCAAACTGAAATGATGTTTGTATTGATGCATTCCATCAACAGACACTCAAAGCATTTCATAATGGTGGAAGTCATTGCCACAGGGTAGTAGTCATCGAGGCCTGTTATTGTCACCCTCTTGGGTACTGGGATGATAGTGGCTGGGTTGAATCCTTTAGGAATGATGGGCTGCAGCAATGATGTGTTGAAGATGTCCATGAAGACTTCTGTCAATTATGCAGTCCTTCAGTTACTGTCCAGGTATGTTGTCTGGTCCCACCATCTTGGGTGGGTTCACCTTGGAAAGGGTTCTCCTCATCTTTCCCATGCAGGGGTCAGTTCATCAGGGGGACATGGAGCTTTCTTTGGCATCATGATGTTCTTCTCATCAAACTGTGCGTAGAAGGTGTTTAGTCAGTCTGGAAGGGAGGCTTCATTGTCCTTAATTCACAAGGTTAACTTGTGATCCATTATAGCCTTGATCCCTTTCCACATGCGCCATGTGTCTCCAGTGTCTCACAGTTGTTTGTGCACCTGTGCATACCCATGCTTTGGCTTTTAGATTGCATGGGAGAGTTCAGCCCTGGCTGATGTTAGTGCCATCCTACACCCTATCCTGAAGGCAGCATTACAAGCTCTGAGAAGGGCCTGGACCTCTGCATTCAACCATGGTTTCTGGTTAGCCCTGGTTGTGAAGTATTTGATCTGGGTGACATCTTCAATGCATTTTCTGATGTGGCCAGTCAATGAGTTTGTTTACATGATCATTATAGGTGACTGTCTCTCTGAAACAGCTCCAGTCCATGGTCTCAAAGCAGTCTTGCAGTGCTGCTGCTGTGCCCTTCTCGTCCTGGCCACATTGTGATCTCCCTGCGACTGACCTAGTTTGCTTTGCCAGCAGCCTGTATGCTGGGGTCAGCAGGACAGATATGTGATCTGAGTAACCAAGGTGCAGGGACATTGGTGTTGAAGTTCATTATATGCATACCAGCCTTTTCGAAATCATGCCTTGGATCCCCTCCTGCATCCCAAAACTCAAAATCCCTCTTCATTTATTGAAAATGCTTGTTATTTTCCTTGCAAAAATGCATAATTCACATATTCCCACATCACACCCACTTTACAGAATTTTCGCCACTCACCACCTATACTGTATCTATATCCTTTGCAAGGCTCCTTTCTGTCTTCACAAATTACTTCACTTCCTTTGTGTCATCTCATAGTTCCTTCCCACCCATGGGTCTGGCCATCTGCCTATCCTCACATATCTTGCCTCATACTTCTTCCCCAGTCTCATGACTGCTGCCTCACTCTTTCCTTACCTTCCCTTGTTGTTAGCTTCTCATTTCCTCAGCCCTATTATTGTTACTTTACCCCCTTCTTGGCCCTGCACTAAGAGAGTCATATATTACTGCAAAATTAATAATTCAAAGGAACCATAAATCTGAATCAGTGTGAAGAAAACCATTGAAATACACAATTAAGATTTGTGAGAGGGCAGCATCGTTGGAGTAGTTTTCCTTTGAATTAAATTTTTAACTGAGGATGTACCTGCTTTCACCAGCTGATTCTATGGTACTATTTTGGAAAACAGACTTTCCATGCAAAATATTTAATTAAAAAAAATATAATAAAAGCTACTGGAGAAATTAACACTACATTATAAATAAAACCTTGTATGAATACAAATCAGTGACATCTAGTTCATCTTGCTGAGCTTCTGCTAACTTTGATAAATCTGTTAAACTAGTATGGAGTTCCATTTGAATATATTAAAATACATGGTATTCTTCATTCAAACATTTATTTACACACCAAGCAGTAATACTAACACCCGACTTCTCAATTTAAGTCAAACTGACAAATTTGTGGTGTTTTTGTTCTCTTCTTGCTAAATAAAAATAAATAGATTGAAAGAATGCAGAAGCAATGTCCTAATCTGTATTAGCTGCAAAGAGAGCAAGTTGTTTGTGATAGAGAACAATAGATGCAAGATAAGTGATGAACAAAAAACATCAGTTCCAGTAAAAAAAGTTAAAAATTCTTGATATAGAAATTACCTGAGTATTTTTGTATCCACGAGTTCTTTTAAACATTTAAATATCAAGTTTTGCAAAATACATCAGTCAAATGTAACAAAAGCAGCTTCTGAAAATTTGATCATAATGTTTCATATTCAACACAATCCAATATCATTATAAGCATGGATTGAATTATGCTTGCAAATAAAAGTGAATCTCAAGCAATTTACCTTGACTTCTTCTTGCTAGTTCATATTATTTCATTGTGAACTTGTTTTGATTCAGATTTCTATGGGTATAATTTTCCTATCAACCTCGAAAAGATTTTTATTAGCAATCATGCCATAAGATTCTAAACAGATACGGCACCAATCTGAGAATATTGGTGTCAGTTCTGTCAGTTTCTGATGGATGTTTCTGCTATCTCCATGTGCTATCAGTGTACTTTTGCATTGATGGTGGCAATGGGGACTTGAAATTTAATTGTCCCCCATGCTGGGCCTGCTATAGTGCCCTCCAGCTACATTGTAGTACTTCACTAGTCCTGGGTGACAAGTTTATGCATACAACAGCAGGAATAAAAGTGCATACAGCAAATAATTTCAGGACACAGAACAAAGCATTCACAGCCCACATTTGGAATAAAGTTAAAGTACTTTAGATTAGAGAAAGAAAACATCATATGAATATGAGCAAGCCACAACACAACCATAAAATACATGGAGATGAGGATATCAATGAATTCTACAATATCAATTCTGTGATTTCTTCGTCAAAAACTGACACATACTAATCAATGGAACCCAGGCATAAACCATCTATTTGCCAATTACTATATTCACATACTAAAAAGAATGATAATCATATCTCCATACCAATACATTTCACAATGCCTGCTTAGAGGAAGGACCCTCGTTGCCAGATTCATCATGTACAGTTAGTGCCTCAGCAGCAACACATCTTGCCCTGATCTTGTGGGAAAGTGCCATCCATCATCTGTGGTGTATGTTTCCTCTTATTGTCTGGAAAGGGATGTTATGATCCTGAATGAGGCACACAGGACTCTGTTCCCCACGATGAAAACTGAGTAAATCATCAGCTCAATAAAAGAAGCCTGAAACTGTCTTCTTGTGTGAGGAGCAGTCCACATCTGAGTTGTATAGTGAAGCTGTATTTTGAGGAAGCCAGTGTTGAGTCCTCCCGTACTGGGCACTATGGGGATGGGCTCTTTGCAATGAAAGCCCCCCAAGCTGATCATTGATGGAGTGTTTGGAAGAGAAAAATAATGTCATGCTGACAAAATATAAACACTGTGAGTAAATATTAATGGTGTGAAGTACAATGAGCATCCAATGTTGAATGAAGTATATTTTTAGCAAAAAAATATTCAGCCAAGGTTTGGAACTTATGGGGTGGGGATGAATGTGAACTTTGACTTGAATTGTGTTGTGAATTTGCTCTGGGATTTTGAAAAAATGCTGTAGTGCTTGCTCTATGAGTTGGCTGAGAATATGTTGAAGCCTGCTGTTATTTGGAAGGCACTGGTGAAAGGGATGCCAATTTATATTACCCATGATGAATTGTTTAGTGTTTTTAGCAGGAGACAATTTCCTCTATTAAATTGAGTTGTCGGAATTTTTTTATGATATCAAATGTTATATGATGGAAACAACCTTTTTACTTCTATTAAACTGACAGGTTTGATTTGTTGGAATAGAAGGAAACAACCGCAGAATGTAATTATTTTCATAAAATAGAAATATTGTAAGTATGAGTTTAGAACTGGCAGGCATTGGCAGTATACATGTGCAGGCTATTTGTCTTCTGTCTTGACATGACAATCCCTAAATATTGGTCTTTTGTGAACAGTTAAGTTCAGATTTTAATAGTTTGTGTTTCTGCTCTTGATGTCTGAACATAGTTACACATTGTTACTTGCCAATTAAGGATTTTTAAAAAATCTGGAGATATAGTTTTGAGAAATAATTAAAAATAATTAAGGATAGCATGGTGATGAGGCAATTAGTTGCTTTCTAACTCAGAAGCCGGGTTCAAATCTGATTCAGGTGCTGTTTACACATATTACCTTTGACATTGAGTTTCCTTCAGGCACTCTGGTTTGCTCAAACATTCCATAGATACGTTAGCTTATTAATTGACCTGCTGTCAATTGCTCATTGATGTTGGTTCAGGGGAAATGAATTAACTAGGGAAGTTGGTAGGAACGTGAGAGAAAATATGTTGGAGGGTATTGGGAATAGGAGAAAATTGGATTGAGAGGATTGCTGAGCAAAGAGTGAAAGACAACCTTTCTCAGTTTTAGTTTGAAATGCATTATTTTCCTCTGTTTAATGAGTCACCGAGAACCTGGAAAATGTGATCTCATGTCGCTTGTTGAATGCAGACATGAACGATGAAATTCATTGTCATCACTGCTTTCAACGTGCCAGCAGAGCCTTAGGCTGATTGAGGAAAGGGGCCTTTGAAGATAGACATTTCAGACTTCACAATCTTCTGGGTATAATAGTAATCCCTGCCTTTCCATGCTGTCCCTGCTGAGTAGTTACCACAACCCACATGGGCATTTTGGCTACTATTGAAATTATTCTATCTTGACAGCGTTGTATTCATTTTGTGCATTTTCAGTTTGATCACACATAAAAACAAAATGGGATATGTCAAACTCATTATGATTCTTTTGTCTTCATAACCAATTCAATGTGCAAGCCCAATTTATGAAACATGGTTAAAAACAATCAATATGGTGGAGGAACTCTATGGGTCAGATAAAATCCAGGGAGGGAAGTAGATGATTGATTCTTGGTCCAGAGGTCCTGAAACAGGATTTAAACTTGAAGCATTAGGCCTTTTCACATTAGCAACCCGCAAAATAGGGGTGTCAATGACCTGTTTTAAAATACTGGTAGGATCGTTCACACTGGACCAAGAAAAAGCTGGTTCCATGTGGCCTTTCACATTATCTACCCAATATCGTGGAACTAAGGTGGGGCCCATCCTCCAATGGTGAAGTCCTGAGTGATGTATTATATACCTGCAAGGCAGTGCAATCAAACTAGGAATAAAGCACACATGTGCACAATTTGTGAACGAGCATGGGAAAAATGTGCACATTATAATAAGATATACACGCACAATGTATAAAAGCGTGGGAAAAAAAATGCACAATTTAATAAGACATACATGCACAATGTATAAAAGAGGGTGGCAAAATGCATACCATTGAATAAAACATAAACGCACAATTTAGAAAAGAGCTTGGGAAAATCTACTGCACTGGGCTTCAGACTGTTCAAACTGAGGACAAACCCATAGACCACTCCCTCATAATCTGGCAGACAGTGTAAAATCTAGGTTCCTGAGTCTTCAGACAACCCTCTCATATAACAGGCTGTCTTTAACTGTGCCCATTATATGTTTGGCGATTTCCTTCTCAGCTCTTATCGAGAGCAGTTCCCCCCCACCCCTGGGAGGTTGCACGCATGCAAAAGTGTCATCAGCGCATCACTAATGGGACCTGGCATACTTCATCGCCCATACACAATGGAGCTGATTTGAAACGGATTGGCTCTGATGCAACCTCCTGAGGTGGTTAAGTCCCCGGTTGATTTGGACCCACCATGCTGGTTTTGGAGCATTTACACTTGTAAGTGAACTGGTAAATTGCCACTAAATTCCTAGTTTCAAGGGCCACTGTGAAAGAGGCTAACTTGAACAGGAGGTCCTGAACCAATATGAGGAACCTTTGAGCAAAATAAAAAGCTGTTTTGTTGGAATTAAACCATATAACCATATAACCATTTACGGAGTGGAAACAGGCCATGTTGGCCTTTCGAGTCCTCACCGGTTCACTGATTTTGTGCGCCCTCTTCAGGCAACCCGATGGGTTTGGCCCTCGAATTCCAACTTCAGTGGCTGAATTCTTCCGTTATTCCACCTTGGCAAACTCTAAGAGTCTCGTTTGCAAAACCTACAAATTGGGAAGATAAAGAGGTCCACGAGCTCCTTACCCTCCAAGCTCCATCAAACTTCTCCTGATGTACTGAGAGAAGTTTTTTGTCTGATTGGATCATAGCTTGGTTTGATTAATATGAAAAAATGTCTGAAGGTTGGAGGGGTGACCAGAGCATGGGCAGAGAGAGTATTTTTAGGATGTTGGTGAACTCTGGAGCTAATGGAGACAGGATAGGAGGCAGAAGGCAAGTTGGGCATCCTCTGGTTGTTTAGATATGTAAAAGGAGAAATATGGGAAGGATTTAAAGAAGATTTGTACTCTTATTCAGACTCTGTAAATGATTTGTATCTGTAATCTCATTGTGACTTTTTCAGGAAATTCAATCCAGAAAATAATGAATTTGAAACATCTGTGAATGGAGGCCGGGAAATTAGGACAATACTATTGAATGGTGGGCAATGAGGAAAGTTAGATTTCCACAACTGGAGTAAATCCAATATTCCACCATTTCATTTGATCTCAATTAAAATGCTTTAATGAAATAATAAATCTGATATTGGACTAGATTTTTGATGAAAATGAATGGTAAACGTTAAAAATTTCGAATTTGTATTTGTCTTTTGATATTTATTTTGCTAGGTTTAACTCAGCACTGTCGTTCAGTAAATTGTTTGCAAAGCTGCTCATTTCCCAATTTCTTGTAGGTATTAACAATGGAAAAGTGCTAAATTTATCTTTAGTCAAAGAAGATATTTGAAATGTAAACATGGTCCCAACATTAAGTTGCAGCTTTCTTCATAATACGGTTGAATACCCCTGATCCAAAATGCTTGGCCCAGACAATTTTCAGATTTTGGAACAATGGAACTAATCAGCATGAGCAGAAGATCTATATCAGGAGTTAAACAGCAACAACAAACAATGACAGGCGTTTTGAGGGCTGACATAATGCCACAAGTGGAAAATTCACATGAAATAATGTTCAGTACTTACCAAAACAAAATTTCTGCTTACAAAAGAAGACCATCTCCCCACTGCTGCTGTCGATCCCAGACCACCTCCCCAATGCTGTCGTCGATCCTGGATCACCTCCCCACCACCGTTCTCTGACCACCGCTCCACTGCTGCTGCAAGCCCCCTACCACCTCCTCACCATTGCCGCAAGTCCCTGACCACCTCTCTACCTCCTCCGCCACTAGTCCCTGGTTACAGTCCCCACTCCTGCCCGGGAGTCCGAGGTCTCTGCTCCTGCCAAGAAGTACAAGGCAACTTCTTTAATGTGGATGGCGCCGCTCCCAATGTTGAGAATGGAGTCACCATTGGTGTCATTGACTCTGGCTGTAGTCTCAGACCCAGCTCTGGCAGTTTCCCGGCCAGAAGCAACGATTTTTCTTTTTTTCTACTGTATTGTAATCAAACCAGTGCCAATAGAGCATCAGAGCCCAACATGGGCAAGTCAGATATTGAATATTTTTCCACTTGTTTTTGGATCTTTTTGGTTTTCAGATCTTCAGATAAGGGGTACTCAACCTGTACAAGTACCAACTACCAGAGAATTTTGTTCTTCATTCACAAGTTGATATAAAGCTTGTTTTGAAAGTGATAATCAATCGTACATTGGCAAATACAACAACTAATGTGACCATTTCTTCCATTTTGAGGATTTTTTGATAACTCAAAATTTTATTCACAATAAAAAATTATACATACAGTGCAAAGTCTTTTCATATTCATGGCATCATATTTGTTTGCACAGTCTGTTATTGTACAATGTAGCATTAACTATTTATAGCACCATTGTCACTCTTGTGCCCATCCCCTTCTGTTTGGGGAGGCTTCTTCACCAATTCCAGCCCCTCAGTGCCTGGCAGCGGAATGACCCTAGACTGTGGTCCTTCTCCACAGAGCTCTTGCATTGGCTGCGCCAAGCTTCAATGTGTCCCTCAGCATATACTCCTGCAGTTTCTAATATGCCATTTGGCAGCATGCGCTCACTGACATCTCACTGTGTTGGAAGACGAGCAAGTTTCAGTCAGACAAAAAAGCGCCTTTCGCTGTATTGATGATCTTTCAGCACCACTGATGTATCCACAGGCACAGCACATAAGTCAATGAGTCCTTCATTACGCTGCTGCTGGAGATGAACTATGACAAGCATCCTTCACACACTCTGTAAACCCACAGTCTGCAAAGATATGGGTGACTGTCTCCTCTCCATCACAGTCATCTCGAGGACTTGATCTGTTGGGGTTGATATTACATTAGTATAAGTTTTTTTTTGCTGTGGTGAACCATTGTGTTGCCAGTAAAATAGTTACAACTGAGAAATGTTTTAAAGTATTTTCAATGGCCCATCACACGGCAGGTTCTTCAAGTTATCACAATTTCTTGCTCTCTCAGCATAGTATTGACAAAAGGGCATTTTGTGTTAATCAGCAGTATGAAAATCCAAATGGATGGAAGCATACCAGAAGATGTATTCTCTTCATTTCCATCTTCTATCAATAGCTGGCTTGTACTCAATGTTGCTTGGTCTGCGCAGTGGGAATTGGAGCTATGCAGTGTAATGGCGAAACACTAGGGCTGGACAGACAAAATTGAAAAATTATATAAATAATCTCCAGGTGCTTGAGTCAAATGGATTTCATTGAATTGAGGAAGGAACTAGATTTAATTTTCTAACTAGTTAAATGGAGAAGGATAAAGATTTAGGTGTCATTGAAGAAATAAAGTCTATTTCACTCCACATTATACATTAAGCCATGAAAGTAACATCCTCGCAGAGAAATTCCTTGAGATAATTTAAAATAAAATTATTAATATATTGGGATTATCGCTAACAGGTAACATTCTCATGTATCACTGAGTGGGTGGTATGGATGGCCTGAATGAATTGCAGCAGTCCATTAGTTCTAGCTGTTCCCATGCTGTTAAATGCCTGTTCCAAGATTAAAAACCCAGTTGCAATGGAGGAACAGCAGAACATCTGCAAGAAAAAAATCTGGGAATGTACAACAAATAAGCTGAGAGAGGCTTAGAGTGGGGCCTCACAGTGCGAGAAATAAAAAAAAAATTAAGCATCATCTTTGTGTTTGATATCATGGAAGAAGATGTACAAAACTAGACTGATATCTAAGGTAATAAGGGTTTAGCGAGAATGACAAAGTGAAAAATGCCTGAGCTTGAAAGCTGATGAATCCCAATTCCTGAGTTTAGAAAGAGGTGACTTGAGGGACAGACAATGCTGTGGTTATTGTCTTACAAAGTTCTTCAGATTCTGGAATTGTTTCTGTGGATCGGAGAGGAGCAAATGTGGCCCCACTATTGAAAAATGAGTGAGAGGGGGGCGTGGCAAGATGGCGTAGGGAGCGGACGTGCATTCCCGGTCTCCCCCAGGCAGTTATATAAATACCCGTTTTAAGAATATTTCTTTTCTGTTAAAAGTCTTTGTTTTGTTTATCAATTGTTTTTAGTTTAAAATGGCAACAAAGATTAAGGAAAATAGAGTTCAAATACAGAACAAAACTACAATGTCCGACTTTGGAAGAAACTCGGCCTACTTGCCCAGACAGAACCACGGAGTCAAGGCTGGAATTTTCTTAAGAACGGAGCTCATTAATTGGACTGTCGGATAAGCTGGCCTTGGACACCCCTCTGAAAGATGTTTAAAATGGCAACAAAGATTAAGGAAAATAGAGTTCAAATACAGAACAAAACTACACTCTCCGACTTTGGAAGAAATTCGGCCTACTTGCCCAGACAGAATCACGGAGTAAAGGCTGGAATTTTCTTAAGAACGGAGCTCATTAATTGGACTGTCGGATAAGCTGGTCTTGGACACCCCTCTGAAAGATGGTGATGAATATTGATTTGAAATGTTTTATGAAGATAAATTGCAGTAATTGGCATTGGTTGCCCGTGAGTTTTAAAAATCCAGATAACATTAAAGTTTATTAGTGATTTTTTTGGGATGGAATATCGGAAGGATGAATTTATTATTTATAAATACAGAACAAAATTACATTCTTTGACTTTGGAAGAAATTTGACCTATTTGCCCAGACAGAGCCGGAGTTGGTGCTGGAATTTTCTCAAGAACAGAACTTATTAAAGTTGATTTCGGACTCCTTTTTGAAAGATGGCGACGAATGTTGATTTGAAATATTTGAAATATTTTCTGAAGATAAACATATATATGGAACTCCTTGACCTGCAATAAGGTTTATCAGTGATTTTTTTTTTGGATGGAATATTGGAAGAGTGAATTTATTATCTGTGAGTATGCATACATTGCAAACAGATTTTAATAGTTTTGAAAAGTTTTTTTTAAACTAAACAACAAGATCAGTTTAATATTGAGAAAATTGGAAAAAACGGAAACTTTATTATTAAATTTGGAAATTCAGTAGAAAGAAACTATGAACAAGATTGATGATTTATAAAATTAAAGTCGAAGGAGCAATGTCCAAGAAGAGTTAAAAATTTTGAATAAGTTTTTCTTGAAAATAAACAATAATTTCAACTTAACATTGAGAAGATTGACAAAGTGGAAAATTTGGTATTAAATTGGGAAACACAGAAGAAAGAACTTATGAATAACATTGATGCTTTAGAAGATCAAGACCGAAGGAATTATGTTCAAGAAAATTTTAAAAGATTTGAAAAAAACTTTTTTTGAAAGTAAGCTACAAATTCAACTTGAGACTGAGAAGAATGGAAGATTCGGTGTTGAACTGGGATGTTCAGAGGTGTTTTAATTCAGTGGATGAAATTCAGGAAGACTTGAAAAAAAATTAAAAAAAAAAACTTTTATTGATTGTAAACAATGTTTAACTCAGTGTTGGGAGGGTGGAAAGGGTGCAAAATTTAATATCAAGTTTGGATTTTCAAAAAAAAGAGTTTATGAATAAGATTGGTTAAATTGATGGACTGGGGTTTTATGGATATAAGAAATGATGATTTTTCGGTTTATACGTGTATTTTGTCTGCCTGGGGGGGGGGGGAGTGGTACTTCTGCTCCCGAAAGTCATATGCCACTTGTGGTTTATACCACACCCATTTTGGTTTTTGGGAATTAACCACCACAAGGTGGTTTCCTAAGGGGTTAGGGGAGGTGGGGGGGGGGGTGAAAATGTGAAAATTATTTAGTATCTATTATGTAATATTATACTCTTCTTCTCTTTGGCTTGGCTTCGTGGACGAAGATTTATGGAGGGGGTAAAAAGTCCACGTCAGCTGCAGGCTCGTTTGTGGCTGACCAGTCCGATGCGGGACAGGCAGACACGATTGCAGCGGTTGCAAGGGAAAATTGGTTGGTTGGGGTTGGGTGTTGGGTTTTTCCTCCTTTGCCTTTTGTCAGTGAGGTGGGCTCTGCGGTCTTCTTCAAAGGAGGCTGCTGCCCGCCAAACTGTGAGGCGCCAAGATGCACGGTTTGAGGCGTTATCAGCCCACTGGCGGTGGTCAATGTGGCAGGCACCAAGAGATTTCTTTAGGCAGTCCTTGTACCTTTTCTTTGGTGCACCTCTGTCACGGTGGCCAGTGGAGAGCTCGCCATATAATACGATCTTGGGAAGGCGATGGTCCTCCATTCTGGAGACGTGACCCATCCAGCGCAGCTGGATCTTCAGCAGCGTGGACTCGATGCTGTCGACCTCTGCCAGCTCGAGTACCTCGACGTTAGGGGTGTGAGCGCTCCAATGGATGTTGAGGATGGAGCGGAGACAACGCTGGTGGAAGCGTTCTAGGAGCCGTAGGTGGTGCCGGTAGAGGACCCATGATTCGGAGCCGAACAGGAGTGTGGGTATGACAACGGCTCTGTATACGCTTATCTTTGTGAGGTTTTTCAGTTGGTTGTTTTTCCAGACTCTTTTGTGTAGTCTTCCAAAGGCGCTATTTGCCTTGGCGAGTCTGTTGTCTATCTCATTGTCGATCCTTGCATCTGATGAAATGGTGCAGCCGAGATAGGTAAACTGGTTGACCGTTTTGAGTTTTGTGTGCCCGATGGAGATGTGGGGGGGCTGGTAGTCATGGTGGGGAGCTGGCTGATGGAGGACCTCAGTTTTCTTCAGGCTGACTTCCAGGCCAAACATTTTGGCAGTTTCCGCAAAGCAGGACGTCAAGCGCTGAAGAGCTGGCTCTGAATGGGCAACTAAAGCGGCATCATCTGCAAAGAGTAGTTCACGGACAAGTTTCTCTTGTGTCTTGGTGTGAGCTTGCAGGCGCCTCAGATTGAAGAGACTGCCATCCGTGCGGTACCGGATGTAAACAGCGTCTTCATTGTTGGGGTCTTTCAGGAACAATAAAGCCCCCAGAAAGAGGTTCAATGTTGGAAAACTGCAGTCAGACGAAGCGAGAGGAAACTTCCAGGCAAACCTCAAAGCAAAGCTCGACGTTGCAACCCGCCTCACGGACCCGTCCCCTGAAACCCTCTGGGATCAGTTGAAGACTACCATACTGCAATCCACTGAAGAGGTACTGGGCTTCTCCTCCAGGAAAAACAAGGACTGGTTTGACGAAAACAGCCAGGAAATCCAGGAGCTGCTGGCAAAGAAGCGAGCTGCCCACCAGGCTCACCTTACAAAGCCGTCCTGTCCAGAGAAGAAACAAGCCTTCCGTCGCGCATGCAGCCATCTTCAGCGCAAACTCCGGGAGATCCAAAATGAGTGGTGGACTAGCCTCGCCAAACGAACACAGCTCAGCGCGGACATTGGCGACTTCAGGGGTTTCTACGAGGCTCTAAAGGCTGTGTACGGCCCCTCACCCCAAGTCCAAAGCCCGCTGCGCAGCTCAGACGGCAAAGTCCTCCTCAGCGACAAGATCTCCATCCTCAACCGATGGTCAGAACACTTCCAATCTCTTTTCAGTACCAACCGCTCAGTCCAAGATTCCGCCCTGCTCCAGCTCCCTCAACAGCCCCTAAGGCTAGAGCTGGATGAGGTTCCCACCCTGGATGAGACATATAAGGCAATCGAACAACTGAAAAGTGGCAAAGCAGCAGGTATGGATGGAATCCCCCCAGAAGTCTGGAAGGCTGGCGGCAAAACTCTGCATGCCAAGCTGCATGAGTTTTTCAAGCTTTGTTGGGACCAAGGTAAACTGCCTCAGGATCTTCGTGATGCCACCATCATCACCCTGTACAAAAACAAAGGCGAGAAATCAGACTGCTCAAACTACAGGGGAATCACGTTGCTCTCCATTGCAGGCAAAATCTTCGCTAGGATTCTACTAAATAGAATAATACCTAGTGTCGCTGAGAATATTCTCCCAGAATCACAGTGCGGCTTTCGCGCAAACAGAGGAACCACTGACATGGTCTTTGCCCTCAGACAGCTCCAAGAAAAGTGCAGAGAACAAAACAAAGGACTCTACATCACCTTTGTTGACCTCACCAAAGCCTTCGACACCGTGAGCAGGAAAGGGCTTTGGCAAATACTAGAGCGCATCGGATGTCCCCCAAAGTTCCTCAACATGATTATCCAACTGCACGAAAACCAACAAGGTCGGGTCAGATACAGCAATGAGCTCTCTGAACCCTTCTCCATTAACAATGGCGTGAAGCAAGGCTGTGTTCTCGCACCAACCCTCTTTTCAATCTTCTTCAGCATGATGCTGAACCAAGCCAATATTATACTAAGTCAATTTGAAATGAATGTATGGAGATACTATAAATAAATTTCGAAAAATGAGTGAGAGAGGAAACTGAGAACTCATAATGTTAATTGTATGTCGGCATGGTTGGCATATCATTTAGTGCAACACTTTTACAGTGCCAGCGATCAGGACTTGGGTTCAACTTCTGCAATCTCTATAAGGAGTTTGTAAGTTATCTCCATGTCTACGTGGGTCTTCCCTGGGAACTCCGGTTTCCTCCAACTGTTCAAATCATATGGGGGGCTGTGGGTTAAATGGGTGTGAGTCGAAATGGCCTGTATGTCTAAAAATAATTAAAAAAAATAAAAACAATGTCAGTGGTGGAAAAATGCTAAAATCTGTCGTAACAGCTGTAATAACACAACATCCTAAAAAGATTAATAGGATTGAGAAGGAACAGCATGGATTCATAAGAAGTAAATTTTGTCAGACCAATGTATTCTGACCTCTTTGACAATTTGACTAGTGGAATAGGCAAGTGGAAACAAATGATCTGGTGTATTTAAATTTTCAGAAGGCATTACATAAGAGAGTCCAACATGAGAGAGTGATCAATAAAGACTGGAATTAGGGTAAGATACTGATAAGGATTGAGAATTTGATATTGGATAGAAAACAGCATTGGAATTAATGGGTTTCTCTTCAGTCAGCCATATTTAATCAGCAGAGCTACAGGAACGTGCGCTTAGGCCTCTGCTTTTCACAATCCATATCAATAATATTGCAAAGGGAATCAATTGCACTTTCAAATTTAATTATGATTCTAAAGAGGTGGCATTATGAGTTTGGAGGATCTGAAGAAGCTTCAAGGAATTGTGGCTAAGTTTTTGAAAGATAGCGTGGTAAATGGAATAGTTACACAAAAGTGAGTGTTTGTTAAATAGTTGGAGACTGATAGCATTTAAAGGACATAGTTGTGCTTGTACAAAATTCACTGAAGACCAGCATGCAGATGAAAAAGATTAGGAGGGCCAATGACATTATAAAAACTGTATTGAATAATTAAGCCCTGTTGGTGTACGTGGTACAGTCCTGAAAATCTGTGCCATCCAACTAGATGGAGTGTACATCTTCAGTCTCTCATTGTTACAGCTGGAGGTTCCCTCATACTTCAAAAGTGCATCAATCATACTCATGCCCAAGAAGCACTTACATCTGCAGTGATGAAAAGTTTGAGAGATTAGTCATGGCCAGAATCAATTCTTACCTCATTAAAGATCTGGGCCTACTGCAAATCACCTTCCACCATAATTGCGATGCAATCTCACTCAGCTGGATCACCTAGACAACAGCAACATGGACATCAAGCTACTTTGCATCGACTACAACTGACCTTTCTACATTATCATATCCACAGTACTGGCCAGCTAGCTTCAAAACCTGGGCCTCTGCAACTGGATCCTTGAATTCCACATCAGAAGACTACAGGCAATACAAATTGGAAACTATGTCTCCTCCTCACTGACAATCAACACAGGCACATCTCAAGGATGCAAGATTAGTCCACTGCTCTACTTGCTCTACACTCAACTGCGTAACCATACACAATTCAAATGCTATCTACAAATTTTCCGATGATACCATGGTCATCGGCAGCATCACGGACAGCAATGTGGAAATGTACAGAAGATAGATCAGCTAGTTAAGTGGTGCCTCAACAACCTTACACTCAACATTAGCAAAACTAGGGAACTAATTGTGGACTTCAGGAGGGGTAAATCAGGAGAACACAAACCAGTCTTCATTGAGAGTCAGCAGTGGAGAGAGTTAAGAACTTTATATTCCTGTGTTACGAGCCCAGAGGACACCAAAACCCAGCAGCAATAGGTATTCACCAAGACAAATGGTTACTTAAACAAAAGTTGCTTTTAATTATCTTTAAACATGAAAATAAAATCAAACTTTAACTTATCACTATTGTCTAACTTAACCCCGTCTAATTCTAAGTGCACATGTATGTAATGTATGAGAAAGTTCAGGAAAGTCCTTTGGTTCACAGTCCAATCTCACTTGTCATTCCTCCAAGTTCACTGGTTGCAGGTAATTCTTATACTGTGCATAGAATTTATAAACTTCACCAGGCTTTGAGGCTTGAAAGGTCAATGGTTACCGTTCAGGAAGGTTCTTGTCAGTTTAGAGAGAGATTTGTTGTTCCAGGGTATCCACAATTGATTCCTTTATAATCAGCCACCTCAGTGTCTTGCTGACAAAACCTGTGCCCTTCAGAGTTCTCCAGATCATAATCTCTTTCTTTCAGGTCATTGAAGAGTGTCTTTTTGTTTCTCTTATTCCAAGTAAAACATTAGACAGCCAGTCCTCTCCTCTTGCATGAACCACAAGGGCTTTGACCAGGCCGTCTTCTAAATGGGGCTTTCCACAAGCTTGCCAGCTTGTCCTATTCCAGTCTGAGCTGCTATTGCTGGCTGTAACACTGAGTGATCTCTGAGTGTGTGTCTCTCTTAGAGAATGCCTGTTTGACACTCTCTGCTTGCAAAACCACATGACCTTCTTTGAACATCTCCAGACAATCTGCGGCTCTAACAAGAACTTTCATCTGTTGCCTTTTGTAAACAACAATCCATTAATGAAGTCTCTTGAGTACTCTTCAAGGCTCTTGCAAAAGCTGTGGAGCCGATATGTCTAGCATTAGCAGAGCTACAGTATTTCAAATAGGATCTGTTTTAAAGTGTTTGTATGTAATCTACTCTTTAAAAAAAAACCTTTCCCAATTTATCTCCCAAAAACATATCTATATACTCTGTCACACCTGAATGTTAACATCTTTGAAGATCCATCGTGGATGTAAACATGAAGAAGTCTCACCAGAGGCTATACTTTGAGGCGTTTCAGGAGATTTGGAGGAGCAAATCAGTAGAGAGATAGCAGACAGCTGCAGGAAATTTTAACTTCCCACATATTCACTGGGATTCCCATTCTGTAAAAGGGCTGGATGGCTTAGAGTTTGTCAAATGTGTTCAGGAGCGTTTTCTAAATCAATATATAGAAGTACCAACTAGAGTGAGTTCAATTCCGGATCTCCTATTCGGGAACGAGACAGGACTGGTAAGAGACATGTGTAGGGACA